>NC_092175.1:25727482-26077065 GCF_045791955.1 Oncorhynchus clarkii lewisi | reverse complement strand
AGGATTCTTTACTGTTGGCATGACACAGGATTGATGGTAGCGCTCACCTTGTCTTCTCCGGACAAGCTTTTTTCCGGATGCCCCAAACAATCAGAAAGGGGATTCATCAGAGAAAATGACTTTACCCAAGTCCTCAGCAGTCCAATCCCTGTACCTTTTGTAGAATATCATCCTGTCCCTGATGGTTTTCCTTGTTGAGAAGTGGCTTCTTTGCTGCCCTTCTTGATACTAGGCCTTCCTCCAAAAGTCTTTGCCTCACTGTGCGTGCAGATGCACTCACACCTACCTGCTGCCATTCCTGAGCAAGCTCTGTACTGGTGGTGCCCCGATTCCGCAGCTGAATCAACTTTAGGAGACGGTCCTGGTGCTTGCTGGTCTTTCTTGGGCGCCCTGAAGCCTTCTCACAACAATTGAACCTCTCTCCTTGAAGTTGTTGATGATCCAATAAATGGTTGATTTAGGTGCAATCTCACTGGCAGCAAATTCCA
Source organism: Oncorhynchus clarkii lewisi (assembly GCF_045791955.1). Lineage (NCBI taxonomy): Eukaryota > Metazoa > Chordata > Actinopteri > Salmoniformes > Salmonidae > Oncorhynchus > Oncorhynchus clarkii. The sequence continues at coordinate 26,076,577 of NC_092175.1, read as the reverse complement.
AATGCAGTGGAAATGTTATTTTGGGATTCAGTTCATTTGCATGACAAAGAGGGACTTTGCAATTCATCTGATCACTTCAGAATATTCTGGAGGATATGCAAATTTCCATCATACAAACTGAGGCAGCAGACTTTGTGAAAATTAATATTTGTGTCATTTTAAAAACTTTTGGCCACGTGTGTGTGTGTGTGTGTATAATATATAGAGTGATATTGGCACACCTTGTTATTAGTATTGATGAGTGAAAATAGGTTCAGTTGGCACAAATTTTGTTTGTTAAAAATATTTTTTTATATAACCTTTTGTTTAATATAACCAATTAAGTAAATTGATCTTATTGTGAAAATCAAATATTTTGTACATTTTGAAGTGTTAGTAGGTTTTCTGTCTTTTCTCCAGAGGTAGGTAATTCCCAGAATACCAAAGGAAGACTTCCTGTCAGTCAGGCTGATGCATGTAACATGTCAAGGTACTATACTATTCCTGCAATCACACAACTCCTGAACAGAATAGCTCTGCTCGAATGCTTGAAATGTGTCGCTGACTAACACATGAAACACTGTCCAGTTTTTCTTAAACAAATTGTAACTGAAAAGGCACAGTTACACTTAAAACAATTATAAAAATGGGGCAGTCTCCTGTCTCAATTCTATAGAAGGGGCCACATGCACTCCCAGCCAGAGAGAAGAATCCATGTGCAGCCCATTTTCACAGCTTGGTTGAGGCTGTGAGGCAGGTATTTATATGTTTTGTTGATTCAAGGTTAGATCAGCAGTTTCCATGGCTCTGAGAAAGTGGGAAACCTCCGCTGTGCCTGGGGAATTCTGGGAATTGTAGCCATTGACCACTAGCCAGGGTGACACTCCCCTCTGGTCAAACAGCCTTATCTTTGATTGTTGCAGAGTGAACTCAGGCTTTCCACAACTCCCTGATTCTTCATTATCACCCAGTTGAAGATTAACCTCAAAATCATGTACAAATATACAGTGCTACTACCACAGCCTTTCCTTGAACACAATGCGAATAACTAGAAATCACATGACTAACACTGTCAGAGTATGAAGGAATAGTTGTGCAAGACAAGTATACAGTACAGTACATTGTTAAACAATAATGCTTTTTGTGAGGCTTATTTCAGAAGCTAGGATTGTTTTCGTATGGCATTGCTTTCTTGTGAAATGAGGTGTACATAGCGTGTCATTGTTGTTCTTACGGTATCTGGCTGGGATACTGGCGAGATGACTTCCCAAAATCCAAGGATTCTTGAAACTGTTACAGGAATTTTCTGCTTGGACTGCTGGCCAAAAACAAGCCAGAGTCTGTAGTCTACTATCATACATACAGCCCTGTTAGTACTGGCTAATTGTTTATTGATTGGACAACTACATTACTCTGTAATGACAGTGACACGTGTGTATGACAATACACTGAGCACAGCATCAGCAGGCCTGCTTAAACATAGGTCTGACATGAGGTAAGCATGGGGTGAGCACCTATTATTGATAACCACCAAGGTCTATTAGGGTTTGACATGGGTTTGTTACTGGTTACGGTATTAAACATGCATGGCCTGTGAAACAGAAGAACATGAGAACAGACATTAGCACCGTCATCCTCCATTTGGCATCGTCATCCAGTCTCGGTAACTCCAGAGCCGTTGGTTATGCACGTCACTGTTGCAGTAGAACAAAGCACTGACTGACAGTCCCCTTACCTCCACTGGATGGCTGCCATCTACTGTGCAAAGCCTTACTTACCTGCATATCCTGTACCTCTGATGCTAATACAGTGGCAGGAGCTCTATTTCCCGTAATATATTTACACAACAACAATGCCAGCAGAGACCTGGCAGGCGTTGAATAGTTAGTTATAAGAAGCGGGTGAGAGTTGACAGACAATGGGGTGATTATGTACCATGTCACTTTTTAAAGAGCTGTCACAATGACGGATAATTCCTCGTAACCCATCTGAACAAATATTACGAGATACAAGTTTGAACAGGCAAGTTTATCAAAAATGTGGTGGGGTTAGTTAAGTTTGAGATAACAAAATGGGAAAACGGCTGTGCCAGTCGTTATAAGCCATGCAAATTTTGAGTGCAAAGATTTGTGAACCAACGGAGGAGATTTATTAATCAGTACTTTGTATTTATCTGCCATACTGTGTACCCCTTTGATAAAACACATTGTAAAAGGAGCTGCTGTAATCACTGCGTTTTGGAGTAATAGGCTACCTCTCTCTGGCTGGATCCATCATAAAGACCCCATTAATAGCAAAATGAGCTGGAAGGGAGACAGATTTGTCTTGATGCAGGACCAAAGTAAACACTAAGCCTTCGCCTCTCACGTCATGCCTCATCAGGCTTCATAAACCCACTTGGGATCACATTGCAGAAGGAAAAGGTTTGTATACCACTGTTGAGTTTCAGCCTAGACCTGACAGGTTTAGGTTAGTTAAACAACCACTGGAATGGACAGGTAACTGCCAAAATAATGGAAACACTTGAGGAAATGAGGGATACAAATTGTATTGAAAGGGTTAATTCAGCAATTAACATCACGCTTAGGGTCATGTATAAAAATGCTGGGTAGACCATTATTTTGACTACTGTGGCTATGCCTCCATAGGATGACAATGCCCCCATCCAATGAGCTTGATTGGTCACTAAATGGTTTGATGAGCATGAAAACAATGTAAACCATGCTATGACCGCCTCAGTTACCAGATCTCAACCCAAGTGAACACAGATTCTACCACCATCAACAAAACAGCAAATTATGAAATTTATTGCGGAAGAATCCCTCCAATAGAGTTCCAGACACCTGTGGAACGTATGCAAAGCTGCATTGAAGCTGTTCTGGCTCGTGGTGGCCCAACGCCCTATTAAGACGCTTTATGTTGGTGTTTTCTTTATTTTGGCAGTTACCTGTATAGTTCATGCTACAGTGCATTTGAGATGTTCTTTCATGATGATGTGATTGCAGGGTATGGTCGAAAGATACAACATAAAGGTACACTATATTACCAAAATGATGTGGACACCTGCTTGTCTAACATCTCATTCCAAAATCATGGGCATTAATATGGAGTTGGTCCCACCTTTGCTGCTATAACAGCCTCTACTCTTCTAGGAAGGATATCCACTAGATGTTGGAACATTGCTGCGGGGGCTTCCATTCAGCCACGAGCATTAGTGAGGTTGGGCAATGATGTTGGGGGATTAGGCCTGGCTTGCAGTCGGCGTTCCAATTCATCCCAAAGGTACTTGATGGGGTTGAGGTCAGGGCTCTGTGCAGGCCAATCAAGTTCTTCCACACTGATCTCAACAAACCATTTCCATATGAACCTCACTTTGTGCACGGGGGCATTGTCATGCTGAAACAGGAAAGGGCCTTCCCCAAACTGTTGCCACAAAGTTGGAAGCACAGTATTGCCAGGAATGTCATTGTATGCTGCAGCGTTAAGAATTCCCTTCAATGGAACTAAGGGGCCTGGCCCGAAACATGAAAAACATCCGCAGACCATTATTCCATCCTCCACCAAACTTTACAGTTGGCACTATGCATTGGAGCAGGTAGCATTCTCCTGGCATCCGCCAAACCAAGATTCATCCATCGGACTGCCAGATGGTGAAGAGTGATTCATCATTCCAGAGAACACGTTTCCGCTGCTCCAGAGTCCAATGGCGGAGAGCTTTTCACCACTCCAGCCGACGCTTGGCATTGTACATGGTGATCTTAGGTTTGTGTTTAGCTACTTGGACATGGAAACCCATTTCATAAAGCTTCCAACGAACAGTTATTGTGCTGACGTTGCTTCCAAAGGCAGGTTGGAACTCAGCACTCGGTGGTCCCGCTCTGTGCGCTTGTGTGGCCTACTATTTTGCGGCTGAGACGTTGTTGCTCCAAGACGTATCCACTTCACAATAACAGCACTTACAGTTGACTGGGGCAGCTCTAGCAGGGCAGAAATTTGACGAACTTACTTGTTGGGAAGGTGACATCTTATGTTGAAAGTCACTGAGCTCTTCAGTAAGGCCATTCCACTGCCAATGTTTGTCTATGGAGATTGCATGGCTGTGTGCTCAATTGGATACACCTGTCAGCAACAGGTGTGGCTGAAATAGCTAAATCTACTAATTTGAAGGGGTGTCCATGTTCTTTTGTATATACTGTATAGTGTACCTCAGACCTGTGTTCCGTCTGTCACACAGTAATAAACACATAAATAAAAGAAAGAGCACTGACTGACAATAACAGCCCCCCTCTTCCATACACACAAACACACACACACATCCAGATGCACACAGACACACAGGAATGTGGCCATCCTAATTCTGGAATATCAGTAATTATAGATGAGGTACAGCTGAAGCCGGAAGTTTACATACACTTAGGTTGGAGTCATTTAAACTCGTTTTTCAACCACTCCACAAATTTCTTGTTAACAAACTATAGTTTTGGCAAGTCGGTTAGGACATCTACTTTGTACACAAGTAATTTTTACAACAATTGTTTACAGACATATTATTTCACTTACATATCACTGTATCACAATTCCAGTGGGTCAGAAGTTTACATACACTAAGTTGACTGTGCCTTTAAACAGCTTGGAAAATTCCAGAAAATGATGTCATGGCTTTAGAAGCTTCTGATAGGCTAATTGACATAATTTGAGTCAATTGGAGGTGTACCTGTGGATGTATTTCAAGGCCTACCTTCACACCCAGTGCCTCCTCTTCTGTCTCCAAGAGATGAACGTACTTTGGTGTGAAAAGTACAAATCAATCCCAGAACAACAACAAAGGACCTTGTGAAGATGCTGGAGGAAACAGGTGCAAAATAATCTATATACACTGTAAAACTAGTCCTTTATCGACATAACCTGAAAGGCCAAGGAAGAAGCCACTGCTCCAAAACGTCCATTAAAAAGCCAGACTACGATTTGCAACTGCACATGTAGAAATGTCCTCTGGTCTGATGAAACAAATATAGAACTCTTTGGCCATAATGACCACCGTTATGTTCGGAGGAAAAAGGGGGAGGCTTCAAAGTCGAAGAACACCATCCCAACCATGAAGCACGGGGGTGGCAGCATCATGTTGTGGGGTTGCTTTTCTGCAGGAGGGACTAGCGCACTTTACAAAATAGATGGCATCATGAGGAAATAAAATTATGCGGATATATTGAAGCAACATCTCAAGACATCAGTTAAAGCTTGGTCACAAATGGGTCTTCCAAATGGACAATGACCCCAAGCATACTTCCAAAGTTGTGGCAAAATGGCTTAAGGACAACAAAGTCAAGGTATTGGAGTGGCCATCACAAAGCCCTGACCTCAAGCCTATAGAAAATGTTTGTGCAGAACTGAAAAGGTGTGTATGAGCAAGAAGGCCTACAAACCTGACTCAGATACACCAGCTCTGTCAGGAGGAATGGGCCAAAATTCACCCAACTTATTGTGGGAAGCTTGTGGAAGGCTACCTGAAACATTTGACCCAAGTTAAACAATTTAAAGGCAATGCTACCAAATACTAATTGAGTGGATGTGAACTTCTGACCCACTGGGAATGTGATGAAAGAAATCTCTACTTATTTGACTTATTCTGACATTTCACATTATTAAAATTAAGTGGTGATCCTAACTGACCTAAGACAGGGATTTTTTAAAACTGAGTTTAAATATATTTGGCTAAGGTGTATGTAAACTTCCGACTTCAACTGTAGGTATTCCTCTTGTCCAGATGGGATAGAGCACTGTAATGGTGATTGCATTGTCTGTGGACCTGTTGGGGCGGTATTCAAACTGAAGTGCGTCTAGGGTGGCAGGTAAGGCGGAGGTGATATGATCCTTGACTAGTCTCTCAAAGCACTTCATGATGACAGAAGTGGGTGCTACGGGTTGGTAGTCATTTATTTCAGTTATCTTTCCTTTCTTGGGTACAGGAACAATGGTGGCCAACTTGAATCATGTGGGGACAGCAGACTGGGATAGGGAGCGATTGAATATGTCCGTAACCACCAGCCAGCTGGTCTGCACATGCTCTTAGGACGCGGCAAGTGATGCCGTCTGGGCCAGCAGCCTTGCGAGGGTTAACACGTTTAAATGTTTTACTCATGTCGGCCACGGAGAAAGGAGGTTGGGGTGCAGGCCTCGTAAGCGGGGGGCCACGACAGTGGCACTGTATTATCCTCAAAGCAGGCAAAGAAGATTTTTAGTTTGTCTGGAAGCGCAATGTCGGTGTCCGTGACGTGGCTGGTTTTCTTATTGTAGTCAGTGATTTCCTGTACACCCTGCCACATATGTTTCGTGTCTGAGCCTTTGAATTGTGACTCCACTTTGTCCCTGGCATTTCGCTTGTTTGATTGCCTTACAGTAGGGAATACACTGTTTAAATTCAGCCATATTCCCAGACCTCTTTCTGTGGTTAAATGCGGTGGTTTGCGCATTCAGTTTTGCATGAATGCCGCCATTCATCCACGGTTTCAGATTAGGGTAGGTTTTAATAGTCACAGTGGGTGTCACGAACATCGTTGGAAGCATACTCGGACCAACGTGATCTGGGTTCCACATATTTTTTATTGAAGTGAACCGCACAACAAAACAATAAATAAACAACGAAACATGACTACGTGGTGCACAAGCACAAAACACAAAATATTATCCCACAAACACAGGTGGGAAAATGCTACTTAAATATGATCCCCAATTAGAGACAACGATTACCAGCTGCCTCTAATTGGGAATCATACAAATCACCAACATAGAAAAATTTAACTAGAACCCCACATAGAAATATTAAACTAGACTACCCCCTAATCACGCCCTGACCTACTCCACCATAGAGAAACAAGGGCTCTCTATGGTCAGGACGTCACAGTACCCCCCCCCCCCCCCCCCCCTCCAAAGGCGCGGACTCCGGCCGCAAAACCTTGAACCAAATGGGAGGGTTAGGGGGGATGACTAGTGTTGGTGGGGGCTCCGGTGCGGGTCGTAGCCCCCGCCCAGACTCCGGATCCGGCCACCGCGCCGGGCTGAACGCCGTGCCTGGACTGGGCATCGGTGCAAAAGATCCCTTCCCATCCAATATCTCCTCCCAAGTCCAGGATACCTTCTCCTCCTGGGTACGCTGCTTGGTCCTGTTGTGGTGGGATATTCTGTCACGAATGTCATTGAAAGCATACTCGAACTAACGTGCAGCGTGATCTGGGTTCCACATCTTTTTTATTGAAGTAAGTGAACCGCACAACAAAACAATAAAGAAACAACGAAATGTGACTAAATGGTGCACATGCACAAAACACAAAATATTATCCCACACAGATGGGAAAAATGCTACCTAAATATGATCCCCAATTAGAGACAACGATTACCAGCTGCCTCTAACTGGGAATCATACAAATCACCAACATAGAAAAATTAAACTAGAACCCCACATAGAAATATTAACCTCTAGCACCTCAAGCTCATTACCATAACGCAACGTTAACTATTCATGAAAATCGCAAATGAAATGAAATAAATATGCTAGCTCTCAAGCTTAGCCTTTTGTTAACAACACTGTCATCTCAGATTTTCAAAATATGCTTCTCAACCATAGGAAAACAATAATTTGTGTAACAGTAGCTAGCTAGCGTAGCATTTAGCGTTAGCGTTAGCATTCAGCAGGCAACATTTTCACAAAAACCAGAAAAGCATTCAAATAAAATCATTTACCTTTGAAGAACTTCAGATGTTTTCAATGAGGAGACTCTGTTAGATAGCAAATGTCCAGTTTTTCCTGAAAGATTATTTGTTTAGGAGAAATCGCTCCGTTTGGTGTGTCACGTTTGGCTACCAAAAAAAAACGAAAATCCAGTCATCAAAACGCCGAACTTTTTTCCAAATTAACTCCATAATATCGACTGAAACATGGCAAACGTTGTTAAGAACCAATCCTCAAGGTGTTTTTCACATATCTCTTCGATGATATATCATTTGTGGAAGTGTGCTTTCTCTCCTGAATCCCAGGAGAAAATGCTCGCACCTGAAGATTACGCACCAATTTAGACAAAGGACACAGGGCGGACCCCTGGACAATGTAGTCTCTTATGGCCAATCTTCCAATGATATGCCTACAAATACGTCACAATGCTGCAGACATCTTGAAGAAACGACAGAAAGGGCAGGCTCGTTCGTGGTGCATTCACAGGCATATAAGGAGACAATGGAAAACAGAGCTTCAGAAATTCTGCTCATTTCCTGTTTGAAGTTTCATCTTGGTTTCGCCTGTAGCATGAGTTCTGTGGCACTCACAGATAATATCTTTGCAGTTTTGGAAACGTCAGACTGTTTTCTTTCAATTATTTATTTCAATTATATGCATAGCCGAGCATCTTATCGTGACAAAATATTGCGCTTAAAACGGGCACGTTTTTTTATCCAATAATGAAATAGCGCCCCTATAGACTCAACTAGACTACCCCCTAGTCACGGCCTGACCTACTCCACCATAGAGAAACAAGGGCTCTCTATGGTCAGGACGTGACAGTGGGTACAACATCTCCAATGCACTTCCTTATAAACTCACTCACTGAGTCAGCTCATAGATCGATGTTGTTCTCTGAGGCTGACCGGAACATATCCCAGTCTGCGTGATCAAAACAATCTTGAAACGTGGATTCCGATTGGTCAAACCAGCGTTGAATGGTTCTCGTCACTGGTACATCCTTGAGTTTCTGCCTATAAGACAGCAGGAGCAAGATGGCGTCGTGGTCGGATTTGCCGAAGGGAGGGTGGGGTAGGGCTTTGTATTCATCGCGGGAGTTAGAGTAGCAGTGATCGAGTGTATTACCCCCGTGAGTACTGCAATCAATATGCTGATAGAATTTAGGTAGCCTTGTTCTCAAATTTGCTTTGTTAAAATCCCCAGCTACAATAAATGCAGCCTCAGGATATATGGTTTCCAATTTATATAGAATCCAGTGAAGTTCCTTGATGTCCGTTGTGGTGTCTGCTTGGGGGGAATGTACTGTACATAGCTAATATGGCCAGCATTTGATTTGGTAAGAATTCTAGGTCGGGTGAGCAGAAGGACTTGTGTTCCTGTATGTTGTTTTGATTACACCATGAGTCGTTAATCATGAAGCATACACCCCCACCCTTCATCTTCCCAGAGAGGTGTTTATCTCTGTCGGCGCGATGCATGGAGAAGCCCGGTGGCATGTATGTATCCCGAGAGAGCCATGTTTCCGTGAAACAGAGAATGTTGCAATCTCTGATGTCTCTCTGGAAGGCAACCCTTGCTTGAACTTCGTCTACATTGTTGTCAAGAGACTGGAGTAGTATACTCGGGAGCGGTGGGCAATGTGCACGTCTACAGAGCCTGACCAGGAGACTGCTCCGTCTGCGCCTTCTGCGGCGCTGTTGTTTTGGGTCGGCTTGTGGGATTAGATCCATTGTCCTGGGTGGTGGTTCAAACAGAGGATCCTCTTTGGGAAAGTTGTATTCCTGGTCGTAATGTTGGTAAGTTGACATCTCTCTTATATCCAATAGTTTTTCCCGGCTGTATGTAATAAGACTTAAGATTTCCTGGGGTAACAATGTAAGAAATTATACATAAAAAAACAAAATACTGCATAGTTTCCTAAGGACTCGAAGCGAGGCGACCATGTCTGTCGGCGCCATTGACGATTTCATTAAAGTGTGTGTGTTTGTATGTGCTTGAGTGCCTGTTTGGTTGTTAAGGGTTAATGTAATCTGTCCTTAAATACTGCATCTGTGTGTGTGTATTGGGGAAATGTGGGTGGTGGTGGTGTTTTTATAACACCCCACCACCCACATGTATGGCTTTCCGAGGGGCACTTCAATATTTCATAAAATTAGCTCTTAAAAACGTAACCAGGTGCCCTGGAGCCAGACGACTTTATTGGGCTCAGTAGACTGACTGGAAGGAAGCTGAGTGAGGTGGGAGGTGTAGTGTTGTGTTTGTGTGGGCGGGTGTTAAAATGGATGGTTTGGGGAGATGGGCGGAATGCGTGGGATGTTTTAGTTATGGCCGATTTGTAGGAAAGTGGTTAGCTTGGGAACTGTGTAAATGTACAGAGCATGCTATCACTACAGGTTTATGGGAGAGTATAGAACTGAATACCAATCACACACACACACACAAATCACCTCTTGTTGTCTCGATGGAACTCCCAGGGTGGGTCTTCTTGATAAGTCTGCTGTGACGTAACTGATGCCTTGACCTTTCGGCATGGCTCCATTAGGGCGGGCGGACAGATGGCCAGGCCCGGCTGTTCTCTCCCCCCTCCTGCTCTGGTGATGACTGCACTGCTTCTGTTTACCACTGGGAGCAGGATGGTGGTGATTGTCCAGCATCCCTGTGGTTCCCAGTCTGTCAATAACACAGCACACCCCTAGAAGCTGGGTCAGTCAGCAATCCTCCCCCTGAGCTTAGTGGGATGCTGGCTAACCTTTACACTGAGATTCATTCAGTCACACAAGAGACTTTGCATAGACACACTCGGGCTTTAATGGGCCCTGAACCTGCTGTCACTCTAAGTGAATCATTGCTGTGGGAAATAATAGTATTGCTGTGAGCAAAATGTTATAAGGCTAAATCAAATGCGACTTTACACATTGATTGAGGTGCTACAGAGCTCTGTTTTGTGTTGACGTAGCCTTACCTGTTACTGTTTACAGAGTTGCCAGTTAACATGGGACTAGAATATTATCATCTAAGAAGGATGCTCCCTCCCTCTCTTTCTCCAAGCTTGAATCTCAATTTAGAGATGGCTACAGTATCCAATCTTTTATTTCTCAGAAGAACAATATTGACAAACCCTCAGGGATAGTGCTCAGTGGTGTTCGTGGCAGTAGCCATACACTGTTAATATTTTTCTCCCTCCACAAGGTAGGGCTCCTTTCAAAACCAGCCAGCCCGGAAGAATGCGGTTTTCTCTGTGCCTTTTACGCTCACTTGGAGCCAGCATCAAATCAAATCAAATGTCAAATGTTATTTAAGTGTTAATGTAATCCGTTATGAAATACTGTGTCTGTGTGTATTGGAGAAACTTAGAGGGTTTTCATTGAGCCGCTCCACTCCGCTCTGCCCTCAACACTCCCTGGGCATGCTCCTTTATTTGTCCAGTTAGCTGCTTAGGGTAAAATGGTTAGTCACTACTACCTACAGTGCTGTTGGCGTTTATTTATTTACTGTTTTGAACTGTTTTATTTATCTTGATAGAGCAGATGTCACCTAGTAAAAACACTAAAAACTCTCAACGACCATTTCAACTTTGGATGCTTTAGGAAAATGGTCAGATAATGGTTTTGATGGTGTGTTAAAATTAATTATTTATCTAAAGCCATTATTTTTGTTCCTTGGGAATTGGACACTTAGCATAGAAATACGTAGTACAGAGAGTGATTTAGGAGGGTTAATGCCATTCATTTATTTCAGCACTGTCACATAATTCCAAAGCCTTTACCCTCTTAGGATTCAAGTAATGACCTACTTCAGGCCAGGATACCAGACAAGTGGACCTTCATTACATAAGCATACACATGACATACTGCAGCACCTTGGAAAATGTATCAACATGTTCCCCTAACTAAGGCAAACTGTTATGTCCACAAAGCCAGGTCTGAAGCAATGCTTATGCAAGTATCATGAAGGCTTCAACCTTCATCCTAAGGAGATATTCCTTTCCAATGCATGATTTAAACTCCAACAAATAATCCTCAAAGCCGTACAAATCTAAATGGCAGTGTTCAAATACAAGATTGGAATGGCAGCAGCAGCAGATAATTCTACTTTGTCATAGCATACATACGCAGGGGTTGGACTACTACATTACAAGAGAAAATGTACTTATGGCTGAATGTACAGGCCAGATACTGGGTTAGTGTCCATTACAATAACAGAATCATCAAAAATATATGGATCTTGAACAAGTGAGTGGAAAAACTGAAAATAGCTTAGAGGGAACTGGAACAAATGCAGCTTTTTAATGCATAATAATATGTCATTATACTTGTATGTATGGCATGTCTTAATATATAATATTATGTATGCGGATAGCTGTTATTCCTGTTTGGTACATGTGCTGATCTGGAGCAGTTGCACGGTCAGTCCTATACACTCATTAACCAAGATTTGAAGGGGCTTCAAAATCTCCCTAAATGACAGATACTATTTTATGATCAACAAGTATGATGCCAAGTGATACAAAACAGTGTTACAATACAGAAGCTGATCCAAATATGATGCTTTACCCAATAGCAGGATATGTGATCGCATAAGACAGCCTATCATTGTCCTTCTAATCCAATTGAATTGATCATATAGAGGTTTGTAAGACTGTAGCATGACAAATTGACTGTATATAGTAGTTATCGTTTAGGGGAATGTGTCAGTGAATTGTTGGCTTGTGTTGAAAATGGGCTGTTGCTTTTTATCCTGTGTTTCAGGAGTATCTATAACCAGTGGATTGTCAGCTTGTGTTGTCAGGTTGTTTATCATTTTACCCTCAGTAAGTACTTGTAGGTCATTGATTGTTGTTGTCAGTGGGTCGTTGACTGTTGGTGTTAGTTGGTCATTGATCTATGGTGTGAAGCAGGAGATCTGTGGATGGCTTATTCTGTCCAGTCTCTGCGTGGTACAGTATTCCCCTACAGTGCAAAGGTACCGGCTCTCCACCTGTCCTACACAGGGGATTCCAGGGGTGGCCTTCTCTCTATGGTGGGGCCCGGCCCAGGCAAGGTGAGATCACTGGGGCTATAGGGGCAGGCGGATATGCATTGCCGAGCTGTTGGGCCGGGCAGCGAGGATGTAGATGGCACTCTCCCTCAGGAAGTCATCCCAGCTCACTGGTCTGGTGATGGGAACAGAGAAGCGGTTAGGGAGCCATATCCTCTAAACTGAGGTCAACTAAGGACAGACACACACACACACACACACACACACACACACTCAAGCACGCATAGGCCTGCAAACACACAATTATATTTATTACATACCTGTCATCTTTCTGAGTGCTTCTCTCACTGCTGGAGCTGGCTGGGCTGCTGTCAGATATTGGGCCAACATGGCTAATACTGCAGCAGGAAAATAACACACAAGACAGACAGATTCACTATACGCTACAACAGGTGGCATTGAGTTTCCACCATGTCTGCCAAGGACAAGACACCCTTTAGCTTTGAAAAGCAATTTGTTTAATCTGTGAAGAGGTCAGGTAGAAATCTAATGCAAAACCACATTGAAAATATCTCAGTGGGTTATTGAGACCAAATGGCTTTATTCCAGACCACAGCCCAACTCATGAATTATTAAAGATAGAGCAAGAGACAGGCTCACTGTTTGCTCTCTTCTATGAAAGATGAATACTTGAACACTTTCTGCTACATCCTCAGTCTTGTTGCACTCTCTGGCTTAATATTATGCATATATTATACACTGTGAGTAATCTCTATGAGCACCTTGTTGTCTTGTCTGACCTAAGAGGTGAATTAGAATGCATGCTCGGTCCTTGGCGTAGGGACCAGACCCTTTCACATTCACTTGGCCCCCCGTGTCTTCTTAAAGCTTACGAGGGAAGCCTTCTAGAGCTTCTCACAGGAGAACAAAAGTTTGCCTTTTGAACCCTCTAATGAGAGGACTGGATATGTCTTATCCACAGCTCAAACCAACAGGGAGTCATCATATGAAGGGCTCTTTGTGTATAAGCAAGACATCTCAATTGTTCTTGGACTTTTATAGATCCCACCTGTAGTGTTTTCTCTATGATTCCAGTATTCCTCAGATGGACTTTATCCTGGCCTTGGTGAGAGGGTGAGTGAAATTATGGGTGGAACTTCAAAAAGGAATAGGTCGTGTGAGATTACTTGTGGATTGAGGGCTTGGAGAAGCTAAAGAGAAGACAAAATACTGATAACCCATGCAGTGCTTTGTCACTTACCCACAATTCACAGGAGAACACAATCCAATGAGTCTGAAAGATGGGACATAAGGTGATAAGGCGGATAGAATGGTATGACATGACATATAACAATGAAGGAGGCCAGTACAGGGTAGTCCATTCACACAGTCACATGCACACACACACACACACTGACTCAATCAGTGAATGATTGTGAATGAATCAGTACCTGAGAGAAAGTCTCCAATCACAGACAGTGCAATTATCCACACTGAGATGAGGAGCGGTGAGGTGAAGAGAGGTGAGCGATAGAAATAAACCTAGCTAAAGTTAATTGTTCCATTCAGCTCAGAGCAGCCAAGAACTAATGGAGTCAATGGGACTCCAAGATCTGGGTCTGACACCAATGATAAACATAAGTATTCTACTCAAGGAGGGTTCACTGTTTAATGAATTAGAATCAACTTTGTGCAGGTTGGCATTTATTGTCATGAATCTTGAACTGAAGGCAGCTCTGCAGAGTGGTCACTAGCTAGCACAGCCACAAAGTCATACAAATCTGATTTTAAACGTAACCTTAACCCTGACATTAACCACACTGCTAACCCTAATGCCTAACCCTAACCTTAAACTAATACCAAACACTCAGTTCTGCCTCCAGGGCAATATTCTTGACAGTTCGGCGTATGCATGACTCTCTCCATCAGAATTGTCATCAAACCCTCTATTTCAATGATTTATTTTCCCTAACCGTGCACCTGCATGCAAAGCAGAAAAGTAAATTCATCGGCTGCAACAGGGGAAATGAAACTGATGAAACCCCAGTAGTAAGCTTTAGTTCACACCTCTCAGGCACAGTCAATGACGTTTCTGCATCTCATGCCACGTTAAATTGAACATCTCTTTGTTAAGTGTTATTAGTTCTAGAGTATGAAGCGGATTAAAGAGGCTTGAGGAATTTTTCACATTACCTTGTACTGATTGAGTTCTATTTTCCCCTTGAGTAGAAGCTCCTGACTGTGAGTCTGTGACAGACATTTAATTAACTTCTCAACCTCATCTCCTGTGGATGGATGTTTATGGGCTCAACAGTGTTGTGCTCACCTCACATTGCAGGACTGGGACTCCATGCTGAGCTTCTGAAACCAGGACTGCTGGGCCCAGCGGGTCTCTGCTCCTGTGACCACACTGTCTTTATCCAGGTCCAAACCCATGAACACTGACCGCACATGGTCCCGCTCCTTAGCACTCAACAGCCGCACCAAGGAGTTCTGGGAACAAAGGCATCCAGAGGATGAGAGTTTGTGTGTGTGTGTGTGTGTGTGTGTGTGTGTGTGTGTATGTGTCTATATGCACATGTGTCAATGTGTAACACACCACACTTGAATGCCACAGACTTAGTGGGTTCTGATGGATTCTGGTACCTCTGTGCGGAACTTCTTGAGCACTTCCAGGGACTCGTGGTAGAGGAAGTCAGACCACTCGATCTGGCCCCTCTTCTCCGGGTCCAGGGCAGCGAATTGGGCCAACACCTCCTCCTCCTGTTCATCAGAGAGGTCCTTCTCAAACAGTTGCTTGGACACAAAGTGTCGGTACTGCAGCAGCTCATCTGACACCAGGCACGACTCTATACAGCAAGAGCAGTTCATCACAACACCCACAAATTAATCTCCACAAGCAGTGATCCAGATGCAATTAGTTTATGATTATTATTAATTTCACAAATTCCGAGAACGCCTGTCATTTATATCACACATTGCGATGGAAACCAGGCTGAAGCACAATGTGCAGTTTTATAGAAACCTGTAACAGACAATCGCTAAGAAATACATACAGTAACGAGAAGCTACAGAGACATATTGATTAGTTACTATGAACCTGTTGTCATGACGTTTCCCTGTTGGGTGAGGCTTATGCCCCCCCCATAAATACCTTTCCCCCTATTCTCTCCACTCTACAGAATGGATTCTTGGAAAGGCCTTTGTAAACATAGAGATTGTATGGTAACATCTACAAGTTGGGGAATGGAACAATATTTCTGTAATCCAACCAGTTGAAAGTGTCCGTTCGTACTTAAAGCATATGATGTCAGAACAGTTGTTGTCTGGAACATTATTACCGATGACAGGACAACATAAATTGTATCTTAGAAAGTCTACACATTCTAGTTATCAGATTCACATGGAATTGTTGTGAAATTTAAATGTTTAAATATGAAACTATTTGTGAAAAGTTTAAATTTTAGCCCTCTAAATGAGAGAATTGTTTTCATAAGTAAACTATGCTCACACAGTGGCCACACCCAAGTGAACAGACATTGGTTGGATAGGGATGAAACACGGCCTTCTCTTCTCCAGTATAAAAGCCCCCGTGACCCAATTCACATCAGACTAAGAAAACCCCAGCGTGAGCTGTGGTTGCGAATGGTTGAATATCCACTCTACATAATGACATTTCTATAAGATTTACATCACGTGGAAGGGACAATCACCACGCTGGAAGGATGAATTTCTACTAGACCATCCAGAATACAGCGCAAGCTGATTATGGTAATATGGTATGAACTTTAAACTCTTATTTACTAAAGAAGTGATACATCCTACACGTCAAGTTATCAGCTGCAGCTGTAAATGTACGTGGCCTAGGAAAGGACAGACAATCTCCTGAGAACAACAGGGTACTTCAACGTATCCGCTCTACAACACTATGACCAGAAAGATTCTTCAAAGGACAATGGCAATCTCTACTGGGCAAACCAGTCTTCCATCTTCGACCCATCTATCGAAGCGCAGCTCAGAGTAAATATAATCATGCATTTTCATTTTCCGAAAAGGCAGTAATTAGAAAGCATAAGATTCTGTATTTACAGTAGCATAGCTTCTCAAGGTCTGATAGAGACCCAATCCCCTTTGTCCCTCAGTTTTCCCGCTCTTTCATTCAAACCCAACCCCCTTTCTTTGTGTAACCAGCTGTCATATCGGTTTTGTCCGCTCAGGACTTTTTCTTTTATGACATCATTAGTAATCGATGTATGATCTGTCCTGTGTATATGTAATTCTGTGTGATTATTTAGGTTTTTAGTAAATAAATAATTAAGCCAATTTTTGTATTGCTGATTCAACTTGTTAGCCAGGGTTCGTGCAGATAACCAAGAATTTTACGACGTTCAGATGAGACTGAATAAGGTGATGATTAATAATTAACTGCTATTGATCTAAAAGATCTTCAGATCTTTAAGAGTTTATTTGGGAAGACAGCTGCTCTATAAACACTGTTCCGTGGTGCCCCAGGTTATTAACAAGTTAACTGTTGCATAGTTTAATTCGATCATGTAATCAATCAAACATTTGGTAATCGATTTGATAAAATAGCCTGTCATATAATTTAATCAGTCAGAGACACGACATTGTGCATTACAAAAACAGAGAGCTTTTGGCACCATTCTGTTCTCAGCAACCTTTTGCTTATGTGCTTAGAGGGTTGGCTCAGAGATGCTTGAAGTGAATGAGAACAACCTGTATACACAATGTACTGGGGGTATTGATCTATTAATCACTGTCTACAGTGCTATACCCAATAAAGCCTACTTGTCCCAGATAATGCAGATCTGTCGGCTGTGTAATGTATTGTTTTCTAGAGGTGCAGCAGAAGCACCATGACATTATGACTGACCAGGGATGATCTTGCACTGCTTGAAGGTTTCCATCAGGCTGTACATCTCCTCTTCAGTCAGGAGCAGGTTCACGTTGTCCTATGGGAGAAAGGGGCGAAGGTCACTATTAATGGGGAGAGATCTGATACAAACTCATGTCTGAAGCTAATTAAGTATGGGTCAGCCCAAAGTGTGCCCCGCTGCCCTGATATGCTCTATAATGGAGCAAACCCTAATGGATTCATGTGCTGTGTGTCTAAATTCAGTTCAGGGTGCATCAGAAATGATCCAGAATGCCTTTGTTAGCTTATTATGCAGTTTCTCAGAAGCTATTTTTATAGACAAGTGTGTCAAGTGTGTACTAGATGGTTTGGAATAAACGACCATGGTAATAGGAAAATGTAAGCCCAGCAGCCATTTTACTACACTCCTTGGCAAGGGTGCAGTTCAGATCGAACACACAACCTTCTATTAAGTTAATTATCTGCAGCAGGTGTGTGGAGGTTGCTAAGTCTCTCTACGCTGTTTATCTCTGATGAGCAAGTTGAGGGGAGGGAGTTGGAGGATGAGAATGACAGACTGTAATACTTGGGGTGGATAATTGGCCATGGTATGTGAAATCTCTGGAAAGCCCAGGGTTATGGAAATCAGGCCGTTTGATTTCCAGTAGCATCACCTCCGAAAATGTATTTTGATTAAAGATTTTATGCACTAATATGGAGCTCAAAACAGGATATGAGTCCAAAACGAAGGCTTTGGGTGTGCTCTTTGCATTCTTGCTAACCCCTTAAAGGAATCAAATAAACAATAGTTCCAGGAAAGACAGGCGTATCCCTTAAATAATTTATTCCTCACATGTATGCTAAAGAGTCCAAACTCTGCCTGCCAGATATCATAAAATAAACTCTTCCTATGTGCCACTGATTTGGAACTGTGGTGCTGGGTTGTCAGAACAGGAGCACACCAGAAGAGGAGGGCGTGCAGGAGTGGTGAATCAAATCTGGGGGCTGCTGAAAATGGCCTGCTGGGTGACATTTTTACTTTTCCAGGATTTGCGTAAACACACTGCGTTCAATACAGGTCTGCAAATAAACCCATAAATGCGAGTGCATTGATCAGGTGTGTACCATAGTCTCTCACTCGATATCCACAGTGCTCAATCTCCTCAGCACGGGGATACTGCTGACTTCATGTTTAAAAGAGAGAAAGCTTTTCTGTATCTGTACGTAGTGGGATGTGTTGAGCTGGGTGTCTAGTTAAACACCACAACCCACTTTCTTGGTGTGTGTTTGTGTATTCTCTGGCAGGTTTGTTAAACTATTGCTCAAGATCAGTTCATGGTGAAAAAAAATCCCTTTTGAAATCCTCAGGGAGCATAACTAATCATAAGAATTGGATGACGCGCACTAGATGTTTCCGATTTATATTTTAATCTCCCGAGTAATGCTTCAAGTTTTTTTAAAATGTATTTGTTCATCCACAATCCAAACAAGTTTAAATACATTAGGTTACTCTATCCTGAGCACTAGGGGGAGTTATAAATGATTATAAATGATTACAAGCAATTAATTATTATGTTGCAAAGACCCTTAAGCAACCACAATAAAATAATAGGGACACGAGGGTGACTTTTTGGTCCCCTCGATAGTGGAAAAGTCTAGTCAGTGGTGACGGCAGCACCAGCTCTCACCACCTCAGGCAAATCCCCAAGCCCCATGACTGTGGATGAGAGGAGATGTGAGAATGACACAACACCAAAGCTGTGAAATTACATTTCAAAGGGGTCATTTTGGATGACTTTCCCAGGCGATAAAATAAATAGTGTTTGTTTCTGAAGCTTCGACGACAGTTCTTAGAGCTCAACTCTTCATAGATGAAAAGGTGTATTTTTCTTACTGTCACTTTCATCTTCTTCCACTATCACGCTTCTCTTCACTTTCTGCCTCACACTCATACTGATTATGGGCCAGCGAGGAAGAAGTCAATTGGCCCTATCGATGTCCCTTCTCAAACTGCCTTAAAAATTGCCTCTTTTGTACTCATCAAAGTCTCTCAATCAGCTTCAACTCTCACAGTCTGCAAAAATACAGATGTAGGATCCTAATTTGAGCCAGTTCGCACCAGCAGGAAAATAATCCGTCAGCAACAGGAAATGTTCATTATCATGTGGATTATAATTATTTGACATTTTTTGTAGGATTTTATTACATTTTGCGTAAGGGAAAATCAAGTCTGAAATTTCTAAGTGGAAATTACAAACTTCAGAAGGCTTTTTTAATTCTCAAATACACCATAAGTAAATTCTCCTGCAACAGACGGATCAAATTAATATCCTACATATGTAAGATAAGCCCTCTACTTTAGTCTGAAGAGCACTTTAGGAAATGCACCCTTATGCTGTCTACACTTTAATTGTACCATATTGCACATTGATTCTCCAAAGATTAGTGGAGTGTCCTTCATGTTGAAGACAAAGCTATTTAATTCATTATGAGATTAAAAATCTTGGCACGCATTCAACATTTCCTCCAAATGATGTATTACTGTCTTTTTATAAACATACACTTGGGAAAGAGGATCTGTCTGGAAGTATAATAAGAGAATACACTTATATACAGATGTGTGTGTGGGTGCAAGGTGTGTTCAGGTTCATAAAGTGTGTGTTGTTTAAAGTTGTGTCTGTTATAGTAACAGTAGTGGGTATGCATCATACAAAGGTGAAATAGCAGTCTTTGTGGAGTGTGGTTGGTCTTTGTGAATAGCCAATAGGAGGTGATTATTGACTGAGTGACTGACGCAGTAGTAACAGCTCCAGCCTGTCGCGGTGTGAGCTGTCTCCCTCATCTCCTGCAGGAGTTCGGGACGCAGGTAGCCCATTTCACTCAGACAGCCATCATGGAAGACCCGTGTGCAGGTCCTGCAGGGAAACAGGTCGTCGGCAGTCCACACCTCACACACCTCACACATCTCATCGTTCACCGGCTGGGGAAAAGGCAAATCAGGTCATTGGGTTAAAGACCATACTCCTAAAGCATGAGGTGGGGGTTGAATCCTAATTAGGAGACTTGTAAGTTCTGTTCCAAATCCACTTTCTGAAAGATCCATCTACTGTATATGTCTGAGAATCATATGAAGTCACCGACTTATCCAAATGACTAAGTAGTATGGGCTGAAAAGAGGATTTTGAACCTATAACGGTAAATTCATATCTACTTCACCATAGAAAGATGAACTCGTGAATACCATTTTTATGTCTCTGAGTGCAGTATGAAGGAAGTTGCTAACTAGCGCTAGCATGCTTGCAGATAAGACTTCCATAGACTTCCAGTCATTGCGCTAAAGCTAGTTAGCATTGGCTCGCAATGGATACCATACAAATGGTATCCATAAGTTCATCTAAGTAGGAAAGTATATAAAGGGTTTCATTGCCCAAGTCCCAAAGCATCCATTTAACATATTTTCATAATCAAACTTTCATACCCACTCCATTAAGCTTCTCCATTAGGGTTTTAAATATAGAAATAATCCCCTGTGACACACCTCTCTCTCACAAAGACTGTCAGAAAGACGAGCTTTGAATCACATGTCACCATGTTGAAGGCTAGCTGTTCTCTCCTGAATGTTACAGTCTAGACAGGTTATTGGATTGATCAAACAGTGAATGCAAAGAATGTTGTGTCAATACCGCCATACACTCAAACAAATATGATTCAAGTTTAGATTCAAAGCTTAGAGTGCACTGTTTTATTTCATAGTAACGTATCATTTTAGAGTCATCAGTTTAGTGTCTCTCTTTCAGGTGATTTCAGGTCCATCCCTCAGGACTCCATTCACAGGCAGAAGACTGTCTACACAGTCAATATTATTATAGTGGGAACTTATACCATAGCGCAGTCAGTCAGTCTCTTAGTATTAACCTCTAATACTGCTTTGACCTCAGGATGAAAAACATTACTATCGTCACAGTCTTATGGACTGACCTCATTAAACCTGGTCCCTTACAGGTGACTATAGCCAGGAGGAATCATACCTCCCCCATGCTCTATAATCAAACCTATTCCTAGAGACATAGTGGTCTATACTCTCATCACATTATGAAACAGATGTAACTCAACAACAGTTTCTAGCTATCTTGTCTCTGGTATCATCATGTGTGAGTCCTCCTGTGTGAGGATTCTAACTACAGTTATCTGTAGAGAGCCTGATAGGAAAGGAGAAGTTTCTCTATTGATTTTACCCAATCATGAAGGAGGCTGAAATTGCCTGCCAATATCATAATTATATCTGATTCCACCAAGACTTTGAGTACTTCCTTGATGACTAATCTACGAAAAACACAGCACTGCTCATTTTCCTCTCTTATGTGAAGTATCCTACAGCTCCAAACATGAACAATTGAATTCAAGGCTGATATCTGATATCTATTATCTTTTGTAACAAGTGTTATGTTCATCTTTATAACTACAGCGACTGAAAAGACTGCAACACTTAACAAAGAGCTGCAGTTAGTTTCAGAATGTGTGGCAAGGAATAAGATAGTCTTAAATCTTTCAAAAACTGAAAGCGTTGTATTTGGGACAAATCGTTCACTAAACCCTAAACCTCAACTAAATCTTGTAATGAATCATGTGGAAATTTAGCAAGTTGAGGTAACTAAACGCTGGATTGTAAACTGTTAAACATATATATTGGGCAAAATATATTGATACAAGAGTTACTAAGATGGGGAGAAGTCCATTATCAACAAGGCAGGTCCTACAGGTCCTAGTTTTGTCGCACCTGAACTACTGTTCAGTTGTGTGGTCAGGTGCCACAAAGAGGGGCTTAGGAAAATTACAATTGGCTCAGAACAGGGCAGCACGGCTGGCACTTAAATGTACAAGCAGAGCTAAAAATGAATGATATGTCAATCTCTATTGGCTCAAAGTGGAGGAGAGACTGACTTCATCACTACTTGTTTTTGTTAGAAGTGTTGACATGCTGAATGCACCGAGGTGTCTGTTTAAACTACTAGCACACAGCTCAGACAGCCATGCATACCCCACAAGACATGCCACCAGAGGTCTCTTCATAATCACCAAGTCCAGAACAGACTATGGGAGGCACACAGTACTACATAGAGCCATGACTACATGGAACTCTTTTCCACATCAGGTAACTGATTTAAGCAGTAGATAAAAATATAACTTATGGAACAGAATGGACTGTGAAGAGACACACACAAAGGTACAGACACATGCATACGCACACAAGCGCTAGCACACACACTACACACACGCACACTGTAATATTGTTGTAAGGTGGTATTATACATTTTGTATTGTAGATATGTAGTGGTGTAATAATGTTATATGATGTACTGTTTTATATTTTGTTTTATATGTACTGTAAGTGCCTTAATGTGTTTGGACCTCAGGAAGAGTAGCTGCTGCCTTGGCAACAGCTAATGGGGATCCTTAATAAATACAAATTCAAATAACAATATTCTGTTGCTTCTACACTTTGGCCATCCGTTTCAATAACGCGGTCTACTTCCGGCGCCGACAGAGATGGCCGCTTCGCGTTCCTAGGAAACTATGCAGTATTTTGTTTTTTTACGTGTTATTTCTTACATTGGTACCCCAGGTAATCTTAGGTTTCATTACATACGTTGGGAGGAACTACTGAATATAAGAGCAACTTCAACTCACCATCATTACGACCAGGAATATGACTTTCCTGAAGCGGATCCTGTGTTCTGCCTTCCACCCAGGACAATGGATCGGATCCCAGCCGGCGACCCAAAACAATGACGTTGTAAAAGGGGCAAACAAAGCGGTCTTCTGGTCAGGCTCCGGAGACGGGCACATCGCGCACCACTCCCTAGCATACTACTCGCCAATTTCCAGACTCTTGACAACAAGGTTGATGAAATCCGAGCAAGGGTAGCATTCCAGAGAGACATCAGAGACTGTAACATTCTTTGCTTCACGGAAACATGGCTCACTCGAGAGACTCTATCGGAGTCGGTGCAGACAGCTGGTTTCTTCACGCATTGCGCTGACAGAAACAAGCATCTTTCTGGTAAGAAGAGGGCGGGGGGGTATGCCTTATGATTAACGAGACGTGGTGTGATCATAACAACATACAGGAACTCAAGTCCTTCTGTTCACCTGACTTAGAATTCCTCACAATCAGTTGTTGACCGCATTATCTACCAAGGGAATTCTCTCCGATTATAATCACAGCCGTATATATTCCGCCCCAAACAGACACATCGATGGCCCTGAACGAACTTCATTTGACTCTATGTAAACTGGAAACCACATATCCTGAGGATGCATTAATTGTAGCTGGGGATTTTAACAAGGCTAATCTGAAAACAAGACTCCCTAAATTCTATCAGCATATCGATTGCGCAACCAGGGCTGGTAAAACTCTCGATCATTGTTATTCTAAGTTGCGCGACACATAGAAGGCCCTCCCCTGCCCTCCTTTCGGAAAAGCTGACCACGACTCCATTTTATTGCTTCCAGCCTACAGACAGAGACTAAAACAAGAAGCTCCCGCGCTCAGGTCTGTTCAACACGGGTCCGACCAATCTGATTCCACGCTTCAAGACTGCTTCGATCACGTGGATTGGGATATGTTCCGCATTGCATCCAACAACAACATTGACGAATACGCTGATTCGGTGAGCGTTCATTAGAAAGTGTATTGACGATGTTATACCCACAGCAACGATTAAAACATTCCCAAAACAGAAACCGTGGATTGATGGCAGCATTCGCGCGAAACAGAAAGCGCGAACCACTGCTTTTAACCAGGGCAAGGTGACCGGAAACATGACGGAATACAAACAGTGTAGCTATTCCCTCTGCAAGGCAATCAAACAAGCTAAGTGTCAGTATAGAGACAAAGTAGAGTCGCAATTCAACGGCTCAGACACAAGAGGTATGTGGCAGGGTCTACAGTCAATCACGGATTACAAAAAGAAAACCAGCCCCGTCGCGGACCAGGGTGTCTTGCTCCCAGACAGACTAAATCACTTTTTTGCTCGCTTTGAGGACAATACAGTGCCACTGACACGGCCCGCTACCAAAACCTGTGGACTCTCCTTCACTGCAGCCGACATGAGTAAAACATTTAAACGTGTTAACCCTCGCAGGGCTGCAGGCCCAGACGGCATCCCCAGCCACGTCCTCAGAGCATGCGCAAACCAGCTGGCTGGTGTGTTTACGGACATATTCAATCAATCCTTATCCCAGTCTGCTCTTCCCACATGCTTCAAGAGGGCCACCACTGTTCCTGTTCCCAAGAAAGCTAAGGTAACTGAGCTAAACGACTACCGCCACGTAGCACTCACTTCCGTCATCATGAAGTGCTTTGAGAGACTAGTCATGGACCATATCACCTCCACCCTACCTGACACCCTAGACCCACTCCAATTTGCTTACCGCCCCAATAGGTCCACAGACGACGCAATCACAACCACACTGCATACTGCCCTAACCCATCTGGACAAGAGGAATACCTATGTGAGAATGCTGTTCATCGACTACAGCTCAGCATTTAACACCATAGTACCCTCCAAACTCGTCATCAAGCTCGAGACCCTGAGTCTCGACCCCGTCCTGTGCAACTGGGTACTGGACTTCCTGACGGGCCGTCCCCAGGTGGTGAGGGTAGGTAACAACATCTCCACCCCGCTGATCCTCAACATTGGGGTCCCACAAGGGTGCGTTCTGAGCCCTCTCCTGTACTCCCTGTTCACCCACGACTGCGTGGCCATGCACGCCTCCAACTCAATCATCAAGTTTGCAGACGACACTACAGTGGTAGGCTTGATTACCAACAAAGACGAGACGGCCTACAGGGAGGAGGTCAGGGCCCTCGGTGTGTGGTGTCAGGAAAATAACCTCACACCCAATGTCAACAAAACAAAGGAGATGATTGTGGACTTCAGGAAACAGCAGAGGGAGCACCCCCCTATCCACATCGACGGGACAGTCGTGGAGAGGGTAGTAAGTTTTAAGTTCCTCGGCGTACACATCACGGACAAACTGAATTGGTCCACCCACACAGACAGCATTGTGAAGAAGGCGCAGCAGCGCCTCTTCAAACTCAGGAGGCTGAAGAAATTTGGCTTTTCACCAAAAGCACTCACAAACTTCTACAGATGCACAATCGAGAGTATCCTGTTGGGCTGTATCACCGCCTGGTACGGCAACTGCTCCGCCCACAACCGTAAGGCTCTCCAGAGGGTAGTGAGGTTTGCACAACGCATCACCGGGGGCAAACTACCTGCCCTCCAGGACACCTACACCACCCGATGTCACAGGAAGGCCATAAAGATCATCAAGGACAACAACCACCCGAGCCACTGCCTGTTCACCCCGCTATCATCCAGAAGGCGAGGTCAGTACAGGTGCATCAAAGCAGGGACCGAGAGACTGAAAAACAGCTTCTATCTCAAGGACATCAAACTGTTAAACAGCCACCACTAACATTGAGTGGCTGCTGCCAACATATTGACTCAACTCCAGCCACTTTAATAATGGAAATTGATGTAAAAATGTATCACTAGCACTTTAAACAATGCCACTTAATATAATGTTTACATACCCTACATTACTCTTCTCATATGTATATACTGTACTCGATACCACCCACTGCATCTTGCCTATGCCGTTCTGTACCATCACTCATTTATATATCTTTATGTACATATTCTTTATCCCCTTACACTTGTGTGTATAAGGTAGTCGTTGTGGAATTGTTAGGTTAGATTACTCGTTGGTTATTACTGCATTGTCGGAACTAGAAGCACAAGCATTTCGCTACATTCGCATTAACATCTGTTAACCATGTGAATGTGACAAATAAAATTTTATTTGATTTGATGTGATAACGTCTTAATCTTAAAGAAAGGAGGACCAAGGCACTCTTCATATAATTAATTAAAATGCCTTTATTAGTATGGCATGTTCAATAGAAACAAAGATTTTTTTTAAACCGACGCGTTTCGGCTGCATGGCCTTCGTCAGGGAGTCCCAATGAGCACCTTCTATCTACCAAAATGGACTATTGTGTACCTTCGTAGCGCTTCCCTTCCTCCTCTTTATACATCTCAATCTTAATGTTTTGTCTGCTCCTCTCTAGTCTGTCCCTGCAGCTGTAACATATTATTCCTCATTACTGAAAATAGTCCACTCTCTGTTCTACCTTTTGTTTCTGATGAGCACCATTAGAGTGATTTAAAGCATAAAAACAATCTCAATCCTCTCTGAGAGTCCTATTATAAAAGTCTGCTCTTCCTAATAGCCACAAGCGACTAATTGGTCATCTGGTCCAGTCCTGAACCCCGCCCCCGTCTCTGACCACTTCAGGACCCCTATTAGTCATGGTGACCCTGGGATGTGAAGCAGAGGCCAAGGCCTCCTCACAGAGACAGCTTGAGCACCTGCCCACACAACAGCATTCTCTCTATGAAGAGCACTTAGACGCCAACACAAAGGCTCTACCGTAGAGTAGAGGGAAAATAGCTGGTGTGACAAAAGCATACATCAAACACACATTATCTCACCTATGGGGGGAAATACTAAAGACTCAGCATACTTAACAGATGTTTAGGTCTCTTTTCAGTCTAAACATCCTAACTCAACTGGAGTTCATGGAGATAAGTCTGCTGTTGCCATGGTCATTCCTTCTCACACATATCTTAAAAATTCAGGGGTTTAAAGAACAAAGCAAACCCTTTATTGTACTGTATCCCACACTATCTTACCTGCTCTCTCTGTCCCAGTGCTATCTCCATAGGCTGGTCAACGTTGGCATCTCTCTTGGGACGTACAAAGGCAGTTGGGGTGAGCTGATGGCCGGTCTTGTCCAGATCCTCAGGCTCCACCCCCTTCCCGTCCCGTAACCTATTCCAGGCCTCCTGGTTGACCTTACACTCATCCCTGGTGGGGGCCGGAGTTGCAGCCTGCTGGGAGGTCCCTGAGGGCCCCGCTTTGCTGTCTGCCTCTCTGTGATCTGCCTCCTCCTTCTCCTCCAGGTTGGGTGGTGGCGAGGCTTCAGTCGGCCCCTCTCTTTCCTCTTTGGATCCTTCCTCCTGGTTTGTTGTGGATGGGGCGCGTTCCTTTACCCCTTCCTGAAAGGCGGAGACGACCGAGGTGCATTTCTGCACCTTCTCCACCTGATGCTTTTTAGACATGAGCACTCCCATGACTACATAGACAGAGAGAGAGAGAGAGAGAGAGAGAGAGAGAGAGAGAGAGAGAGAGAGAGAGAGAGAGAGAGAGAGAGAGCGAGAGAGATGGGCACTCATTACTGTGTGCATGGCATACCTTTTGTTTGAGAGATATGGCTAATTGGACTTGCCATTTTATCAAGCGTTACGATTAATGTGATATGTTGACCAACTTTGTGTGCGTGTGCATAATGGTTCCATTCTCAGGTACAGTTACACATCCCCCTGGACTGGTTGAACTAAAGTTGTTTCCATGTCATTTCAACATGGACTAGACGTTGAATTGACGTCTGTGCCTTGTGGGATCATGATCTATCACCAGACTGAGCTCAGCCATTCCTGGTCCTGGATTGCCACCATTAATGCTCATCAATCACATTAAATTACTTTAGATATGAGCATTAAACATAAATCAACAAATAAAATGAACGGGAAGAGTAGAACAAAACACAGTAATCTTCAGTGGCTCCTGTAACAAACAAAGAACTACTTTCACTTATTCCACTCGGCTCATTCGAGACCATGAATTCCGTTATTGAAAAGGGGGCTGTTGGGGATTCAAGTTGATTACATGGTACTTAGAGGACACGTGTCGCGAT
Organism: Oncorhynchus clarkii lewisi; assembly: GCF_045791955.1. Classification (NCBI taxonomy): domain Eukaryota; kingdom Metazoa; phylum Chordata; class Actinopteri; order Salmoniformes; family Salmonidae; genus Oncorhynchus; species Oncorhynchus clarkii. The sequence continues at coordinate 26,048,188 of NC_092175.1, read as the reverse complement.
CTGAAATGCAATCTCATTCAGCCACGCTCCAGATAAGTGGTTGTGTGAAATCCAATCCCATTCATCTAGAGTACCATCGGAGTGCTTCCCTGCCTCTGTCCTGTCCTCTCTTTCTCAGTTAGCTCTAATATGACTACAGTTTTGAGACTTCTGTGCGTGGGCCTTCTTGGTATATTATTGAATCTTGCTCAATGACAGGATTTGGAGGATAGGACACTCTTCCCAAACACCCATCGGCCATTACTGCCTTTGCTGGTACAGCCTCTTTCTGTGGACCTCCTGAAACTAGCAGCTCAGACAGATGGACGGGTGGACAGTCAGACTGACAGACAGGGAGCAGGGGGACACAGTGTGAACACAAGCTCATCAAAGTCTTTTGAGTGCCAGGAGGAGATGATTATGCTGCTGTAATTAATCTCAGCCAGTGATGTGTCCATCCTCCTCCAGAGTGTTGAGGTGACGGGGGACGGGTGACACATCAGACAGACAGACACAGTAATGAGGCTCTATGATAGACTATCTAACAGGGCATCCGAGGAGAACCACAGGAAGGTCACAGTCAAGCTCCACTAGAGGCCATCCCTGGTTGACCAGACCTGGCACAAACACACTTCCATATCCTGACTAAAAGGGCCTGGAACCCCCTGATAGACATAAGACATTGTCCACCTTTCATTACGTAGCATCCTCCCATGGAGATGGAGCTGGAGCCTCCGCTGCTCACAGAGAGACTGAGCAGTGTAGGAGACCTCACCATTTTGAGGTTAACTTGTGAATTTTAAACGAGGGCCTTATTTATTGTTCTTCTGTGGGCAAGTCAAAGCTGACACACGTGGGTCAGTGCTTTGCACACTGATGTAATAAAGGGAATTTAGAAATCTGCCACTGGTTATCTAGCAGGTCTTCTAACCTAAATCCTTGGCCATGAAACTGTCAAAAATGCATAACATTTGAACATTATACTTCCCCTCACACTTGACTGGTGTTCTTATTAGAGTATCTTACACTAATCTTACCTCAGAAGACACTCAGAATGTGAGAATTCATAGATGTGAAAACTGTATTTATTTACAAACGGGACTAAAGACTGAAAATGTCTGGAGGGTGGCAAACAACTATCTTTTGGCCCACATACTACAACGCAGGCTAAATCCATAGAAATGAGGAGGAGTGCTGTGGTTCCCTCAGGCTGTGTGTTCACTAGCTTCCTACAGGAGCAGCTGCCTGTGCTGCTCTGCACAGAAGGTTGAACCACTCTGAATGATTTAAATGCCCCTGGATAAAAATAAGAAGTAGATGGGGAGGAAAACATGGCCACTTCTTGGGACAGGACTTGTATATACTGCACACTCAATACCATCTACTGTATCTTGCCTATGCCGCTCTGTACCATCACTCATTCATATATCTTTATGTACATATTTATCCCCTTACACTTGTGTCTATAAGGTAGTAGTTTTGGAATTGTTAGCTAGATTACTTGTTGGTTATTACTGCATTGTCGGAACTAGAAGCACAAGCATTTCGCTACACTCGCATTAACATCTGCTAACCATGTGTATGTGACAAATAAAATTTGATTTGATTTTGATTTGATGCATGGCAGGACTTGATGCAATCCCATTCTGAACAAGCTCCACCGCAACAGTCTGGATATTCTCCCACTAGGTCTCGAGATACTGTATGGGCGGATTTCTAGGCACTTTTATGGGCACTTGTATCTTTCATATTGTTGCATATAACAAGACTCGTAAAGCCTATGGTGAACTGGGTACATAGTGTAACACAGCAGGAATAATGATTGTGCAGTGTTTTTGGCAGAGCTACAGCAAATAGAATTTGCACAAGCTAAATAAGAGCACTTTCTCATAGAGTGTTAAAGTCTGAATATATTTGTGTTGCCTATAGAAACATTTGAATCAGTTTTATCAGCTTGTCAGCTTTAACAAAGACATCTGGGTTTGCTCTATGAAGCAAAGCACCCAATGGTGGAGAACAGGATGGCTGGAGCTCACAGCACTGTCTTGGTGTAATGAAATATTGATACTTTTGGAGGAAGATGGCGCCATGGTGCTCTTTAAATCCCTCTGATCTAGCTCTGATCTTGCTCCCAGTAATCCCTTTTGTAGGCTCTCTACACTCCACTGGTCAGACATGATTTATGAGAACGAGACCATGTCTGGCATTGCCAGCCCTGCTCAGAGCCCACTGAAGGGAAGTGATACAATGAACAGTACCATAATTCACCAACACAACACTGTGCACTGATGAAAGCCAGTCAATTTGATTTGACATTTATTTTGTACGTTTCATGGATAATACCCCCCCAAAATACTTGAAGTCCTTGGTGTAATAGAGAATCTATTTTTGTCCCGCGGAGACGACATTTTGGCAAAACAGGACATTAATCTTGGGTTGGAATTAGAATGGGTTGGCTCCTGTGAGCCTTGTAAAACAGTGTATTAGGACACCTTGGTTGTCCATTAGTATTCTGTCAGACACCTCGTCTGCACAGGTGTCCCTGAGGAATGTCATCCACGTTAAGCTCCTACAATAGCAATCTTTTATCCTAGATTATGCAAACTGGTGGATTTAAGATAATATGTTTGATATAGACTATTTGTACAGGCTTTTCCCAACAGACAGTTTATGATCATAAAGAACAGCTCTAGTTTCTGTATTGAACCCAGTTTGACAGTAGGGGTTAAGGTGCTGGGTCTGATTACAGAGTTGGTTGTCCATGTGACAGTAGTGACATGTTTTTCTTCACAGGTCCATTCTCGGTATGTGCAGATTAGAATCCCAACCAGTCCTCCATTTCATGCCAGGATTGTGGGGGGATATTAATTGAATGGAGGCGCCACATAGCATTCCTGTTCATGGGAATGAATCCCATTTAGCCAAGGATCTCATCCACGGACCAGCAAACCAAAGACCTGGAACTAATTACACTATCAAGTTCCACCAGGCCAGGCCTTCACCAGTGAGCAGAATTGTAAACACAAATACAAGCACACACAAAATAACCATACACACACAAAACAACCACACACACACAAAACAACCACACACACACACACACAAAACCACCCACACACATACAAGACAACCATACACACACAAAACAACCACACACACACAAAACAACCACACACACACACACACACACAAAAACCACCCATACACACACAAAACAACCATACACACACAAAATAACCACACACACACACTGGTAAACATACACAAAAATACCTGAGACAAAATCTCCCTGACCTGCTGGGATTCCATATCTCTGGTACACCGAACACAGAAGCGCCTGGAAGTGGAGGATGGAGGAATTTAATTCTAAATGCATCCTTAGAGAGGAGTCCCCATGTTGGCATTCACAGGCTGCCAGGCAAACTGAGAGGCTGTGCCAGTGCCAGCCAATACACTGAGGCTGAGAGAAGCTGACAATGGGCACTGTGCAAAAGGCAGGAGATATGTCACAGGCTGGGGAGCAGGACTCAGTCCAGGGCACTAGGATTCCCCAGGCACAGGGTCTGTGTTTACCAAAGGATTAGCCCAGGATGGGACACACAGGCTGTAGTAGTACTGAACCAAAGGTAGGTTGAACCACCCAACGAGAGGTTATAATGCATGACATAATCATGTGTGGCTAGCATCCGCACCCGTCTGAGAGCTGACCTTGATCGGCTGCAAAACGGTCTGATGCCAAGCCTACATTACACACCAGCAAATGTGCGTTTCACCCTGGTTGCACATAAAGAGATGCGAGGAACTTCATGACACTAGATCACTAAATCCCGCCTATGAATGTTCATTTTAAAACACAGCCATCAATCATTGTCTGGTAAAGAAAAATTCTATAGCTGCTGCAATAACCCCAGATTCGATTCGAGCCTTGTCATCCTTGACGCATCAATCAAAAAGTATTTGGGAATGCAACTGTGAAACGTTGTGTTATCTAACAATATTGCTGTTAATCTCTGTCATATTGAAAATATAAATAAACGGAATTTACCTGAGATAAAAATCGGACAACTCTCCACCGTGACTTGAGAATTCCTTTTTTCTTGTGCCTCACGCACGGCTACCCAGCATTTCCAGGCTTCGATTGAATGAAAAGTAGGCGATGTGCGGGTTTAGCTTACTCGTGTTTCTTTACCACAATGCATTGAATGGTATTTTATGCATGCGTGACACTCACTCAAATAGCCTCACTTACAAATCTATAGTGCAAATGTGATCGAAATAACCTATAGCATAGGTGATAAGAGTGATGCGAGTCCGTCAAAAAGATTGCTTGGACAGCTCCAGTGCTGAAATCTCTTCCTTGTCACTTCCTTGTCGCGCGTGGAGAGCTACAGGGCAACTCTGTCGAAAATGCAGCCGTATGTATGCACAGCACAGTTACACCGAGACCGAAGTTGAACCATGAAGCAATGCTATTCACTATTCGGACCCACACTAACAACGAGCCTTGCTAGTCAGTCAATCGAAAGTATTGGGGAACTAGATAACTTGCAGGCTACTCAATCTAAAATGTTACCTTCTTGATTGGCCGGGGACCAGATAAAAAAACCTGCTTGTGCCAGAATACACTAATAACCAATAACCTCCCAGAAAGGTTGAAACGTCATATATGGGAGTGTTGAGGCTTTTACAGCCCCACTCAAACCTCTCATGAATCAATATCATCATCTCAGACAGCATCATGATTCAATATAGAGATTTTAATGGGAGCCTATGGTAAGATTTAAGTTCAGGCATCTTGCAAATGCATTGAAAATTATACTTTGATATATTACATTACAGCCATGCACATTTAAACTGAGAGGTGAGAGAGGCGATTGAAAATAAATGGGAGTATGGCAAAATATCATATCTAATTTGATTTTGCCTGCATAACCTTACAAACATTGACTTTGTAAACATTGACTTTACAAACATTGCCCTTTCTATCTTTTCAAATATGTTTAATCTGTACTCTGTACTATAGAGGGGGATATAGTCTCTAGCACCTCCCAGGGTGTGGTTCCAGTGCATGGTGGGTTAAATGTAGGCAGAGCCATACATTATTGATGTAGAGGTGAATGCATAGTGACCCATAGGTGTCTGGGGGCTGGCCCTCTCCAGACAGAGCCAGGAGAAGGGAGGAATACTCCACTTTGTGTAACACACAAAACTTGACCCCTCAGCTAACTCCCCAGTGTCTCTTTGTCCCTTACGTCCATCTCGGGATTTGTCATGAATAAGATATATCTATTTATTGTATTTTGAATTCCTTACCTGTTTCCATTGTTGTTGCAGACTCTCCACCAGTAAAATAGTAAACACACTTTCTAAAATATCAAAAGGTAGAGTTCTCTTGAAGGTGGGACACAAAAATTGTGCAATGTTGAAGTTTTGCTTATAACAATAACAATGTTGTTTTCTGCATATCCGAGTTCCAGATTAGGTCTTGTTACACAGTAAACGTTATGTACTGATGTTCAATTCACTGTCTAAGACTGTCTGTAATATTCATGCCTGTGCACTTTGAGGTCAAAGTAAAATGACTCATCATCTTGCAGAGGAGAGACAGCGGAGGAGTTTGAAAGTTCATCAATTATTCTATTGGTCTCACATGAATGTGGTCTTTTAACGAAGATAAACTGAACAGGTCGCGCTAGGTTTGAAGACAGGTGAGAAATCAAAACCCTTGACATCGACTTTTCTACAAAGAGGCAGGGTGTGTCACAATATCCTCTCCGCTTCCCTTGGCACCCATACCCTCCATGTGAATGGTAATGGTTGCAGTGCCTTATGGTCAAGCCAGGATTGATCTCTCTCTCTCTGTGTGTGTGTGTGTGTGTGTGTGTGTGTGTGTGTGGTGTGTGTGTGTCTGTGCTTCCCTTTTCTTATACAGACCCTCAACTAAAGTATGAACCTTTAAAATACCTTACATTTTTTTCAGTGTCCTTGCCTTCTGTGATCCTTGTGACCTTGTCATTGTCCCAATGTAGACTACATTTCCTGAATGACTGACTGCTCAGGATTCGAACCAACAGAATGAAAAGCACATCAGCAGGCATTCTGTGCTTTGACATGAAACTCTCTCTCTCTCTCTGTCTCTCTCTCTCTTTCTCTCTGTCTCTCTCTCTCTGTCTCCCTTGCTCGCTCCCTCTCTCACACGCTCCCCCCCCCCCCTCTCAAAAGACATCAATATATAAAGCCTAGTCCAAAATATCTTACATATCAAACAACCAGAAAATAGTCTAGGGGATAAATACAGGGTATCTTAGTCTACAGATTAACCAAATGGAAATGTGAGAAGAAAAAGGTTGAGAGCTGCTTGAGGATATGAAGTAATTCAAGGCTTTTCTTCTGTAGTATACCATGTAATAAATAGCAAATAACTAGAGCGCAAAGACAGTCGGACATATTACACTGTAGCCTGAAGCCTCACACTAAATTCTTCAGCAGCTCAGTCATCCGTTACAGACCTTGCAGAGAAAAAACTAACATCTGTCGGTGTGGCATAGAGTTTGAACAGAGCAAGGAGTCTGGGTAGCCAGGCAAATTACACTGTCCCTAAGGTGATCATTTAGTATCCCTTTTTTGTTCAACCTAGGCTGTTGAATTAGTGTAACTGATATGCCCACAGTCTCTCCTCATTACAAGAGCAGTCTTACTGTATCTGTATTTTCTATTTAGTCACGCCCATAACAGATGACAGAACGCTATCTATCAGGTGAGCCGAGGTATTTCTTCTTTGTTTCATCATTCAGAAGTTTCACACAGTGTATTCTTAATCAATTCCGGTCACACTGCCAAACACAGTGCCTGTCATAAAATTCTATGGAATGTTTATTTAAATATTGATAAAAACGTTTTTTTTTTTTCAGAGAATATGGAAAAAAGGACTTTACACTTTATTGGTATTCAATGCAGCTCCCATCAGTGGCCTATCAAAACGCACTTATAGACTGAACAGTGAGGGTAGAACTTATTTAGATTTGACCGCCCAGCATGATCTCATTTAGCCTTACTTGATTCAATCATTTAACCTGATGCTGTACAGTGTAATGCTTTCTAAAGACTTGAAGTGTAATGCTTCACTGTGCAGAGAGATTTACAGTCTAGTGCTGCTGAGGAGGAGCTCTCTTCTATTTTTTTTAAATCTTCAAATAGCTACAATTTAATATTCAGGTAGAGCAGGGGTTTACACAAAGAGATATATCTTTATGGGTTAACACCCCTCCAAAAATTATCTCACCCAGAATTTGTAGCATCCTTGACCTACGCATGATTGACCCTGGAATGTCTCTCATTCTCTATGAGATGACCCAGATTAGAATGGAGTAGGCTAAATGTTAAACTGTCCCTCATTGTTAGATGGGGTTTCATTTATAAACTTAAAGGGAAAATCCACTCAAAAACGATATATTGTTTTTATTAGTCCACTGTTGATACAGTCCCAAAATGATTTGCATGTCAGTAGTCAAGTTTTCAAGATATTGGACTTTCAATAAGCAAAGTGGTGATGCAAAAAGTCCAATAACTTGAAAACTTGACTGCTGACATGCAAAATCTTTTGGGACTGTATCAACAGTGGACAAAAAAAAATAATAATGTTTTGAGTGGATTTTCCCTTTAAGTATACATAGCTGTGCACATAGCGATCCTATTAAATTACTAGCGGGCTATGTTATAGACCCTCGATGTTCCAGAATGGGGTGAAAATGATAGCCATAGTGGTCAGGGAAAAATCCAAACCCGTCTAATTGGAATGAATGGCAGTAAGAGGCATATTCCACATTTTAATTATACAGGAAAATTAAAGTAAGGTATGTGATATACCAGAAATTGTGTAGTAGAATTATTGTCAACCTAAAATATTGTCATATAATGATAAATACAGTTTAAAAGGGTTTTTATACACATTTCCTGTATAAATAGCCTCTAAAATATACATAAACATACCATAAATGTAAAACAAGCTGAGAGTGCTATTATATGATACAATATCAATACTTGTTGCATTTAAACTTGTTAACGTCCTATTATCAACTGATTTCAGCCAGTGTATAGCTGTGGATTGACCTCATTGCTTGAATGGAATATTGGCATGTTGGCAGTTAATTATAAAAATGTATGGAGTCACTCCTCTAAAACTGGCTTGCAAGCTACCAAACAAACAAACATACAGTAAAGATACATTTTTCAAATTCATTATTTTACACAATACCTTATCACAGCACTGGCAAACCATAGTTCACCAACCCCCTGACTAAAATGCCTGACCTTTATACCATCATAAGAAGGTTCATGCCCATTCTAGTATTCCAATTCCCAATTATATGGCTGCACATCCATCCCCTAAACATAGCTTGAATAGGTGTGGGTTGTACAAATATTGTGAGGGACAATGATGCCAATACTGTTGCCTAGCAACTGAAAGGCTCCCCTTACTGATTTAGAATTGCCACAATTTGTGAATTGTTCAAAAGTGTCAAACATAGTCTCTGCCTTGGGAAGCAGCCCATATTACATCCTCATTATTATCACACCTGACATAATAGAATGTAATGGTAACTGGATTAGGGTCCTAATGCCGAAACGTGATAGAGACTACTGCAGTTAATGGTCTCCTTCATTCAGGTGTCAATCTCCATTACAGAACCTCACTACATTGCTATAAGCACACATACACTGCATCTGGAAACTATTCAGACCCTTTCACCTTTTCCACATTTTGTTACTTTACAGCCTTATTCTAAAGTAGATTAAATAGCTTTTTTTCTCATCGGTCTACACAAAATACCCCACAATGACAAAGCAAAAATAGGTTATTAGAAATTGTTGCAAATTTATAAATAAAAAACCCGGAAATATCACATTTACATAAGTATTCAGACCCTTTAGTCAGTAGTTTGTTGAAGCAACTTTAGCAGCAATTACAGCCTTGAGTCTTCTTGGCTTTGACGCTACAAGCTTGGCACACCTTTATTTTCGGAGTTGCTTCCTTTTTTCTCTGCCGATCCTCTCTGTCAGGTTGGATGGGTAGCGTCGCTGCACAGCTATTTTCAGGTATAAGCTTTTGGTATACACTAGATCACTAACAGGGGGCACTGTTTTTAAGCCACCGCACCTCCATCTTGGCACTCACCCACCATTGTAAAAATATTTTGGGAGCTATATAAATGCATTTATTAACGGCTACATTTGTTTTGTCACATTTATTCTATTACATACACTGATTATACCAAACATTTGGAACACCTTCCACATGGATGCTGGCCCATGTTGACGCCAGTTCTTCCCACAGTTATGTTAAGTTGGCTGGATGTCAGAGTTCCGGTTTAGCATGTGAATGGAGAAGAAGCTCATGGACGAGGCTCCTACGCATTAGTTAATTTGCCAAATTTATACTTTGCATTCCACTTTCTTACATATCATATTTGATTGATGAGTACATAAGTTACCTTATTGATTCAAATGTCACACAACCTGAGGAGTAGAAGACCTGTAACTAACGTTTCAACCGTGATGGGAAGCGTGAATGGTAATGGCGCCGACTCCAGTCCAACTGTTACAGAGCCTCATGCGGTCACACTCCCCACAAATTTTCAGAACCTCCGTACGATTCTGGTCTCAGAAATTACAGCAACCATTGCCACTCAGCTCAAAAACTGCCATCGATGCTGCTCTGGCCCCCTTCTCCGCTGTCCTAGATGGTATCCGAGCCGCTGCGGATGAAAAAGGCCATCAAATTGACGGCTTTGAACATGACCTGTGTGACAACAGTCACCGCATAGTAGCACTTGAGAAAACGATCGCCCGTCTGAGCTCCGAAAACCAAAAGCTGATTGACAAGACCGATGACCTGGAATCCCGTTCTCGCCACTGCAATCTTCGTGTTGTTGGTATACCAGAGAAACGTGAAGGAGGGGACTCAGTTAAGTTCATTTCAGAATTCTTTGCAGATGTGCTGGGTACGGCCATCGTTCCATCACCCCCGAAGCTGGATAGAGCCCACCGCATTGGCCCCTCCCCAGCGGGCGGAGACGACAACTCCAAGCCTAATGTTTATCGACCGTTTTCACTACTAGCGTGACAAGGAGCACATCCTCCAGAGGCAGGGCAGAGACCAGCTACACTTTCCAGACCTCAGCTCGAATGTCGCCAAGAAAATAGCTAAATTCCTCGATGTGAAATGCAAACTTAATGAAAAAGTAAAATTCTCACTCCGCTTCCCTGCTCGTCTGCACATTGAACATGCTGGGGGGAAGCTACAATTCGACTCCCAAGAGGACGCCTTGGTTCGACAGTCACTTCTGAGCCGTATCTTGGATCTATGACCTACTCTTTTGCCAGGTATCATGCATAGCCTAGCCTCTAAGTCGAAGGTATGTTTAACTTTTAATGCAGGGCCTTTTTTTCTCTCTACCTGTTGCCATTCCTTTTCCACTCGGCAGAAACACTAACGTTATTGAACTCTGATAAAAACGACTACTGTCTTGTGAGGTTGTCATTTAAGCTACACATTTGGAAGGTCCTTTTTATTTGGCTAGATGGCTAGCGTAATAATGCAAGGCTACAATTCCAGGCTTTTTCAGAGCTTTCTTCTGTTTTTTTCTTTCTTTTCGTCTAGATACTTACTGAAGGACTTTTCACCACTTTATTACGCCCTATTGACCATTCATACATGTACAGACACTCCACCCCTTTTCTTTTTTGTAACAGGGTAACATACTGTGGGACACTTATTTGGCCATCCTTAAGACACATTGTACGTGTTGCACTGATTGAAGACTCCCTGAGTCAGGACAGTTCCTTTACACTGTCATGGGATGTTTGTTTTGTCTGTTGACCTACTATACTGTTTTGTGAATTCCTTTTCAAATGTATTTCACGACTGGTGCTGTGGAACCTCTCCGCGTTAGGATAGGAAGGTTTTCTGTTTATATGCAACCTGCTGTCTCCATTCACTGGGGAAGGAGACTTTGGGTTTTACGTGGGAGGGGAGGTTGAGGTTTTTTCAGCAGTTTTCTCTGTTATCTTTTCAAATGCTTGGTCTGTTTTCACTCCTTTTTCGTTTCAATATTTTAGATCTAACAACGCTAATAATAGTACTATAGGTAGGCCTAATCCTATAAAGTTTTTTTTTTTTATCTTGGAACACTAAAACAATGAACAATCCTGACGTGGTCTAGGATCTTCTCTCATTTGAAGAAGCTAAAAGCAGATGTGCTATTTTATTTATTTATTTATTTTAATTATGTGTCCTTCTGCTATGGCAAAGTCCTTCTCAGATTTTATGGTTCAGAATGGGTGTACAGATCCCTGGAGATGTCAGAATCCCCAGGCAAGAGAGTATTCTTTCTTTTCACATGTACACCCTTCTTTCTCTTGTATTGACTCTTTCTTTATTGATCATAATTTACTCCCAACTGTCACCTCTTCTGAATATTTACCTGTTGTAATTTCGGACCATGGACCTTTAGCCCTCGACAAAGTCATATCAGGACAAACTTGTACTCCTCTCTGGAGATTCAATTCTCTTCTCCTGTCTGATGCAGACTTCTGTAATGTTATCTCCACTTCTATTGATCATCTTCTTTTTTCAAATCAGACAAGCTCAACCTCTCATTCTCTCTTATGGGAATAATTTAAGGCCTGTCTTAGAGGATAAATTATTTCTTATTCTTCTCATTTAAACAAAACTCAGAAACTTAAACTAGAACTCACTAAAGCCATCCTTGACTTAGACCATCAGTATGCCCTGACGCCATCTCCAGAGCTATATATGCAACGCTTGAATTTACAATCTGAATTCAATCTCTTGTCCACTTCAAATGCAGGATGGTTACTATTGCATTCACGTGGTACCTACTATGAACATGGCGACAGGGCAAGTTGTCTGCTTGCACAGCAATTAAAATGTAGTGCTGCTGCCCGTCTGATTCCCCAAACTAAAGATTTCTCTCATAGCTTAATTTGTGACCCTACTGGGATCAATGACACTTTCAAATGTTTCTATTCCTCCCTGTATATGTCTGAATTTCCATCAGATACTGCCGATAGGACTACATTTTTGGGTGAACTGGAGACTCCCACAGTTGAGGCTGAAACTGCAGATGACCTTGATTCTCCTCTCAGCCTTGAATAAGTTATTCAGTCTATCAAGTCAATGCAGAGCATCAAGGCTCCAGAGCCTGATGGGCTTCCAAATTAGTTCTTTAAGAAATTCTATGCCAAGTTAGCCCCTTTACTTTTATCTGTGTATAATGAATCACTTGGTCATGGCTCATTGCAACCTACCCTAACACAGGCTTCGATAGCCCTTCTCCTTAAGAAGGGGAAAGACCCTACTTCCTGTTCTTCATTTAAGCCCCTAAGCCTCCTTAATGTGGATGTAAAGGTGCTGGCGAAGGTGATAGCGAGGCGTCTGGAAGTAGTCTTACCAAGACTCATATCACATCAACAAACTGGCTTTATGAAGGACAGATATTCTTTTTTTTTACATTTGGATCATGTTTAACATGATTTATTCTAAACAATTCTCCAATTCTCCAACTCCAACTCTCCAACATTTATGTTAGGACATCTCTCTCAGCAGGCAAACATTACAAACAGCTAGCAGCAAAGTAACTTGGTCACGAATGTCAGAAAAGCAATAAAATGAATCGCTTACCTTTGATGATCTTTGGATGTTTGCACTCACGAGACTCCCAGTTACACAATAAATGTTCCTTTTGTTCGATAAAGATTATTTTTATATCAAAAAACCTCCATTTGGTTGGCGAGTTTGGTTCAGAAATCCACAGGTTCATGCAGGTCATGACGGGCAGACGAGAATTCCAAAGAGTATCAGTAAAGTTCGTAGAAACATGTCAAATGTTTTTTTATAATCAATCCTCAGGTTGTTTTTACAATAAATAATCGATGATATTTCAACCGGACGGTAGCTTTTTCAATAGGAGAGAGAGAGAACATGTCTGCTCCAAGCTGTTGCGCATGCAAAACTCTGATGGCACCGTGCCATCAACTGACGCGATGTGATCGTTCTCAATAATTTTTCAGAATCTGGTTGATATCTCTTTAAATGGAGGGAAGGCATGCAATGGAACAGAGAGGTTTCAGGAAAAACAACATTTCCTGATTGGATTTTCCTCAGGTTTTCGCCTGCAATATCAGTTCTATTATACTCACAGACAATATTTTGACAGTTTTGGAAACTTTAGAGTGTTTTCTATCCTAATCTGACAATTATAAGCATATTCTAGATTCTGGGCCTGAGAAATAGGCAGTTTCATTTGGGTACGTTTTTTATCCAAACATCAAAATACTTCCCCCTACACTCAAGAGGTTAAAAAATGTGGATTTGGGGACAAATTTAGCTCATGGATCCGTCCCTTGTATACATCTCCCCAGGCCAGTGTCTGTACCAATGACACCTGTTCTAATTATTTTGCCCTGGAACGTGGGGCACGCCAAGGCTGCCCAGTGTGCCCCTTCATTATTTGCCATCGCCATTGAGCACCTTTCAGTAGCTTTACGGGTATCCTCCTCTTTCCAAGGTGTAACACAGGAAGGAGTTGAATATAGGTAATCATGATATGCAGATGATTGGTTATTCTATGTGAATAACCTTGTAACCGATTTACCTTCTATCCTTTCTATTCTGGAGAACTTTGGCTCCTTCTCCGGTTACAAGCTGAAGCTCCAGAAAAGTGAGTGTTTCCCAATCAATCCAGCAGTGCTACAGCTCCAGCAGACAGACTTGCCCTTTCAGCTTGTTTCAAATACCTTGGAATGAACGTAACTTGTTCATTACATGCTCTTTTTTTCTGCAGACTTTGTTCCCCTTATTGCGCAAATTAAACAGATTTTCAGAGATGGGGTAGCTTACTATCACTTATAGGAAGGATTAATGCTGTAAAAATGAACAGTTTACCCAAATTCCTTTATTTATTTCAATCTATCCCATTGTTTTTACCAAATTGTGTTTTTTTTAAAGTCAATCAATCAGGCTGTTACCACATTTATCTGGGGAGGAAAGGTATCCAGAGTCAGTAGATGTTTACTTCAGAGATGCAAGTTTCGTCGAGGGCTGGCACTACCCAACTTTTATACTGTTACTGAGCAGCCAACATTCAGAATTTGCCATTGTGGTTACATGCTCCAGATACCCCATAGTGCCACCTAGAGGCACATTCTTGTATTTATTATTATCTTCCTGCTTTACTCTGTTCTTCTCTCCCAACATCCCCCTCTCGCTATACTCGCAATCCTGTAGTGCAGGGGTGTCAAAGTCAAATGGACGGAGGGCCAAATAAAAAAATCAGCTACAAGACGAGGGCCGGACTGTTCGAATGTTCATTGAAAATTTTTTAAATGACGCATATAGTCTAGTGAACCTAATTGAACCTACTGAAAACCTAACAAATATATTACAATATGATCAGATAAATAAAGCAATATTTTCTTATGGCTCTGTCAGTAATCTTTAATTTTCAACAGACACAAAAGACAAATTTCCTTTATATAAATATCCCCATAACATGAACATTAAATGAAAGAAACCGGTATTCAAGGCACCATCAGTAGACTATATTTTCTATTTTAGCAAAAGTGGGCTAAATTTACTTCAAAGAAAAAACAATAATAGCAATTTTCTATCATCCACTCAACTGAAATATTTTTAAAATATAATTGGATTGAAATACAAAAAAATAAAGTGCAAAAATCTATTAATCAAAAACAACACTTTGTTTAAGGAGAAGTAACATGCAGTGAAAACAAATATTAAATTTTAACTTTTAAACTTGAACTGAGTAAAAACTCTAAATATGTGATTGCACAGTAATGTTCACTTGTTTGAGGTTGAGGGTGATACTTGGTGGTGTCCCATCTTTTCCACAAGTTCATCAATGTTCGGGGTAAGGCTCTGAGCTGAAGAAATCCTCAGAATTGAGTGGAGGTGTTCAGCAGTAAGTCGACTTCTGTGTGATGTTTTGTTCAGGTTCATCAAAGAAAACAGTTGTTCACACAGGTATGTGCTGCCAAACATAGACAACGTTTGAGCAGCCTGGATGCGCAGCTGGGGCATTGTGCCGGGGAGGAAACGGGCGAACTCCGCAGCACCCACTGCCGCATATTTTGCCCTCAGTGCATCATTGCATTGGAGGTCAATCAACTCCATTTGGAGGTTTGGTGGTGAGCTTTCCACGTCAACAGCAAATGGGTTACCGAGCAGTTCCAACCTGCTTTTTTGTGCTTCAAAGTCAGCAAATCGGCGTCGAAAGTCAGCGGCAAGCATACCTATTTTATCAGCCAACTGTGTGCTCGGGAACGCACTGGTAGAGAGCTTCTCTTTCATGGTCTGGCAGCTGGGAAAGTGGCTCAAATTTTCTTTCCGCATCTGCGTCTCCCACAGAGTCAGTTTGGTTTTAAATGCCTTCACTGTACTGTACATATCAGAGATGACACGATCCCGACCCTGCAGCTGCAAGTTTATTGCATTCAGATGACTCGTAATGTCACACAGAAAAGCCATTTCACACAGAAACATTTCGTCTCGGAGTTGTGTTGTGTCTTTCCCTTTGCTGTCCAAGAACAGACAAATCTCCTCACGAAGCTCGAAACATCTTTGAAGCACCTTTCCCTGGCTTAGCCATCGCACCTCTGTGTGATAAGGCAAATCACCATGCTCCGTTTCTAACTCCGTCAGAAATGCCTTGAACTGGCGGTGATTCAAACCTTTGGCTCTGATAAAGTTAACTGTGCGCGTGATGATGCTCATTACATGCTCCATTTTCAAGGCTTTACCGCACAACGCTTCCTGGTGTATGATACAATGATAAGCTGTCAGCTCACCTGTCGCGTTTTCCTCTTGCATCTTTTCCCGTATCTTCGCCACCAGTCCGCTCCTGTGTCCACACATCGCAGGTGCTCCGTCGGTTGTCAAACCCACGAGTTTTTCCCAAGGCAGCTCCATCTCATTTACACATCTTGACACCTCTTCATACAAATCATGCCCCGTAGTTGTGCCATGCATAGGACGTAAAGCCAAAAACTCCTCTGTCACGCTTAGGTTGGAGTCCACTCCGCGGATGAAAATTGACAACTGGGCAATGTCAGAAATGTCGGTGCTCTCATCCACAGCCAAGGAATATGCAATAAAATCTTTTCCCTTTTTCACAAGCTGCTCTTTTAGATTGATGGACAACTGGTCTACTCTCTCGGCAATGGTGTTTCTGCTCAGACTCACATTTAAAAAGAGTTGCCTTTTTTCTGGGCAAACTTCGTCACAAACTTTAATCATGCAGTTTTTGATGAAATCCCCCTCCGTAAATGGCCGGGCTGATTTAGCGATCTCTTCTGCCAAAATAAAACTGGCCTTGACAGCAGCCTGGCCTTGTGATTTGGCTTTTTTGAACAGAGCCTGTCGAGATTTGAGGCCTCGTTTTAATTCCTCTGCCTTTTGTAGCCTTTGTTCCATGTCCATATTCTTGTTTTTGTCCGCGTGTTTCGTTTCATAATGTCGTCTCAGATTATACTCTTTCAGTACCGCCACACTTTCTCCACACAGAAGACACACAGGTTTTCCAGCTACCTTCGTGAACATATACTCCGACTCCCACCTTGTTTGAAACCCCCGGTTCTCAGTATCCACCTTCCGTTTTGCCATTTTTGATGGGTATCTGAAAGTTAATTTTACTGTGATGCTGACGACTGCTGTGCCAATAAATATTGAAATGAAGCAGCCTACTGCTCGGTGCGTCACCTTTGCATTGTGGGAAATGTAGTATTGGTGCGTGTAAAAGATCTGCGGGCTGCCGGCTTGCTGCGGGCCGGTTCTAATAATAAATCAAGATCATCCCAGGGGCCGTAAAAAACCTTCTTGCGGGCCGGATGTGGCCCGCGGGCCTTGACTCTGACATATGTGCTGTAGTGCTTTCTACACTTAAGATTTGGTACCAGTTTCAACAACATTTTAAATTCTCCGCTGCATCTACTATGGGTCCTATTGATAAGAATAACTTATTCTCTGCTTCTCTAATAGATAATGCTTTATCTTACTGGACAAGGAAAGGTATTAAGTCCTCCCAAGACTTATATGTAAATATAATTTTTTCTAGTTTTCACAACCTGGCCTCTAAATACTCTTTGCCTCCATCTTACTTTTTCCTTTTCCTTCAAATTAGGCATTGTGTCCCCTTTCCAATTTTATGGCTTCCCTGCTCCACCTCCTTGTCAACCCTGGGATGGCATATTGACTCCATTACCTTGACAAAAAGCAGTAACTTCTCAGATCTATCTACGTATTTTGTCATTGGACAAATACTCCACCAACAAAATTAAATCTGCTTGGGAAAGGGAAATAGGTGTTGAATTTACACAGGAGTGGTGGGATGAGGTGATTGATAGAGTACGCGCCACTACATCTTGGGCTTGTCTTGGTCTCATACAATTTAAGGTTTTACAGAGGGTGCATTTTTCCAAATCCAGACTGACATATATCCAAATGTAAATGATGAGTGTGATAGATGTCATGTCTCACCATGTGACCTTAGTCACATGTTCATTCAATGCTCTAAACTACAAAATTACTGGAATTCTATTTTTAAAACGATATCTGAGGTGCTTGAAATTAACATTTAGTGTTGTCCCTTGATAGTTCTCCTTGGACCCCAAACATGCAGATATTGTTGCTTTTACATCGTTCTTAGCTCGACATAGAATTATTCTCCAGTGGAAGTCTGCTCAGCCCCCCTCTACCTCTCAATGGCGCAACGATGTAATGTTCTTCCTAAAGCATGAGAAAATTAAGTATTCTCTTAGGGGTTCCAATGATACATTTGTTAGAAAATGGCAAACATTTATATCATATTTTAATGGCTTGCAGAGGCATCTGATGGTGTGCTTTAAGGTTTCCCAGTAGACAATACCAGTAGTCATTATATAATAGGTACAGTCATCAATATAATGCTATCCAGTCCAAGCAAGTTTGTCTAAGGTTTATTGATCATGTATTTATTTCTGTTGAACTATTTTGAATCTGTATTGAGTTGTTTGTATCCCCCCCGTATTCTTGATTGTTTATCTGTTGTGAAATCTCTGTGGAATTTTTGTTTTCTAGGACCAAATTGAGGGAGGGTGTGGGATGGGTTAGCTATATGGGGTGATCAGGGTGGGTGGTTGGAAGGTCTTTGGGGATGGGTGGTTGGGAGGGAGGGAATCGAGGTGGGTGGACTGAGGTAGGGCGGAGAGGTAGGGAAGGGTCAGGGGGGTTGGGTGGATGTGTTGTATGGAGGGAGGGAGGGTGGTAGGGATATGGTAAAATCTTTGTACTTACATTGATGTACATTTTGTAAAACTTGAATAAAGATTTAATTTTACTGTCCCCATAAAATAACAAATACTTAAAAACATGTCATTTTATCCTTGAAACGTATAATTGAAATACTGTAGAATTCCATTCATTCCTATGGAGGACTGCCTCTTTTGGGGAGTGCCAATATGGCCAACCAGTGGCTTCAAAGCCTCTCAATGGCCTATACATAGCATCAGCAATCCAAAGTTTATATATGTACATCATTGATACCAACACTAATGTACTGAACAAATAATGAGCCAGTGGCCTTAGTTAAATTACACATTGACTGCGCCGACAGAGATGGCCGCCTCGCTTCGCGTTCCTAGGAAACCATGCAGTGTTTTGTTTTTTTACGTGTTATTTCTTACATTAGTACCCCAGGTCATCTTAGGTTTCATTACATACAGTCGAGAAGAACTACTGAATATAAGATCAGCGTCAACTCACCATCAGTACGACCAAGAATATGTTTTTCGCGACGCGGATCCTGTGTTCTGCCTTTCACCCAGGACAACGGAATGGATCCCATGCAGCAACCCAAAACAAAACAAACGTTCCTGTTCCCAAGAAAGCTAAGGTAACTGAGCTAAATGACTACCGCCCCGTAGCACTCACTTCCGTCATCATGAAGTGCTTTGAGAGACTAGTCAAGGACCATATCACCTCCACCCTACCCGACACCCTAGACCCACTCCAATTTGCTTACCGCCCAAATAGGTCCACAAACGATGCAATCTCAACCACACTGCACAATGCCCTAACCCATCTGGACAAGAGGAATACCTATGTGAGAATGCTGTTCATCGACTACAGCTCGGCATTCAACACCATAGTACCCTCCAAGCTCGTCATCAAGCTCGAGACCCTGGGTCTCGACCCCGCCCTGTGCAACTGGGTACTGGCCTTCCTGACGGGCCGCCCCCAGGTGGTGAGGGTAGGCAACAACATCTCCACCCCGCTGATCCTCAACACTGGGGCCCCACAAGGGTGCGTTCTGAGCCCTCTCCTGTACTCCCTGTTCACCCACGACTGCGTGGCCATGCACGCCTCCAACTCAATCATCAAGTTTGCGGACGACACAACAGTGGTAGGCTTGATTACCAACAACGACGAGACGGCCCTCGGAGTGTGGTGTCAGGAAAATAACCTCACACTCAACGTCAACAAAACAAAGGAGATGATTGTGGACTTCAGGAAACAGCAGAGGGAACACCCCCCTATCCACATCGATGGAACAGTAGTGGAGAGGGTAGCAAGTTTTAAGTTCCTCGGCATACACATCACAGACAAACTGAATTGGTCCACTCACACAGACAGCATCGTGAAGAAGGCGCAGCAGCGCCTCTTCAACCTCAGGAGGCTGAAGAAATTTGGTTTGTCACCAAAAGCACTCACAAACTTCTACAGATGCACAATCGAGAGCATCCTGGCGGGCTGTATCACCGCCTGGTACGGCAACTGCTCCGCCCACAACCGTAAGGCTCTCCAGAGGGTAGTGAGGTCTGCACAACGCATCACCGGGGGCAAACTACCTGCCCTCCAGGACACCTACACCACCCGATGTTACAGGAAGGCCATAAAGATCATCAAGGACATCAACCACCCGAGCCACTGCCTGTTCACCCCGCTATCATCCAGAAGGCGAGGTCAGTACAGGTGCATCAAAGCTGGGACAGAGAGACTCCCTGGGACAGCTTCTATCTCAAGGCCATCAGACTGTTAAACAGCCACCACTAACATTGAGTGGCTGCTGCCAACACACTGACACTGACACTGACTCAACTCCAGCCACTTTAATAATGGGAATTGATGGGAAATGATGTAAATATATCACTAGCCACTTTAAACAATGCTACCTTATATAATGTTACTTACCCTACATTATTCATCTCATATGCATACGTATATACTGTACTCTATATCATCGACTGCATCCTTATGTAATACATGTATCACTAGCCACTTTAACTATGCCACTTTGTTTACATACTCACCTCATGTATATACTGTACTCGATACCATCTACTGTATCCTGCCTATGCTGCTCTGTACCATCACTCATTCATATATCCATATGTACATATTCTTTATCCCCTTACACTGTGTATAAGACAGTAGTTTTGGAATTGTTAGTTAGATTACTTGTTGGTTATTACTGCATTGTCGGAACTAGAAGCACAAGCATTTCGCTACACTCGCATTAACATCTGCTAACCATGTGTATGTGACAAATAACATTTGATTTGATTTGATTTGATTTTGAGTTCGCTAGATGGAATCTATGGATGGTGACTCCTGCCAAGCAGTTGATTACAATGCTTTGTGGCCTCTGAATGAAGAGAGGTATGCATGAGGATTCCATTGCTTTATCTGTTTGACTGCACCACCAAGTCAATAGTTCACATACGATGGAAGAAACCATGCGGAATGGTGCTTGTCTCCTTGGGTAGGAACATTTCAATCTCAAGGTTTGGACAGTTGTATTTGACAGTTTATACATTAACAAGGCTTGGTGATGGTGCATCATAGTATAGTAAGCTGAGCCAACAGTGTGGACCTGCCACACAGTCATTATGGACACAAACATCCATTAGTACCAGGGAGAGGAGGGCCAGGCAGAACCGCTGACAGCTTGAGCAGTGAATTTAATTATGTGTCACAGGTTTCTGCCTATTTATGGCATGGCTGGAGAGCAGAGGACAGGCTGTAACTCTGGTGAGCACAGCAGGAGATTTATGTCATTTATCTCTGGAAGAAGAAAATAAACCAAACATAATTTCGAAGCCTGGACCCTAGGATGTGTAGCTTGCCAAGTGGGAAAGAAAATACATGTACTGTACCTACATGCCAAGAATATGGGCGGAAAAAGAGAACAGAGTGAAATGTAATGATTCCCCTGGTTTCATTAACTGTGTAATTTCCCAAATGCTGAGGGGATTAATGTGAAGAGACATTTTAATGAAGCAATCAATTAGTTATTTTCTATTTAAACACTGTCATGACCAGCTGTGTGTACATCTCATAACTTTACATTCTGTTGATGGATATCAAATATGGATAAATGTGGTACAGAAGCACCAATGGTCCATACGGTCTTCAGAAATGAGGCATTGGGCAGAGTATCTGCCACATCTCCACCTAAGTTGGAGAGAGAGAGGAATCAGGAGGATGATGGGCGGGTGGGTGGTATTTGTACAATGTTAATCAAGTTAATGCTTCCTCTCTGACACAATGTAAATGATGAACCATCTGAAGAAATGCAATTAGCAGCTTACAATAATAACTAACAGATGATCAAACTGTGTACAGTAATGCTTCATCCTGGAAATGCAGCCTCCGTAATCTACAGACCACCAGTAGTAATTTGAAGAATTACTATTGATTTCTGTGTATGAATGATGAAAGAATGATAGAAAAGCATCATCACTATAGTTGTTCCGGGATTCATCAAATGGCATTGAGGAGTATACCACCTCAGTCATCGGCTTCATCAATAAGTGCATTGACGACGTCGTCCCCACAGTGACCGTACATACATATCCCAACCAGAAGCCATGGATTACAGGCAACATCCACATTGAGCTAAAGGCTAAAGCTGCCACTTTCAAGGAGTGGGACACTAATCCGGATTTATAAGAAATCCTGCTATGCCCTCAGACGAACCATCAAACAAGCATAGCATCAATACAGGATTAAGATTGAATCATACTACACCAGCTCTGACGCTCGTTAAATGTGGCAAAGCTTGAAAACTATTACTGACTACAAAGGGAAACCCAGCTGCGAGCTGCCCAGTGACGCAAGCCTACCAGATGAGCTAAATGCCTTTTATGCTTGCTTTGAGGCAAGCAACACTGAAGCATGCATGAGAGCACCAGCTGTTCCGGACGACTGTGTGATTAAGATCTCGGTAACCAATGTGAGCAAGACCTTTAAACAGGTCAACATTCACAAAGCCGTGGGGCCAGACGGATTACCAGGACGTGTAATCAAGGCATGCATGGACCAACTGGTAAGTGTCTTCACTGACATTTTCAAACTCTCCCTGACCGAGTCTGTAATACCTCCATGTTTCAAGCAGACCACCGTAGTCCCTGTGCCCAAGGAAGCAAAGGTAACCTGCCTAAATGACTACCACCCCGTAGCACTCACGTTGGTAGCCATGAAGTGCTGTGAAAGGCTGGTCATGGCTCACAACAACAGCATCCTCCCGGATACCCTAGACCCACTCCAATTCGCATACCGCCCCAACAGATCCACAGATGATGCAATCTCAATTACACTCCACACTGCCCTTTCCCACCTGGACAAAAGGAACACATACTATATGTGAGAATGCTGTTCATTGACTACAGCTCACCAGTTACCCAAGTCATAGACTGTTTTTTCTGCTACCGCACGGCAAGCGATACTGGAGTGGCAAGTCTAGGACCAAAAGGCTCCTTAACACGTTCTACCCCCAAGCCATAAGACTGCTGAACAATTTATCAAATGGCCACCGGACTATTTTTATTGACATCCCCCCTCCTCCATTAGTTTTTTACACTGATGCTACTCGCCGGCTTATTATCTACAGTATGCATAGTCACTTCACCCATACCTACATGTACAAATGACCTCGTCTAACCTGTACCCCTGCACATTGACTCGGTACCGGTACCCCCTGTATATAGCCTCGTTATTGTTATTTTATTGTGTTACTTTTTATTTTATTTTTTATTTTATTTTATTTGGTAAATCTTTTCTTAACTCTTTCTTGAACTGCACTGTTGGTTAAAGGCTTGTAGGTAAGCATGTTGTATTTGGCGCATGTGACAAATAAAGTGTGATTTGATTTGATTGAAAGCAGAAAAATAGTCTGTCTTGTTCATTGAGTTTACAGACTTAAGACAAAAAGTTGACTGAAAACTTTCTACTTTCATAAGTAGGCCTATAGATGTATTTTTAAGCATAGAGTAATTACAGTACTTGCTGAGAAGAAATGCATAGCTGGAACACATATCTTAATATAGTCTTGATAAGGATTAAATGCAACCCAGTCATCTATGAAATAGAGCAAATTGAATTAGAATGGATTCTTGTACCATGATCTAATGAATTTATTTGAAGTATTCAGTTAAATTAAGAAAATTGCTGCCTCAAGCAGTAAAAAGAAAAACAGGGTTACTGTCAAAAATAGATACGTTTAAATGTTATTTATAAACCCAGCTGAAAACGGTGTCTGACAGCAGTCTGACAAAGGCTTTGTCTATCTCTCAACATGAGAAAATCTCTACTGATAGAAGAGGAGATGAAGAGATGAGCCAAGAATGGCCACCTTTGATAACCCAATTTGACTGCTGCTGCTGGCCTCTTAGTTGATTAATTATTTAATTTGACAAGTTACCATCTGAGACCTACTTCCATGAAAGAGACTGGACTCGGGAAGGCAAGACTGCCTCATTTTACCTCAAAAGAGTAAGTAGTAAGAACAGCATTGTCATGACGTTGCCCTGTTGGGTGAGGTTTATTTTTATTTATTTTATTTTATTTATTTAACCTTTATTTAACCAGGTAGGCAAGTTGAGAACTAATTCTCATTTACAATTGCGACCTGGCCAAGATAAAGCAAAGCAGTTAGACACATACAACAACACAGAGTTACACATGGAGTAAAACAAACATACAGTCAATAATACAGTAGAAACAAGTCTATATGCGATGTGAGCAAATTAAGTGAGATAAGGGAAGTAAAGGCAAAAAAAGGCCATGGTGGCAAAGTAAATACAATATAGCAAGTAAAAACACTGGAATGGTAGATTTGCAGTGGAAGAATGTGCAAAGTAGAAATAAAATAATGGGGTGCAACAACCCCCCCATAAATACCTTTCACTCTTTTCTCTCCAATCTACAGAATGTACTCTTGGAAAGCCCGTTGTTAACTTATAGAGAGTATGGTAACATCAAAAGTTTGGGGAATGGAACAATATTTCCCTTTCTCAACCAGTTGAAAGTGTCCGTTGGTACTTAAAGAATATGATGTCAGATGAGTTGGTGTCTGGGACATTATATCTGATGATAGGACAACATAAATTATATCTTGTAAAGTCTACGCATTCTAGTATATAAGATTCACATGGAATTTTTGTGCAATTTAAATGTTTAAATATGAAACTATTTGTATAAAGATGAGATGTAATTTTAGCCTCCTAAATAAGATAATTGTTTTATTGTAAAACGTAGGCCACTCATTGGCCATGTCCAAGTGAACAGACATTGGTTGAGAACTATGAAACATTTCTCTCCTCCAGTACAAAAGCCAGTTGACGGAAGTCAACCTTAGTTTCCAACGACGTGAGGACTGGTATCCATACATTTAAAAGGGCTAATTTCAACTAAAACCTAACGAAACTAACAT
This sequence comes from Oncorhynchus clarkii lewisi, assembly GCF_045791955.1. NCBI lineage: Eukaryota > Metazoa > Chordata > Actinopteri > Salmoniformes > Salmonidae > Oncorhynchus > Oncorhynchus clarkii. The sequence continues at coordinate 26,023,421 of NC_092175.1, read as the reverse complement.
TTAGTTCCAGACAATGTGAGGACTGGTGTGCATACGTTTAAAAGGGCTAATTTCAATTACAACCTAACGAAATTAACATTTAGTTCCCAACGACGTGAGGACTGGTGTCCATATGTTTAAAAGGGTGAATTTTAACATAAAGGTGACCATCACCACACTGGAAGAATGAATTTCGACTAGACCAGCCAGAATACAGCGCAAGCTGATTATGGCAACTTGGTATGAACTTCAAACAAGTATCGAGTTATCAGCTGCAGCTGTAAATGTACGTGGCCTAGGAAAGGACAGACAATCTCCTGAGAACAACAGGGTACTTTAATGTATCTGCTCTACAACACTACAACCAGAAAGATTACTCAAAGAATGGCAATCTCTGATGGGTAAACCAGTCTTCCATCTTCAACCCATCTTTCGAAGCGCAGCTCAGAGTAAATATATATATCTTGCATTTTCCTCTTCCAAATGGGCGGTTATTAGAATGCATGGATGAGATTCTGTATTTACTGTAGCATAGCTTCGCAAGGTCCGATAGAGTTTCAATACCTTTGTCCCTCAGTCTTCCCGCTCTTTCATTCAAACCCAACCCCCTCCCTTTGTGTAACCAGCTGTCATATTGGGTTAGCCCACTAGGGGCTTTTCATGACATGATCAGTAATCGATGTGTGATCAATCCTGTGTATATGTAATTCTGTGTGATGATTTAGGTATTTAGTAAATAAATAATTAAGCCAATTTGTGTATTGCTGATTCAACTTATTAGCTAGGGTTCGTGCAGATAACCAAGTAATTACGACAATCAAAATGAGATGGCGATCGAGGTGGCGATTAATAACTGACTGTCATTGATATAAAAGATCTTCAGATCTTTAAGATAGTGGATTCGGGAGATAACCGCTCTATATAAATGAATGCTTCCGTGGTGCCCCAGGTCATTAATGGGTTAATTGTTGCATGGTTTAGTTCAATCACGTAATCAATTAAACGTTAGGTAATCGTTTTGATAAAATAGCGTGTCATATAATTGAATCAGTCAGAGACACGACAGCATGCATTACAGAAACTAATTTATTCCTTTTGAGCATATCTAAATACAATTCTGCTCAACATGTCTGTTCTATTTCCGGTAGGAAGTTCATTGTAATTTAGCAATATCTCTGTGATTTACTGTGTGGGCACTTCACTGACGATTACCTTCATAAAAGCGGTGATGCTTTAAAAGTTGGACAGTAATTAATTGAAAGTGCATTAGCTGTAGAGTAAGGAGAGAGACGGATCCCATCTTACCATGGCAAAAATCCAATAATCCGCTTTTCTGTGGTTTAATATTTTATAGCACTACTTCCTGTAAAGGAAATAGGTATAACCAGAACCTGATGTTGTGATGAACAGAGCATTCAAACTTGCCAGTGTTAGGTGTTAGGTCATGTAACACGTGACACGTGACTGCTTTCCATTGCATGCTTTTGCAACCAATTGAAGGCTGTCTGATTACTTGGCTCCTTTCATTTGCTGATGTAGGATTGAGAATTGGAGTTGATTATCATTGATTAGTCATGCCTGGACTGTGTCTATAAATTCCTGTCTGTCACGTGACCTGATTGCATGTCCTGGAATAAAGTCACGTCCTGTTGAGCTACGTATGCCCGTGTCCAAGTCTTATCTTTCATATAGCTGCTGTTCCACTCTCCGAACACTCCAGCCTTCATATTGGAAGGGCCAGGCATTACTAATCATGATAATCAACTCCAATTCTCACTCTTCCACTGATAAGGATTTGGGTGTGGACGCACAGAGGAAGGAACTCCATGGAGTGAACACCAGCTCTACCTTGTATGTAAGATAAAATAAATGCCTGACCTTTTACCTGGTCTTTGTGTCACGCCTGATCCCGCTCTTCGCTTGCTCCCGCTCTTCTCCCCTGGCGCTTGAGGGCACCAGGCTCCCCAGCATTGCGCCTTCCTGCCTTTCCCCATCACGCGCATGAGCATATTATTGGACTCACCTGCACTCAATCACCTGTTTATTACCTGCCCTATATTTGTCAGTTCCCCATCTCTGTTCCCCGCTGCTGCATTGATTGTCAAAGTCGTTGTTTTGCCGTGTGCTGGCGCTGTGCCTGTCTTGTTTCATGCCTGTTCTTCATTAAATGTTGACTCCCCGTACTTGCTTCTCATCTCCGGCATCGGTCCTTACACTTAGTCTGGGCCCGGTTTCCCAAAAGCATTTTAAGGCTAAGTTCATTGTTAGAACAATATCTATGGCTCAAACAAGGAACTTAGCCATAAGAGGCTTTTAGGTAACCAGGCCATGCTAATTTCCATATTTGCCAGCTCATCCAGGATTCGTTAAACCTACAGAATGCTCAACCAGATTTCTTAGAACCCTAGACGACTTCCTCTCTAATGAACACTTTGAAATACACTTGGCATTGTTAAATTGCCATCACAACCATAAATCAACAACTGTGCCCTGTTACTGTGTCCTATTAACCAGAATAAATGAGAACTATATACACTGCTCAAAAAATTAAAGGGAACACTAAAATAACACATCCTAGATCTGAATGAATGAAATATTCTTATTAAATACTTTTTTTCTTTACATAGATGAATGTGCTGACAACAAAATCACACAAAAATTATCAATGGAAATCAAATTTATCAACCCATGGAGGTCTGGATTTGGAGTCACACTCAAAATTAAAGTGGAAAACCACACTACAGGCTGATCCAACTTTGATGTAATGTCCTTAAAACAAGTAAAAATGAGGCTCAGTAGTGTGTGTGGCCTCCACGTGCCTGTCTGACCTCCCTACAACGCCTGGGCATGCTCCTGATGAGGTGGCGGATGGTCTCCCGAGGGATCTCCTCCCAGACCTGGACTAAAGCATCCGCCAACTCCTGGACAGTCTGTGGTGCAACGTGGCGTTGGTGGATGGAGCGAGACATGATGTCCCAGATGTGCTCAATTGGATTCAGGTCTGGGGAACGGGCGGGCCAGTCCATAGCATCAATGCCTTCCTCTTGCAGGAACTGCTGACACACTCCAGCCACATGAGGTCTAGCATTGTCTTGCATTAGGAGGAACCCAGGGCCAACCGCACCAGCATATGGTCTCACAAGGGGTCTGAGGATCTCATCTCGGTACCTAATGGCAGTCAGCCTACCTCTGGCTACCACAGCCCGCACATGGAGGGCTGTGCGGCCCCCCAAAGAAATGCCACCCCACACCATGACTGACCCACCGCCAAACCGGTCATGCTGGGGGATGTTGCAGGCAGCAGACGTTCTCCACAGTGTCTCCAGACTTTGGCACGCCTGTCACATGTGCTCAGTGTGAACCTGCTTTCATCTGTGAAGAGCACAGGGCGCCAGTGGCGAATTTGCCAATCTTGGTGTTCTCTGGCAAATGCCAAACGTCCTGCATGGTGTTGGGCTGTAAGCACAACCCCTACCTGTGGACGTCAGGCCCTCATACCACCCTCATGGAGTCTGTTTCTGACCATTTGAGCAGACCCATGCACATTTGTGGCCTGCTGGAGGTAATTTTGCAGGGCTCTGGAAGGTAGCGGTTCTGCTGCACCTGAATGAGTAGGTGTGCTGCACCGCCAGCATTCAAAAGTGACCAAAACATCAGCCAGGAAGCATAGGAACTGAGAAGTGGTCTGTAGTCACCACCTGCAGAACCACTCCTTTATTGGGGGTGTCTTGCTAATTGCCTATAATTTCCACCTGTTGTCTATTCCATTTGCACAACAGCATGTGAAATTTATTGTCAATCAGTGTTGCTTCCTAAGTGGACAGTTTGATTTCACAGTAGTGTGATTGACTTGGAGTTACATTGTGTTGTTTAAGTGTTCCCTTTATGTTTTTGAGCAGTGTATATACAGTGTGTCCTACCAAATGAACATGAAAAAGTAATGACTATAATGTTTAATAAATCAACATGACACAAGATAGGGCTACTTTAATAAGTGGTCAAAAACTGACTGTTACGAAAGGTAATATGTGACGTAATTTGGAGGTAATGCTTGAAAACAGAGAGCTGCAGGGAAACATCCACTATCTCACTGATCTAATTACCCTCTTCCGCACGTCCTCACAAATTACTGTACGCCTGTCTCCCCAAATCACCAGCTGAATGAGCAAGTAAAAAGTGACTCTCTCCATGGCACATGACACCTCGCAAAAACACAGAAAAAGGATAGATGTGCAATGGCAACATGATCTCATCAATTCCCTGCACTCAAGTTTGTTTTCATCAGATTCAGCACCAATGAACCCAGCAGTGGTTCCTGAGATCGGTGCATCAAGTCTGACACCAACAGGCTCCTAAAATGCTGCTATCCACAAGCCATAAGACTGCTAAATAGCTAACTAAATAGCTAACAAATTGACTACATGGATTATCTGAGTTGACACAAAATGGCACTGTCTCTATGCACACTCACAAGGCCCTGCACGTTCACGCACACTGACACTCCAACACACAAACACTCACTCTATAATTTGCTCACACACATATCGTACATTTATACTGACTACACACACACACCCACTCATATGCAATCATCATATACGCTGCTGCTACTCTGTTTATTATATATCCTGATGCCATTGCCTAGTCACCTTACACCTATACATATCTACCTCTATCACTCCAGTATCCCTGCACATTGTAAATATGGTACTGGAACTGACTCACCCTGTATATAGCATGCTTACTTACTTTCTTTGTTCTTCTTATTTGAGTTGTTTATTTCTTGTGTGTTTTTGTTCTACCTTATTTTTAGTATTACACTGTTATTGATTACTGCATTGTTGGGGTTAGAGCTAGCAAGAAAGGCATTTCACTGTACTTGTGTATGTGACATTAAAACTTGTAATTGACGCGGTGGAGACGCAAGATAAAGTCATATGTCCATCACACCCAAAATGCATGCGTCGTCTCATCGCTCCAGCAATGATGCTCTAATGAAATTTAGTCAGAAAGACAGGATCAGCTTGCATGCATAATTGATTGTGTTGCTGGGCCAGATGAAAAATGGGCATGCTGTTGTGCGCGATGAGAGTCGGAAAAGTGTTTCCCTTTGGCTTCATCCTAATGTGGAAGGAAATGGACTGCCACTTATCGAAGATGCACTGTTATGGATGCCTTGTTTGTTGTTGGTTGAACTCATCCTGTTGTCGGCATGGATACAGTGTAAAAAGAGAGGGTGCGACAAAGAGAGAGGAGAGGTCAAGAGGCTGACTACATGAATAAGGCTGTCTGGCTGGCGATATGGCCTCATGGTGAGGCTGTGCACCTAATTGGACAAGAAGAGCATAGCAACAAGAAAAGCCATACCTACTGTATAAACTTTAATCCAAGACAAAAGACTCCACATCCCATGGATTTTGTTTGATTCTAATGTTTTTATGTTTAAAGTATTTTACACTTTCAATATACAGATGGCTGGATCATTTGCTTCATCTGCTCTCGCCTCATACCCAGCAGGTCTTTTCTTCTGCCTGCATTAGCAACTATCAAATCTGAACCGTTTAACCTTGTCCATGCTCTTTTCTTGCAGATTTTCAAATGTGTTTGAAAAGATGAACAGGACAGTTGTTTGGAAGCAGATAGGACAGCTTTTTGTAGCTAGAGCAACTAGACTGAAATGACAGCAACAAGATAGGCCTAAGAGTTTAATTAACAGCTTCTAGGTGTTTGTCTGTGTGTTGTTGAATAAGAAAGCTGGATATGTGGATAGATGGGTGGATATGTCGGATATTCCCTTCTGATAGTATATTTCCTTTGCTTATATCTGATGTGAAATTGACTTGGACTCGTAACGCACTGATTACTGTCATTTTTATTTGGGTTATATTTCTCTGAGATGGGTGTAGCTCCCTCCAGTAGCCACGAGCACAACCGTTCCTTGATTTTAACTGGCGGCTTTATTCTGTAGTTTTAGTCAGAATTATCACCTTTCATGAGAACTATAAAGTAAATGAAAATACAGTTAAGCACACTCTTACAACTTTCTTGTCTTACGAGTGACTTATTAGCTTGGTATAACTCTGAAGTGCTTACATACATAAACAGTATAGCCGGCGCTGTTACAGTATCAGATTAAACACATGAATAAAGGAAGAATACCTCATTGGCTGCTTATTACAGAAGGTAGGAAATCAAAACTTCACACCTATTATTCCTGGCATGAATTCACGCTTCATCCTTAATTATGATAATGTTTCCATCCTAACATACACACTTCAACCTTTACGAACTACAGACGATGACATGAAAACTTAGCTAACACAGCGCGGGATTGCCTTCACTCCAAAGGTGTGTTGCTACGATAATGTACAGTTATTAGCCACGTAGTTCAGCTTGTCTTAACATTTCCCCCGCATAGCGAACACGTAAACAATTCAAGCAAAAAACAACGACATAGACTTACAGGTTAATTGTCAGTTACAATGGGTATTTTGCATACAATTATGAGGGCTTCTCGAAAGGATGGATATGTGGTGGTGTGACTGTGTTATATGATGTACTGTAGTGTTTCAAATTTTGTTTTATGTGTAATATAAATGTCTTAATGTGTTTGGACCCCATGAACAGTAGCTGGTGCCTTGTCAGGAACTAATGGGGATCCCTAAAAAATAAAAAAAACAAATGGCTAAAATAGCTATAAAGCATGTAAAGTGGAAATTCAGTATGCTTTTGTATTTAATATTAAATTCCTGTTGCCCATTCCTTCAAACTGAGATCAAAAAGGCCTGGAGGAAGCAGGGGTTTTATGAGCATTGACACATGGCTATGGATTATTTATTATGATTACTGTGTATATATATATATATATATATATATATTTACAGTACCAGTCAAAAGTTTGAACACACCTACTCATTCAGGGATTTTTCTTTATTTTTACTATTTTCTACTTTGTAGAATAATAGTGATGACATCAAAACTATGAAATAACACATTTGGAATCATGTAGTAACCAAAAAGTGTTAAACAAATCAAAATATATGTTATTTTTGAGATTCTACAAAGTAGCCACCCTTTGCCTTGATGACAGCTTTGTACACTCTTGGCATTCTCTCAACCAGCTTCATGGGGTAGTCACCTCTTGATTCTGCCTCAGGGTTTTATGACTGGACCCCCCAAGTAACGTCAAATGTAGAATTCTAATGTGCCATCTCACTGGACCAAAAAACAATTCCGACAACAGACTGGGCACATGTTTCAAAGAAAAATAGATGGACCAAAACACATTGCTGTACAGCAAAAACCATGTCCCTCTTTTAAATTTAGGGGAAAGCATTTTCTCTTCTCACCGTTATACATTTTCCAACACTATAGATTCCGCTGTCAGGAAGTGAGTGGTAGCTGGTGAAGAGGCTTTCACCCTGTTGTCATGACATTGCCCTCTTTGGGTACAGCAAGCCCCATCCCCCTCTCCCTGTCTCCTACACCCAGCCTGCTGTGGTCAGAAAGAGGTCGTAAATTCCTGGAGGAGATTATCTCCTCTTGGCCACTTTATAGAGAGAGAGTAGAGTTTTCATAGAAGAGAACAAAGGAATTTCTTCCACCTCACAGAACTTGAGGTCCGAACAACATTTATGTTCTGGAAAGATCGGTGAAGAATCCAGCTACGAACGGGTCCGTTTGGTACATTTTTGTGAAACTCATGGGAGTCAATACGGCCACATTACCATAACGCTGTTTATATAAAAGCCTCAGATATGAGGTTTACATCTAGTTGTTGTATAAGATGAATGAGTGAGGATGATACTGTTTGTAAAATTGTGTAATGTGATTTTGGAATTTTTAATGATGGAAACTCCAATTCCCTTTTGAGTTTAACTAAATCAGAGGACCACCCATGAGCACAGTTAGGACCTTGCGTCATGAGACAGCTTTTTCTGCAATTCCGAATAAAACCTCTACCTTGAGAATTTCTCAACAGACCATGTTTACCTCAATTACTAGAGGACAAAGGTTGCAGACCAGCTTACCTCCATAACGAGAGGGCCAAGGTTTGAGAAGATGGCTGAATCTTTTAACCATACCACGTGGTTAAACTCTTAGACTATCGATACCGACAGAATACGAACAAGTCTTTGATATTAATTACTAGTCTGCAGCTAGGAATTCGGAATCATTGAACGCAAATACCGACAACTGCCGAAACATCTATCCATAACGACATTAATGAATGTCACTCTGAACTATCCATTCTAACCATGACAGAGAGGGCGGACAAACTCTCCAACAGAAAATAACTTTTCAACAGAGACCCCGACGACACACTGAGCGTAAATATATTTATTGATTGCAATTGTTCCCGAATGAGTGAGCATTAATGTGCAAAGGATTAGCATTTCAATTGTTATAATTATCAACTGTGTGTTGTCTTATCTCAGTCGACCCCCACTTCCCTTTTGTACACCAAGCCGCGATGCCGGTTTATCCCACTAGGGAAAGTCTGTTATCATTTCCTTGTAACTATCTACTGTTTGTTTATGCATATCTGTGAATTACTTAGTAAGTAAATAAATGATTTTAAGACAATTGATGTATGGATGTCTCATAGTGAAGACTGGGTTTGTACAGATAACCAACAATTTACGATGTTTGGAATTAAGACTAACGTGAGGTAAAATAAATAACTCATTAATTAAGAAGACTAATTGATCAGGTGTTAAAATATCTGTAAAGTTGTATTAGGAAAATTTTGTAATCTGAATATTTTCCATGGTGCCCCGACGTCCTAGTTAATTGCATTTGCCTGATTAATTCATCAGGAAATGCTAATTACAGAGAATATTTGATACAAACTAAAAGTCTTCAGTTAATGATAGTAAAGACACGACACTGTTTTCTTTAAGAACATCCTCCCTCTGCATTGCCAGGAGCTGCAGGAACATAATGACATCGCCGGGATAGACAGCCTCTGGGAAACAGGCAGGCTTCCATGACCCAATCCCGTAACGAGTGATGATCCTGAACGGGCTTTATTATGATTATGGTCCCCTGAAGACTACCAGGTCTTCAGGGGACCACATTCCTCTTACAGGGCTTCTTAGGAGCACTTACTAGAGAATAAGGGACTGGCTGAGTAGCCACTCTCCGACCTGGACATGCTTATTTAATTTAGTATGCAACAATAAGACACAGAGATTTCTGCAATCCATGATCACGCAACCCTTGACTCTGTGGTGTGATGCACTTAAAGTTTATTACAGAAGGACTTCTGTTTATTTGCAATAGAGGCTCTAATCTCATCTGCTGAAAAGCAGATAACTGTTAGAATTCCAGTTGGTGAAGAGAAGTGCATTTGGAAGGCAAACAAAGGAAACTCCACAATGGTCCACATCTGGGATTGAGGCCTATTTTGGTGATTTAGTTTGTTTCTTCCTTTGCTTTCCCCCTTCCTCTCTCAAACAGACATATAAAATGCCTACCCTTTCCTCTCATCAATAGTGATGGGTAGTTATGGTAATTATTGACTCAGCATCCTCATCCTGTTTCCTTCTGTCAACGTCGATGTTATCCACTCCCCTCCCACTGTCCAATGATTTTAGATATAAATAGGAGATGTAACAGGATAGGGAATTGGTTTGAAGGTTTGCTTCCATGTCCTCTACCACAAAAAGCTCTTCTCATATGTATGTACGTACTGTACACGGTGTGAAGGATGGGAAATGAGATGAGAGACTCAGCTGCACTCTGAGTAAGTTTTCCGGCTGTGACAAATATATCCGTTTTCTTCCCAGAACCAGATCAAACTGGGCTTTCAGGGTAAGTCTAAAACATTGTATCTGATAAGAACCCTCAGATCATGTTGAACCTGTTGAAAGATAGAGATATCATATCAAAGATATCATGTCAAACTGCAGAAAACGTTTTCTATGTTTCAAACTAAAAATAATGACCAGTTCGTTCACCTTGAAGTAATTCTGCCTCTGTGTGGGTTTAGCCCATAGCCTATTGCTACAGCAGCAACATATAAATAATTATCCTCTGATTACATCTCCCATAACCCCACAGCTGTTACCCCTGCTCTCATACAGAATGTAAATTCCCATGATGCTCTCTGTCTGACTCAGTGCCTTTGTTAAGTGGAAGGCTTCAATGTTCTCTCATTCTCACCCTGCCTCTGATAAATGAATCAGAGATCAGCAGAAATGGTTGCTGCTGTCTGTCTGAGAGGTTTAGTTCTCCTCACTTTATCTACATGTTTCAAGCAGAACACCACAGTCCCAGTGCCCAAGAATGTGAAGGTAACCTGCCTAAATGACCACCGCCCGGTAGCACTCACGTCAGTAGCCATGGAGCGCTGTGAAAGGCTGGTCATGGCTCACATCAACACCATCATCCAGGAAACCTCCCCAAAAGATCCACAGACCTCCCCAAAATATCCATAGATGACACAATCTCAATTACACTCCACACTGCCCTTTCCCACCTGGACAAAAGGAACACCTACGTGAGAATGCTGGTCATTGACTACAGCTCAGCGTTCAACACCAGTGCCCACAAAGCTCATCACTAAGCTAAGGACCCTGGGACTAAACACCTCCCTCTGCAACTGGATCCTGGGCTTCTTGACTGGCCGCCCCCAGGTTGTAAGGGTAGGCAACAACACATCTGCCCCGCTGATCCTCAACACTGGGGCCCCTCAGAGGTGTGTGCTTAGTCCCCTCCTGTACTCCCTGTTCACCCACGACTGTGTGGTCAAGCACGACTTCAACACCATCATTAAGTTTGCTGACGACACAACAATGGTAAGCCTGATCACTGAAAACGATGAGACAGCCTATACGGAGGAGGTCAGAGACCTGGCGGTGTGGTGCCAGGACAACAACCTCTCCCTCAATGTGAGCAAGACAAAGGAGATGACCATAGACTACAGGAAAAGGAGGGCTGAACAGGCCCCCATTAACATCAAAGGGGATGTAGTGGAGCGGGTCGAGAGTTTCAAGTTCCTTGAAGTCCACATCCCCAGCAAACCATCATGGTCCAAACACACCAAGACAGTCGTGAAGAGGGCACGCAACACATTTTCCCCCTCGGGAGACTGAAAAGATTTGGCATGGGTCCCCAGAATCTCAACTGCTGCACCATCGAGAGCATCCTGACCGATTGCATCACCGCTTGGTATGGCAACTGCTCGGCATCTGACCATAAGCCGCAACAGAGGGACGTGCGTACGGCCCAATACACCACTGGGGCCAAGCTTCCTGCCATCCAGGACCTACAAAAAATGGTCAAAGACTCCAGTCACCCAAGTCATAGACTGTTTCCTCTGCTATCGCACGACAAGCAGTACCGGAGCGCCAAGTCTAGGTCCAAAAGGCTCCTTAACAGCTTCTACCCCCAAGCCATAAGACCGCTGAACAAGTAATCAAATGGCCACTCGGACTATTGACATTGAACCCCCCCCCCCTTGTTTTTACACTGCTGCTACTTTGTACCGGTACCCCCTGTATATAACCTCGTTATTGTTATGTAATCTTATTGTGTTACTTTTTATTTTATTTTTTACTTTAACTTATTTAGCAAATAGTTTCTTAATTCTATTTCTTGAACTGCATTGTTGGTTAAGGGCTTTTAAGTAAGCATTTCACAGTAAGGTCTACTACAATTCGGTGCATGTGACAAATAAAATGTTATTTGATTTGATCCCCTATAGAACTAAACTGAAGACTTTTGACAACATCTTGGAAAGCCCATAGCTGGATCAGTCAGGGATGTGAAGGACTGAAACTAGTGAAAACATTGACCCCAGGTTACCTGATACCTCATGAAAGACTAGTCCTGAAAGGATGAAAGGTCTTTGGCTGTCTACCTCAAACGTGATGCCTCACACTATTCTATACATCAAACAAGCACTAGGTCAGCGTTCAGAACTCGATTAAAATATTCTTCCAACACCATTTCTCAAGTTTAAATACAAGAACTACACTGTACACTGTAGCTTCTTCAATTAAGTCTGCTATTGTAACACACTGATAAAAGCCTCCCATAGTTTCTCCCAGGCAGACCCAGGGATTACCCAGCATGCTCTGGGTAGATAGTGCATTAGTGAGCAGAGGTTGGAGGGGAGGGGGTGTAAAGAGTAGCCCACTGGCTCCTCCATCAGCCTAATGTGTTGTTCCTTCAACCCATTCAGAACCCCTAACCCATCCCCTAAATGTCCCTCACTCTCTCCAACACACACACATGCACACACACACACACCCTCCAATCCTCTTTCAGTGCACTGTCAGAGCTCTCTGGGAAACTGAAAGAAGGAAAGGAGATATTATCACAGCCCCTCACTCACTCCCACTGTCTCAGCCTCAAAGTGGCAATGGGTTGAGAAGGGCGGGAGCAGATCTGTGAATATCCCACGTGAGTGTACTGCTAAGGGGGAGCCCAGAGAGATAGAGGCAGAGAGAGAGAGAGAGATAGACTGCAGGGTTGGACTCATTTCAGAATGGAATTGAGAATGCCTCATAATTCCAATTCAATTCTTCCAATTCAAGTAGTTAACAGAATACAGAATTGCAAATTAAATTTGAGTCAAAGGAAATACAATTTACTTCAGTGAAATGTAATGAAATTAAAATGTCTCTTATATTCTATATTAGGTGTATTCTATACAAATATAAATGTTGTACATAAAAAATGTCGATATATACAATCCCAGTCAAAAGTTTGGACACACCTACTCATTCAAGGGTTTTTCTTTTTTTTAAAAAATATTTTCTACATTGTAGAATAGTAGTGAAAACATCTAAACTATGAAATTACACATATAGAATCATGTAGTAACCAAAAAAGTGTTAAACAAACCAAAATATATTTTATATTTGAGATTCTTCAAAGAAGCCAGCCTTTGCCTTGATTTGTTTAACACTTTTTTTGGTTACTACATGATTGCATTTTTTAAAATAGTTTTGTGTTATTTAATAGGTTTGATTTTGTCACTATTATTCTACAATGTAGAAAATAGTAAAAATATCCAAATGTTGAACCCAAGTGTTTGAGATGCCACCAGAGTCCAGCGACTGTAGGACACATGTTTTGGTCATGCCCAGTGGGGTCTGGGACCCCATTTTTAAGGCATTCTCACATTCCACCGTAATATAACTGTTAGCCCCAACCTGGTCACTGCCATTTTTTGGGTACTTCCCCTAGACCAGAATGTCCTCTTTCACTGGAAGTCTGCAAAGCCGCCCTCCTTTATGCAGTGGGTTAAGGAGGTGATGTCATCTCTGCCTCTGGAGAAGGTTAGGTACATTGTGCTTGGGTCCCGACAAAAGTTAGACTTAACCTGGGTCCCCATTAATACAACACGTGGAGAGCCTGTCTTAGTGTAACTTGCATATTTTGGAAAGCAGGCATGTCTGTTCTAGTGGCCATACATTGTGCTGATAAGTTCAACTATAATTATGATATCAATTCTATTTTTCTTTAACTTTTTCCATTGTTTCTGTTTCTGTCACATTTAATTTATTTTTCAATGTTATCCATGTATGATGCCTTGGTGGGTGGATGGGTGAATTGGAGGGGTGGAGGGAGGGAGGGAGGTTGTTGGGGTTGGGGTTGTACTGTTATTCTGTTCTCATATCTGAAAATCTATAAATAAAGTACCCCAAAAATTAAGAAAAACCCTGGAATGAGTAGGTGTGTCCACACTTTTGACGGGTACTGTACATACATATAAAGTATTACAAACTCTTAAAATGAATGATCAAGGAAGACAAAGCCTATATGTGAATATTATAATGCATTAGTTTAACCCTCAAGTTGACACTGCCCACTGGGCAAAAACTGGTTGAAGTTGTTTAAGCATAATTTCAACCCCATAAATGTATGTGATGACTTTGAATCAATGTGTAAAACTGATTGGATTTATAAAAAGTCATCAACGTAAAGGCATTTCGTATTTTTTTTAAATATATATATTTTTTCACGTTGAATTCACATTAGTTGACAACTCAACCAAATGTAAATCAAAACTATTTGTTGAACTGACGTCTGTGCCCTGTGAGTGAGGCCTTCAAAAATAATGCAAACAAATGAAATGGTTGGTGGAAATACAATTTGCTATTCTAAGCACCCAACCCCAAGAGACAGAGAGAGAGAGAACGAGAGACAGACAGAGATTGACAGAGTTGAGAACATCATTTCCTGGGTGAGAGGCAGACTAAGAGGCTGCTGATAGGTGTATGATTGCAGGGTGTGGTATTTACCAGTGGGATGGACAACTGGGAGGACCTGACACAGGGCACCAGGCCATGGTGACACAGAGTGACTATGAAAGGGACTGAACAGAAGGGAAAGAAAATAGAGCAGCAAGAGACAACCATTTCTGTTCTGCTCCTGAAAAATGAATACAGGCTAAAGCAAAAAGTGCTTTCCAAACATAGATGAGAAAACTTTGTTTACATTTCATAATGAATGAAAAGCATTCCCCAATCCTGAGATATCCTCAATTTTGGCGTAGGAAAGGCTGAAGTTGGTTCCAGACCAGATGTTTCTCTTATCAGTGCATTGTGGTCTGCAGGCAGTGAAGGATTCTGCGATATGTGTGTGTGCGTCTCCCTCCTTGTAAAGGCAGCTCTAGCCTTTAGCTCAGTGTGGATGTTTCCTATAATCCATGCTATTTGGTTGGGATGTGTACATACGGTTACTACGGTTACTGCGGGGACGACATCGTCGATGCACTTATTAATAAAGCCAGTGATTGATGTGATAAACTCTGGAACGTATTCCAGTCTGTGCTAGCAAAACAGTCCTGTAGCTTAGCATCTGCTTCATTGGACCACTTCCGATTTGAGCGCGCCACTGGTACCTCTTGTTTGAGTTTTTGCTTGTAAGCAGGAATCAAGAGGTTATAGTATGGTCAGATTTGCCAAATGGAGGGCGAGGTAGAGCTTGGTATGCGTCTCTGTGTAGAGTAAAGGTAATCTAGAGTTTTTTCGCCTCTAATTGCACAGGTGACATGCTGGTAGAAATGAGGTAAAACAGATCTCAGTTTTCCTGCATTAAAATCATTGGCCACTAGGAATGCTGACTCTGGATGAGGGTTTTCTTGTTTGCTTATGGCCCTAGATAGCTTGTTGAGTGCGGTCTCAGTGCCAGCATCGGTTTGTGGTGGTAAATAGACAGCTATGAAAAAAATAGATGTGTACTCTCTTGGTAAATAGTATGGTCTACAGCTTATCATTGGGTATTCTAACTCAGGCAAGCAGAAACCTTGAGACTTCATTAATAATAAAGATTGCGCACCAGTTGTTGTTAACAGAGACACACACCACCCCCCTTGAGGTTACCAGACGCTGCCGTTCTGTCCTGCCGATACATAGGCAAACCCTCTAGAATCCTATACTCTGCAAAAGTTGAATCTGATATAGAAATTTAAATTAAGAAAAAGATAGTGCTATCTTAGAAAAAGCCCATAAAAAATCTTTGCAAGCTAAACAAGAAAATAAAATGTCCTCATTAAGCAGGAATACCATTTTTACTTTTGAAAAGAGCCAACAACTACAAGTTAAACTAAAATAAAGCATACTATTTAATTGCAAATAAACCTGGCAAATATCTCACAGCTCTCAATAAACTTCAAGAGGCTCATTTTTTTTGGGCTTGTCACCTAAAACCCTCACTGACTTTTACAGATGCACAACTGAGAGCATCCTGTCAGGCTGTATCACCGCCTGGTATGGAAACTGCACCGGCCACAACCGCAAGGCTCTCAAGAGGGCGGTCTGCACAACGCATTACTGGGGGCTAACTACCTGCCCTCCAGGACACCTACAGCACCCGATGTCACAGGAAGGCCAAAAAGATCATCAAGGACAACAACCACCCAAGTCACTGCCTGTTCACACCGCTAGAAGTGAACAGAAGGTGAGGTCAGTACAGGTGCAGAGACTGAAAAACAGCTTCTATCTCAATGCCATCAGACTGTTAAACAGCCATCACTAACACAGAGAGGCTGCTGCCAACATACATACTTACAGAAATCATACAGAAATCATTGCCCACATTAATAAATGGATCACTAGTCACTTTAATAATGCAACTTTACTAATGTTTACATATCTGGCATTACTCATCTCATATGTACTGTATATATTCTTACTCCATTCCTTTACTTAGATTTGTGTATTAGGTAGTTGTTGTGGAATTGTTCGATTACATGTTAGGTATTGCTGTCGGAACCAGAAGCACAAGCATTTTGCTACACTCACAATAACATCTGCCAACCATGTGTATGTGACCAACAAAATTTGATTTGATTTGACTAAATCATGCGAAACCAGTTATAATTTGTATGTGTGGGGTACAGAGATGAGGTAGTCAATCAAAAATCATGTTAAACACTATTATTGCACACAGAGTTAGTCCATGCAACTTATTACTTGTTAACTTCACTAGGGTAGGGGGCAGCATTCAGAATTTTGGATGAAAAGCATGTCCAAATTAAACTGTCTGCTACTCAGTCCCAGAATATAGGATATGCATATAATTAGTAGATTTGGATAGAAAACACTCTAAAGTTTCCAAAACTGTTAAAATACTGTCTGAGAGTATAACAGAAATGATATGGCAGGCGAAAACCCAAGGAAAATCCAACCAGGAAGTACTATTATTTTGGAAGGCTGTTTTTCCATTGAAAGCCTATCCACCATACAAATACTTAGGACCCAGTTCTCTGTGCCTTCCTCTACATGTGACCAGTCTTTAGGCATTGTTTCAGGCTTTTACTCTGAAAAATGAGGGAGATACAGCACTTTCAATCAGTGACCAGTGGAAATTTCCATTCATCAGCCATGCGCCCTGATCGTGAACGCGCCTTTCTTGTTTCTCCTTTCCTATTGACGAAGCTTTTGTCCGGTTGAAATGTTATTGATTATTTATTACAAAAACAACCAGAGGATTGATTTTAAACATCGTTTGGCATGTTTCTACAAACTTTTATTCTACTTTTTAAAAACTTTTTGTCCTGGAATTAGTGCCTTCTGCATTCGGATTACTGGACAAAACGCGTAAACAAAAAGGAGGGGCATAAAGAGGGACATTATCGAACAAAACAAACATTTATTGTCTAACATGGAGTGCCACCAGATGAATATCATCAAAGGTATGTGATTCATTTTAATGCTATTTCTGACTTTTTTGACACTCCTTGGCTGGAAAATGGCTGTATGTGTTTCTGTGGCTAGCTAACATAATCGCAAAGTGTGCTTTTGCCGTTAAGCGTTTTTGAAATCTGACACAGCGGTTGCATTAAGAAGAAGTTTATCTATATTTCCATGAAAACACTTGTATAGTTTATCAATGTTAATGGTGAGTATTTCTGTCATTTTATGTGGCTCTCTGCACTTTCACCTGATGTTTGTTTGAGATAATGCATTTCTGACCACAACGCGCCAATGTAAACTCAGATTTTTGGATATAAAATTAACTTTACCGAACAAAACATACAGGTATTGTGTAACATGAAGTCCTATGAGTGTCATCTGATGAAGATCATCAAAGGCAAGTGATTCATTTTATCTATATTTCTGCTTTTTGTGAATAATCTCTTTGGCTGGAAAAATGGCTGTGTTATTTTGTGAATAGGCACTTACCTAACATAATCGTTTGGTTTGCTTTCGTCGTAAAGCCTTTTTGAAATCGGACACTGTGGCTGGATTTACAACAAGTGTATCTTTAAAATGGTGTAAAATAAATGTATGTTTGAGGAATTTTAATTAAGGGATTTCTGTTGTTTTGAATTTGGCGCCCTGCAGTTTCACTGGCTGTTGACGAGGTGGGACGCTACCGTCCCACGTACCCTAGAGAGGTTAAGCAAATTTGAATTTAGGCTTACCATAACAAAGGAGTTGAATACTTATTGACCCAAGACATTTCAGCTTTCATTTAAATTAATTTGTCAATACAATTTGACATTATAGGGTGTTGTGTGAAGGCCAGCGACAAAAAAATATATAATTTTAACACATTTTAAATTCAGGCTGTAACACAACAAAGTTTTATTTTTGAAATAGACACAAACAAGTACAAGAACATGGTTTAGTTTAATACAATATGCAAAAAAACAAGATATAGATTTTCCTTTTCTTTTCAAAACATTGAAAGCTTCAACTTTCCAGCTGAAATAATACATTTAACCTCTAGCGACGAGCAATCCCGTGTCCGGGAGCGTAATCATAGCCTCAAGCGCATTACCATAACGCAACGTTTCCTATTCATGAAAATCGCAAATGAAATGAAATAAATATATTGAAACACAAGCTTAGCCTTTTGTTAATTAATTAAAACTCTTACGTATTGTTGTTCCTGTACAGGAACCAAAATCAGCGGAAATTTCAGAGCGCCACCTGTAGTACTCGATAAAACTCAAACTTTTATTAAAACACACATGCAAGGTACTCAATTAAAGCTACACTCGTTGTGAATCTAGCCAACATGTCAGATTTGTAAAATGCTTTTCGGCGAAAGCATGAGAAGCTATTATTTGATAGCATGCACCCCCCGAAATACCTGAACGAGACCTAAACAAAAGATTTAGCGGTAGCCAGCGCTACACAAAACGCAGAAATAAAATATAAAACATTCATTACCTTTGACGAGCTTCTTTGTTGGCACTCCTATATGTCCCATAAACATCACAATTGGGTCTTTTTCCCGATTAAATCCGTCATTGTATACCCAAAATGTCCATTTATGAAGGCCTGCTGATCCAAGGAAAATTCACCTTTACAAGACGCAATGTCACTTTTTAAAATAAAAAAAGTTGCCTATAAACTTTTACAAATCACTTCAAACGACTTTTGTAAACCAACTTTAGGTATTAATAAATGTTAATTAATAATCGATCAAATTGATCACGGGGCGATCTGTATTCGATAGCAGCAAGTCTTGAAATCATTGTCCATTTTTTTCACTTTCATAATTTCCTCGGTGCACCCCAATACAGGAAGTGCCTATACGTCATCCCACCAAGGATAAACTTGCAATGAAATGCCAGTACTGGCGACATCGTGTGGAAGCTGTAGGCGTTGTAAACGGGACCTCATCTATTTTCTATCGCTAATTTTTGGATGAAAAACGTTCCCGTTTTAAACAAGATATTTTGTCACGAAAAGATGCTCGAGTATGCATATAAAACCTAGATAAAAATCCAACCAGGAAGTGCCGCATTTTTTAAAACCGCGTCATGCCAATGACTCCTTATATGGCTGTGAATGAACTACGAATGAGCTTACGTTTTCCACGTTTTCCCCAAGGTGTCTACAGCATTGTGACGTCTTTTTACGCATTTCCATTGAAGCAAGTGGTCACATGGTGTCTCCCGCAGAAAATCTTGCGTAAAATACTGAATCGGCCAGAATGTCATTGTATGCTGTAGTGTTAAGATTTCCCTTCAGGGTGGGGGCCTAGCCCAAACCTTGAAAAACGGCCCCAGACCATTATTCCTCCTCCACCAAACTTTACAGTTGGCACTATGCATTCGGGCAGCTGGCGTTCTCCTGGCATCCGCCTAACCTAGGTTTGTCCGCCAGACTCCCAGATGGTGAAACGTGATTCATCACTCCAGAGAAGGAGTTTCCACTGTTCCAGAGTCTGTATGGTGTGAGCCTATGTGTGCTGCTCTTTTCTGTGATATAACATTACAATTAGAAGTCTACTAATAATAATTAAATCCACAGAAAATGATACATGTGAATCTCTAAGGTCATATTCAAAGTATCTCCAGCACTAAATGTTGTATTCCATTACCCTTTTGCCATCCGCAGCACAGGTACAAATTCCCTGTGGAGCCAAAGGGGGGAAAAAGCTTAATATTATAAAGCTCATTATTAGCTCAGCTTCATAAATCACCAACAGATGACGCACTTTCACTTTCACCTCCTCATTACTGAGGATTCTGCTCTAATCAACCAAATTGATTGGAGACAATCTGCCATTGAAGTGAACTACCCTCATCTGATGTCTGTAAAAATGACTTTCAGTGTACATCCCATTTGAGCTATTTATCATAAGTCATGAGTTAGAAAGAATAGCGGTCTTGGAAACACATGCTATGCATAGTGGACTGCAACTTGACAGGAATAGGAATACAGCTTATGTTCTGTCGCCTCCCTGGCTGAACAGACTGATTGCATTTCAACTGTCATTCTGAGGAGTCAGTCTGTCCCCACGTATAGAGGCATTTTAGACTGACAGGTCTGGGTGTGAAGCTGGGGTTTAGAAGAGTAGCCTGATGAAACTTCACCCACATCGGGCTGCTATGAATATAGAGGTCACACTCTCATGAGCCATTAGATGGAGTTACAGGGAGACATGCAGCTGATGTCCCAGTGCTCCATTCTTCTAGCTGACATTCTGTTATCATTGGAGAGAGTTATGCTAGGCCACACCTTGGACCAGACCTAGTGCCTGCGCCTTTTCTTCGTTTGAGGAAATAAAAACATAGAAGGTCCATAGAGCATAACAATGGAATAAGGTTTATAAGAATAAGGAATAACACATTTGGTTAAAGTGTAAATCTGTCTTTAAGTGTGTTAATGCATTACTTGTAAAGTGCCAAGAGAGTTGTTCATGGCAGCCCTAAGTAAGTAGGTATGTAGGTTCATGCAGTGTTTAACAGACTATAACTCAGATGTTTCCCTGTACCTATCCCTTGATGATGTTAGAACCTGCTCTACTGACACCAGAGACAACTGGCTGGAGTTCATCATTGTGTTTTATGAATGGATGTGAATATCTTGGAAATTGAATTACTAACTACTCCCAATATGTTGTACAATGTAAAAACCATGGACAAGTCTTTAACTGGACAAAATTAATTCATCATTAATACTGAGATAAAAAACACAATATTTCTTTAAAAAAACAAACACTTTATTTACATAAAATGTATCTATACAATACAAAATCCAGCTTATAGGGACTTATAGGGACTTATAAGGTTAGAAAAGACGCAGTGTTTTTTCTGCAGTACACGAAGTACACATGAAACAGTGTTGGTCAAAAAGAAAAATGGCAACTGGGAGAATTCAATCGATTCAACAGTATCACAGTGCATCCACCCTACAATGAGAACTGACTTCTAAAATGTCATTGACAAAATGTGTCCAACTGCTGATTATTGTTTCTTGCAGAACGTGTTCTGGAGCTCCATGTTCAGGGATCAACCACAGTCTTTCAGTGTCTACTGTTCTTGCCTGAGGAGAAATAATGCACAAGGAGAAACAGTTTAATACAGACACGGGTGGAACTTCAACGTTGATGGAAGAAAGTGGGTGGTGACCATGAAAACGTTATGCTTCTATAATTTATAGAATTGATTCATGTGGATTGCATCACACTTTAAGATAGAATCCCACCATTTTTCCCTTTTCTGGCCTTTCCATTCTGCGATTTCCTCTTCAGTTGCTTGATGAGTTTGGTCACCCAGTTGTTATTGGTGGCAGGAGGAGCACACAGTCTAAGATTCTTCCTCGTGACAAACCTGTTGGCAGAAGTAACTTAGATCAGACATAGTTCCAACAATGCAGTCACATACAGCCAGAAAACATGAACTTGTGGTTACGGTGATGTGTTACATTTGGCAACGTATTGTGTGTGGAATGATTAATGTTGCTTACACAGTGGCAGGTATCCGACATCCTCCACTGACTGTCTGGATATGGAATGACTTCACCACTCTGTGGGGAAGTTTGACATCGGTTGTTGTCAAGCAGCAGTCCATTGCTTTATCTGTGTTTGCTGCAGACACACACACACACAAACACAGGTTAGACTATCCCCTCTGTATCTTTGTGTATTCTCTCTGTGTATGGCATTCTACTAAAATTACATTTCAACATTCTCCTGAGAAGACGAAGAGCGTATTCAGTTCCACAGATAACTAGTGATCAAGACACAGCATCATGTAACCAAGACGTTATTATAGTAGTTACTATGAAAACAACTTGGAGTAAAAGTAGTTAATAACAGTAGCTCTGCAGTAGAAGAGAGGATCTCACCTGCTGCATGGCTCCAGAGGACTGATGTCAACAGAAGAAGTGCAGCCAACCGTAAGGACATTCTGTCTTAGTTGTTCTCTGTCTGTGTCTTAATATTTTAAACAAGGATCTGCAGATAAATGGGCTACTGTGGTCCAGGCACAGCTTTATATCCTCGCCGCACAACTCCTTTCACTTTCACCCCCATCAAGTCACGCACCCATTTCCCGTAAACCATGCTTCAGCTCAGCACGCCCCTCAACTCTCACCTTTAAAACAAACAAAGATAAAGTAGACTCTGCCAGTGCTTTTCCATGGAGTTGAAGGGTACTTTCTCTGCAGTTACAACTGCCGGAAATATCTGTAAATCATTCTCACCGTCGATGGGGAGATAAAGTTGAAGTCGGAAGTTTACATACACCTTGGTCAAATACATTTAAACTCAGTTTTTCACAATTCCTGACATTTAATCCAAGTAAAGATTCACTGTTTTAGGTCAGTTAGGATCAGCACTTTATTTCAATAATGTGAAATGTCAGAATACAATTAGAGAGAATTATTTATTTCAGCTTTTATTTCTTTCATCACATTTCCAGTGGGTCAGAAGTTCACATACACTCAATTAGTATTTGGTAGCATTGCCTTGAAATTGTTTAACATGGGTCAAACTTTTCAGGTAGCCTTCCACAAGCTTCCCACAATAAGTTGAGTGAATTTTGGCCCATTCCTCCTGACAGAGCTGGTGTAACTGAGTCAGGTTTGTAAGCCTCCTTGCTTGCACACACCTTTTCAGTTCTGCACACACATTTTCTATAGGATTGAGGTCAGGGCTTTGTGATGGCCAGTCCAATACCTTGACTTTGTTGTCCTTAAGCCATTTTGACACAACTTTGGAAGTGTGCTTGGGGTCATTGTTCATTTGGAAGACCCATTTGCGACCAAGCTTTAACTTCCTGACTGATGTCTTGAGATGTTGCTTCAATATATCCACATACCTTTCCTCCTCATGATGCCATCTATTTTGTGAAGTGCACCAGTCCCTCCTGCAGCAAAGCACCCCCACAACATGATGCTGCCACCCCTGTGCTTCACGGTTGGATGGTGTTCTTTGGCTTGCAAGCCTCCCCCTTTTTCCTCCAAACATAACGATGGTCATTATGCCCAAACAGTTATATTTTTGTTTCATCAGACCAGAGGATATTTCTCCAAAAAGTACGATCTTTGTCCCCATGTGCAGTTGCAAACCGTAGTCTGGCTTTTTATATGGCGGTTTTGGAGCAGTGGCATCTTCCCTGCTGAGCGGCCTTTCAGGATATGTTGATATAGGACTCGTTTTACTTTGGATATAGACACTTTTGTATCGGTTTCCTCCAGCATCTTCACAAGGTCCTTTGCTGATGTTCTGGGATTGATTTACACTTTTCGCACCAAAGTACGTTCATCTCTAGGAGACAGAACACGTCTCCTTCCTGAGCGGTATGACAGCTGCGTGGTCCCATGGTGTTTATACTTGCGTACTATTGTTTGTACAGATGAACGTGGTACCCTCAGGCGTTTGGAAATTGCTCCCATGGATGAACCAGACTTGTGGAGGTCGCCAATTCTTTCTCTGAGGTCTTGGCTGATTTATTTTGATTTTCCCATGATGTCAAGCAAAGAGGCACTGAGTTTGAAGGTAGGCCTTGAAATACATCCACAGGTACACCTCCATTTGGCTCAAATAATGTCAATTAGCCTATCAGAAGCTTCTAAAGCCATGACATAATGTTCTGGGATTTTCCAATCTTTTTAAAGGCACAGTCAACTTAGTGTATGTAAACTTCTGACCCACTGGAATTGTGATACAGTGAATTATAAGTGAAATAATCTGTCTGTAAACAATTGTTGGAAAAATTACTTGTGTCATGCACAAAGTAGATGTCCAAACTATAGTTTGTTAACAAGAAATGTGTGGAGTGGTTGAAAAAACAGCTTTAATGACTCCAACCTAAGTGTATGTCAACTTCCGACTGAAATCAGTCAATTTAAATAAATAAATTAGGTGGCGCAGCCATGGCCCGCCATGGCCCAACCATTTGGTACCAGGCCCACCCACTTGCACGCCAGGCCCAGCCAATCATAAGGAGATTTTTTCCCACAAAGGGGCTTTATTACAAACAGAAAGATTCCTCAGTTTCATCAGCTGTCTGGGTGGCTGCAGGGTCTCAGACGATCCCGCAGGTGAAGATGCCAGATGTCGAGGTCCTGGGCTGGCGTGGTTACACGTGGTCTGAGGTTGTTAGGCCAGTTGGACGTGCTGCCAAATTCTCTAAAATGACATATGGTAGAGAAATTAACTTTCAATTCTCTGTTAACAGCTCTGGTGGACATTCCTGCAGTCAGCATGTCAATTGCACACTCCCTCAAGACATCTGTGGCATTGTGTTTTCTGTCAGAATTGCACATTTTTGAATTGCCTTTTGTTCTCAGCACAAGGTGCACCTGTATAATGATCATGCTATTTAATCAGCTTCCTGATATGCCACACCTTTCAGGTGAATGGATTGTCTTGGCAAAGAAGCAATGCTCACTAACAGGGATAAACATATTTGTGCACAAAATTTTAAGGTTTTTGTATGTATGGAACATTTCTGGGATATTTTATTTCAGCTCATGAAACATGAAACCAACACTTTTCATGTTGCATTTATGTTTTTGTTCAGTATATATGGGTAAACCTATTATCAGTGATGTCACCACATTCCATGTGAAGGTGTCTTGTTTAATTGTTCTGTTTTACAATGCAGCATCCCTGGTGCATCACAACCCAGCATCCCAGGGGCTCATTATGTGACACAGGAAGGAAACATACTCCCTTGTGCAAGTAATACTGGAGGGTGTGCATCTTTCTGTGTGGGAGGATGTCGATGTGTATATGAGAGAATCTTTTCGTGTGGATGATTGTTTCAACTAAACCTGATCTATACGAGAGTGTCTATGTCTGTGCGTGGATGAGTGTGTATATATCCATTTGTGTATTATGGAGGGACACTGGACATGTAGAGAAGGAGAGGATGAAACAAGCACAGAATCATCTGCAGTCTCCCCTACAGCTCTCCTGATACCCAGACAGACGGAAGACAGGGAGACACCAGACAGTGCAGCTAGAGCCAGTCACTCAGGGTCGGACAACTAGAGGAGAGTGCGGAGGCTGTGTGATATTTTACAGCTGCTGAGAGCTGTAGGATGTTAGAAAAACAATATCAGAAGTTTAAAAGCAACAGGATGATAAGTGACAATTCTTGTTTGTCTGACTGCCTGTCATCCTCACTCTAAAGGTGATTTAAAGGACATGTGTAAAAAACACAAGCATAGGGACATTGTTATGTGACTATGTTTGAAATAATGTCTATATCAGCATTTAGCTGGGATAGTCTAACTTAATTATCGTCCTAGAAATCTAGATCTTTCAGAGCCTGATGGCCCAGTACAGGTCGACACTACCACCTTGTGGTAATAAAGTGACACTGCACACCCTGACAGTCAAGTACGAAAGGAGGCGGGGCACTCGGGAATTACGCGAAACGTAATTGTGAACAACAGAATGTTCGAAAAATGGTTAAATAAAAGAAACAAGCAATTTAATGGTGTAAGCTAACATCAATTCTAAAGGTATGGTTTTTGTTGGAGTATACTGTAATGACTTGGCTAGATGATAAATTAACAAATGTCCAGACAGAGGATTTTGTTTACGAATTCCCGGTTTATTAACCAAACTCAAAACAGGGTACTGTTTGGCCGTAGCCCACGCCAAGTAAACAAACCAAGGAAACTCATTTCAAACAACCGTGACCCATCTCTTGTTAAGTCTAGATGTAAAGAGAGACAACAACGGTTAAATCAAATCAAATCAAATTTTATTTGTCACATACACATGCGGTGCACCCTTCCTCCATGCCGCTCCACCAACCACAAAGATGCTCTGCATCGGAACATTCCAAGCATTCCTATGGTTGGCAGATAGCAGGTTGACTGGTGTGTCGGACCCCGCGAACACTGGCTACTGTTAAGTACAACACAACAAACAGCATAACTCATAACTGTCTGTGAGGGTTTCTACAATACATACTGTTCCTTCTTAGTTTATGTGCTTCTTGTCAACCATATAACTTTATAGCCGTAGAGGGAGGCGGTAGCATCACTCACAAACAGAGATATTTGTTTTTGCAAAAGAACCCCTCAAATATGAAAATGGAGCCAAAGAGGATGGCTGACGTTTTACATGCCTGTAATCAATTGTGCTATTCTGTTCATTTTTTTTGCTTTGTAACTTAAAAAATAACAACAATTTTGTACATAATGTTGCTGTTCTACTGTCTCTTATCAGAACTGTGATTACTCACCACGGACTGGTAGAAGCTTTTTCCTTTAAGAGTCCGACAAGAAAGAGATACTGCTCTCCCGGGAACAGGCCCAGGTCCACATCAGTTGCGTGAAGAAATGAGGACACAGATCATGCTGCCTTTTGAGAATCCGTAGGCGAGCGAGTAAACTTCCATTGCCATCAATTCTACTTGCTAACATGCAATCATTGGAAAATAAAATTAATGACTTACGATTATCCTACCAACGGGACATTAAGAACTGTAATATCTTATGTTTCACCGAGTCGTGGCTGAACGACGACACAGACAATATAGAGCTGGGGGGATTTTCAACGCACCGCTACACCTGGTAAGTCGAGGGGTGGGGGTGTGTGTCTTTTTGTCAATAACAGCTGGTGCGCGATGTCTAATATTAAAGAAATCTTGAGATATTGCAGAGGTAGAGTACCTTATGACAAGCTGTAGACCACACTATCTATCAAGAGTTCACATCTATATTATTCGTAGCCCTCTAACACCACAGACTGATGCTGGCACTAAGAGCGCACTCAACCAACTCTATAAGGCCATAAGCAAACAAGAAAATGCTCACCCAGAAGCGGGAAACTTAATTAGTTTTACCCCATTTTTACCAGCATGTCACATGTCCAACCAGAGGACAAAAAAACTCTAGACCACCTTTACTCAACACACAGAGATGCAAACAAAGTGCTCCCCCGCCCTCCATTTGACAAATCCGACCATAATTATCCTCCTGATTCCTGCTTACAAGCAAAAACTAAAGCAGGAAGTACCAGTGACTCGCTCAATACGGAAGTGAACAGATGGTGCAGATGCTGCGCTACAGGACTGTTTTGCTAGAACAGACTGTAATATATTCTGGGATTCATCCAATGGCATTGACGAGTATACCACCTCAGTCATCGCCATCATCAATTAGGGCACCATGTGCCCACAAAGCTCATCACTAAGCTGAGGACCCTGGGACTAAACACCTCCCTTCTGCAACTGGATCCTGGACTTCCTGACGGGCCACTTTCAGGTGATAAGGGTAGGCAACAATACGTCTGCCACGCTGATCGTCAACACTGGGTCCCCTCAGGGGTGTGTACTTAGTCCCCTTCCTGTAATCCCTGTTCACCCACGACTGCCTGGCCAAACACGACTCCAACACCATTAAGGTTGCTGATGACACAACAGTGGTAGGCCTGATCACCGACAACGATGAGACAGCCTATAGGGAGGAGGTCAGAGAACTGGCAGTGTGGTGCCAGGACAACAACCTCTCCCTCAATGTGAGCAAGACAAAGGAGCTGATAGTGAACTACAGGAAAAGGCAGGCAGAACAGTCACCCATTGACATCAACAGGGCAATGCGTAATGACACACAATGGCTGCTTTGGCACTGTTGGAAGATTTGGTGAATGGAAGAATTCAAAGAGAGCGGATTTTCAGAGACCAGCAAGATTTTCTGGCCAATGATGATGAGTGGCTTATAAGCCGGTTCCGATTACCAAGAGCTGTTCTCTTGGATCTCTGTGCTGTAGTGGGCCCAGCTTTACAGAGAATCACCTGCAGAAACCAAGCCATGCCTGTCCCACTGCAACTCCTTGGCAACCTCGTTAATAGCGTTGATGGTGTCTCTTTGCGTTTGCAGGACTGCATCTGTGAGGACACGGGCGCTGGAGGGTTGTGACGCAGGAGGTGCAGTGGAGACGCCGGGGCTGAGCACACTCAGCTCCTGCTCCGCTGCAGCACCACCTCCCCAGTGGAACACTCAGCTCCTGCTCCGCTGCAGCACCACCTCCCCAGTGGAACACTCAGCTCCTGCTCCGCTGCAGCACCACCTCCCCAGTGGAACACTCAGCTCCTGCTCCGCTGCAGCACCACCTCCCCAGTGGAACACTCAGCTCCTGCTCCGCTGCAGCACCACCTCCCCAGTATAATAACTCTGCTCCGCTGCAGCACCACCTTCCCAGTGGAACACTCAGCTCCTGCTCCGCTGCAGCACCACCTCCCCAGTGGAACCCTCAGCTCCTGCTCTGCTGCAGTACCACCTCCCCAGTGGAACACTCAGCTCCTGCTCCGCTGCAGCACCACCTCCCCAGTGGAACACTCAGCTCCTGCTCCGCTGCAGCACCACCGACCCCGCTGGAACACGCAGCAACTAAAAACATCAGAAAATGTCACCATTGTTTGTGTAAATACATGTTTAAACACAACATGAATGCATTTGGTTTACTCTTTTCAAAAGAGGGAATACTAATTACATACCTGGATCATCCGGTGCTTCTTGCATGTCCGTGTCCCCCTCCACCACCTGTCACTCCTCCACTCAGGAGGGATTCCTCTATAATACCTGCAAGTTGCTCATCAAGTGTGTTGAGCTCCGGTCTCCCCCCCCCCCCCCCCCCCATGGCACAAACACTTTCTCTGTAAGGCTATGCGCCCTTTGGCCTCCACTTTGATGTTTTTATTTCTGAGAGGGTCAGACCTTTTGAGCCAGCAGCATTCATAGCGTCCTCTACATGTTGCCACTCTAACGCCTTCTTGTAATTTGTAATTCCCAAACTGTGTCCACCAAACAATATATTTTTTCTTGCTTCAACCTCACCTACAAGAACTTCCATTTCACACTGGGTGAAATTTCATTTTTTAGCCTTTCTGTCAGGATTTGCCTCATTGTCGTCATGCAGTCAGTATGAATGAATATTAATTAGGGGCGTTTCACTGACCATTTATTGGCAACCATGCAGCAACCAAAACACACAAGCAATTTTACATCAGAATGGCTGAAAGCAGCAAATATAAACTTTTTGAAATGACCCAGTCAAAGTCCAGACCTAAACCCATTTGAGATGTAGCAGTACCTGAACCGAGCAGTTCATGTGCGACGACCCACAAATGTCTCTGAGTAAAAGCAGTTCTGCATGGAAGAAGTGGGCCAAAATTCCTCTACAGCGATGTGAGAGAATGATCAACAACTACAAGAAGGTGTTTGGTTGCAGTCATTGCAGCTAATGGTGGGGCAACCAGTTATTGAGTGTAATTACTTTTTTACTCTGGTGTATTGGGTATTTTATAACTTTTCTAATTAAATAAATGAAATACGTATGCATGTGTTATTTGTTTACTTAAGTTTCCTTTATCTAATATTAGGTTTTGTTTGAATATCTGATAACATTCAGTTTGAAAAACAGGCAAATATAGAGAAAATCAGAAAGGGGCAAATACTTTTTCACGGCACTGTAGCTAGCTAGCTAACATTATGCATAGTCTTTGGATGTCACTCCTGCCATCCATCACGCACACCTGCCTTCCCTCGTCACACGCATCAGCGATATTGGACTCACATGGACTCACTCAATCACCTGTTTTTTACCTTCCATTTATTTGTCAGTTCCCAGCTCTGTTCCCCACTGCTGCATTGATTGTTATGTGTTTGTCACCCGTTTGCTGACTCTGTTCCTGTCTTGTTCTATGTCCGTTCCCTATTAAATGTTTGACTCCCTGTACCTGCTTCGCCTCTCCAGCATCGTCCCGTGACAGAATGCAGCAGCCAACACACGAAGCATCGGGGAGTACTGGTGTTCCGGTTGGTGGTGACGTTGGTCCTAGGTCGCCACCGATGGAACTGGGTGTGCCTTGCCAGCTCGTCAGGCTTCCACGCCCTAGCTGGCTCGAGAGGTTTCGTTGGCTCGGAAGGCGCCCATCCCATGTCGGGCCTCAGCTGGATCGTCAGGTCTGTTTCGCCCAGCGGGTCCAGGAGATTTAATTTTTTGTTTGTTAGAGACGTCGGGGTGGATTCTGCCGCCAATGGAACCGGGGGTGCCTAAGCCAGCTCGTCGGGCTTCCAAGCCCTGGCTGGCTCGAGAGGTTTCCTTGCCTCGGTTGGCTCGGCAGGCTTCCATCCCACGTAATGCTCCACTAGATCATCGGGCTCCCTCGCCGCAGCTGAAGCGACAGGCGTCCTTGCCTCAGCCGCCTCGCCAGGCTCCCATGTCGTGGCCGGTTTGCCCAGGTGGGGCGCCGGGTGGCGCTCGAGGGCACCAGGCTGCCCTGCATCACGCACTCCTGCCATCATCAATTACGCACACCTGCCTTCCCTTGTCACATGCATCAGCGATATTGGATTCATCTGGACTCACTCAATCACCTGTTTTTTTCCTCCCCTATATTTGTCAGTTCTCCAGCTCTGTTCCCCACTGCAGCATTGATTGTTATGTGTTTGTTACCCATGTGCTGAAGCTGTTCCTGTCTAGTTCTATGTCCGTTCCCTATTAAATGTTTCACTCCTTGTACCTGCTTCGCCTTTCCAGCGTCGTTCCTGTGACACTTCCCGTCTCCCATACAGAGAGCCTCACCTCTCCCTCTTCCCATTTCACATATAGAGAGACTCATCTCTCCCTCTTCCTGTCTCACACACATCTCTCCATCTTCCCTGGTCTCCTAGGCTCCCCTAGAGAAAGAGGAGTACCTTGCATGGCGTCAGAACCTGGAGGATGATAAAGGGCACACTCCGGACCGCCCCACTGTTTTCCGCTGGACTGGACCTGGAAAGGAGGTCTCTCTGTCTGGAGATTCCCCTAACCAGGAGGTGGGTTAGCAGCCCTGGGAAGGGCATCATACTCATAACATTATTGTTGACCTGCCTATGGTGCAATTTGTGAGTGTGTATATGCACTTATAATGATGCTCCCCTTCAGGCAGATCCACAATCGCCACAAAGTTTTTGTGACTGAAAGATAGAACACACTGACAGTAAGAATAAGTTCTATGTGGACGGAACATGGACTCATGACCCAGCTGAGGTGAGCAGTGTGTTTTGGGACCAGAACCACCTATGTTTTACATGTTGTAATGGCTCTGATGGAGAACCGATGTTTACTTAGTCATTCCTATATGGATGAAAAATAGCTAACAGATTTGAAGTTTGAGTCCACTGTAGATTGCTGGTTTTGTGGTCCCCCAGCCTGTTGTAACCAACCAGCTAGGCACAGTCAACAACGTCATCCAAGTGAAGAAGACTGACTTTGAGGTGTTTGATGCAGTTATGATGGACTCACAGAAGTGCTCTTATACACTGCTCAAAAAAATAAAGGGAACACTTAAACAACACAATGTAACTCCCAAGTCAATCACACTTCTGTGAAATCAAACTGTCCACTTAGGAAGCAACACTGATTGACAATAAATGTCACATGCTGTTGTGCAAATGGAATAGACAACAGGTGGAAATTATAGGCAATTAGCAAGACACCCCCAATAAAGGAGTGGTTCTGCCGGTGGTGACCACAGACCACTTCTCAGTTCCTATGCTTCCTGGCTGATGTTTTGGTCACTTTTGAATGCTGGCGGTGTTTTCACTCTAGTGGTAGCATGAGACGGAGTCTACAACCCACACAAGTGGATCAGGTAGTGCAGCTCATCCAGGATGGGACATCAAAGCGAGCTGTGGCAAGAAGGTTTGCTGTGTCTGTCAGCGTAGTGTCCAGAGCATGGAGGCGCTACCAGGAGACAGGCCAGTACATCAGGAGACGTGGAGGAGGCCGTAGGAGGGCAACAACCCAGCAGCAGGACCGCTACCTCTGCCTTTGTGCAAGGAGGAGCAGGAGGAGCACTGCCAGAGCCCTGCAAAATTACCTCCAGCAGGCCACAAATGTGCATGTGTCTGCTCAAACGGTCAGAAACAGACTCCATGAGGGTGGTATGAGGGCCCGACGTCCACAGGTGGGGGTTGTGCTTACAGCCCAACACCATGCAGGACGTTTGGCATTTGCCAGAGAACACCAAGATTGGCAAATTCGCCACTGGCGCCCTGTGCTCTTCACAGATGAAAGCAGGTTCACACTGAGCACATGTGACAGACGTGACAGAGTCTGGAGACGCTGTGGAGAACGTTCTGCTGCCTGCAACATCCTCCAGCATGACCGGTTTGGCGGTGGGTCAGTCATGGTGTGGGGTGGCATTTCTTTGGGGGGCCGCACTGCCCTCCATGTGCTCGCCAGAGGTAGCCTGACTGCCATTAGGTACTGAGATGAGATCCTCAGACCCCTTGTGAGACCATATGCTGGTGCCCTGGGTTCCTCCTAATGCAAGACAATGCTAGACCTCATGTGGCTGGAGTGTGTCAGCAGTTCCTGCAAGAGGAAAGCATTGATGCTATGGACTGGCCCGCCCGTTCCCCAGACCTGAATCCAATTGAGCACATCTGGGACATCATGTCTCTCTCCATCCACCAACGCCACGTTGCACCACAGACTGTCCAGGAGTTGGCGGATGCTTTAGTCCAGGTCTGGGAGGAGATCCCTCAGGAGACCATCCGCCACCTCATCAGGAGCATGCCCAGGTGTTGTAGGGAGGTCATACAGGCACGTGGAGGCCACACACACTACTGAGCCTAATTTTGACTCTTTTTAAAGGACATTACATCAAAGTTGGATCAGCCTGTAGTGTGCTAATGGAGTTTTATATTTCTCTCTCTCTCCTCTTAGGATGGTGTGATGGTGCTTAGTGCAACTCATCGCTACAAGAAGAAGTATGTCACCACCCTGATGTATAAGCCTGTCTGGGCCAGAGTCCTGTGGCTGTATAAGCCTGTCTGGCCAGTGGCCTGTGGCTGTATAAGCCTGTCTGGCCAGAGTCCTGTGGCTGTATAAGCCTGTCTGGCCAGAGTCCTGTGGCTGTATAAGCCTGTCTGGCCAGTGTCCTGTGGCTGTATAAGCCTGTCTGACCAGAGGCCTGTGGCTGTATAAGGCTGTCTGACCAGTGGCCTGTTGCTGTATAAGCCTGTCTGACCAGTGGCCTGTGGCTGTATAAGCCTGTCTGGCCAGAGGCCTGTGGCTGTATAAGCCTGTCTGGCCAGTGGTCTGTGGCTGTATAAACCTGTCTGACCAGAGGCCTGTGGCTATATAAGCCTGTCTGACCAGAGGCCTGCGGCTGTATACGTCCATCTGACCAGAGGCCTGTGGCTTCTCAGCCTCTGCCTTCCCACCACAGACACCACTGCTTCACAACACAGCACAGCCGTTGTACCTGTATATACAGTACCAGTAAAAAGTTTGGACACACCTACTCATTCAAGAGGTTTTCTTTATTTTTACTATATTCTACATTTTAGATTAATAGTGATGACATTAAAACTATGAAATAAAACATATGGAATCATTTAGTAACCAAAAAAGTGTCAAACAAATCTAAATATATTTTATATTTGAGATTTTTTTAAATAAATAAATCTTCTCTGAACAGTTGATGTTGAGTGGTGTCTGTTACATGAACTCTGTGAAGCATTTATTTTGGCTGCAATTTCTGAGGCTGGTAACTCTAATGAACTTATCCTCTGCAGCAGAGGTGACTCAGGGTCTTATTTTCCTGTGGCGGTCCTCATGAGAGCCATTTTCATCATAGCGCTTGATGGGTTTTTGCACAGCACTTGAATAAACTTTCAAAGTTCTTGACATTTTGTGGATTGACTGACCTTCATGTCTTAAATTAATGATGGACTGTCATTTCTCTTTGCTTATTTGAGCTGTTCTTGCCATAATATGGACTTGGTCTTTTACCAAATAGGGCTATCTTCTGTATACCACCCCTATCTTGTCACAACACAACTGATTGGCTCAAACCCACTAAGAAAGAAAGGAATTCCACAAATTAACTTTTAATGGGCACACCAAGTTGGTTGAGAGAATGCCAAGAGTGTGCAAAGCTGTCATCAAGGCAAAAGGTGGCTACTTTGAATATTCTCAAACAAAACACTTTTTTGGTTACTACATGATTCCATATATGTTATTTCATAGTTTCGATGTCTTCACTATTATTCGATAATGTAGAAAATAGTCAAAATAAAGAAAAACCCTTGAATGAGTAGGTGTGTCCAAACTTTTGACTGGTACTGTATCTCAGTTCAGAATGATTTCTATTTCCCAAATCTTCCTCAATCTGCCTTTCCTCTTGTTTAATGATTGCTGTCTGTTTGATGAATGACTCAAATGTAAAATGTTATAGACATAGAGGAGCACTAGCTTTGCATAGGAAGGATAGAGGAGTTTTGTGGGGTGGTGGGGAATTCTGACTGATAATACATAAGGGTTGTGTTGTGGCCTGTAGAGATCCTCCTTTTGCCTGATGACATGAAGTCCCATCATCAGACAACCAGGAAGTTGTAGAACATGGTGTTCTACTACATATAGTGTTGGATCAAGGATGGAAGCCCCAGTGTTGCTGTACAGTAATGATAATCATGGATTTTTTTCCACCTTTCATTGTTACTTGCCATTTGGACAGTTTGCCAGTCTTTTTATGTTATCATTATGCTTCACCGGCTATATCAGTTTGCGTATCAGTGAAATGTTTTATTTAAATAATTGTAAGTTAAGTAGATGAACAGGATTCTCTTCCATTAGATAGCGCTGTGTATGTTTTCTAAATTACTACAGTATATGGTCAAAACAGCTCCCCTACATGTGAAACCAAGGGATGAACTCAGAGGGGTGGCAGACTAGTAGAGTTGGGAGATGGTGGCAGCAGGTAAACTAGCGGTTGAGCATTGGGCTAGTAACCAAAAAGTTGCTGGTTTGAATCCACAGGCTGACTAGGTGAAAAATCTTTGTCTGTTCACCCCCCTTGGCGTTTTCCCTATTTTGTAGCATTACAACCTGTAATTTAAATTATTTTTTATTTGTATTTCATGCAATGGACATACACAAAATAGTCAAAATTGGTGAAGTGAAATGAAAAAACTGAAAAAAACTGAAAAAGAGGTGTGTGCATTTGTATTCACCCCCTTTGCTATGAAACCCCTAAATAAGAGCTGATGCAACCAATTACCCTCAGAGTCAAATAATTAGTTACATTAAGTCCACCTGTGTGCAATCTAAGTGTCACATGATCTGTCACATGATCTCAGAATATATACACCTGTTCTGAAAGGCCCAGAGTCTGCACCACCACTAAGCAAGGGACACCAACAAACAAGCGGCACTGTGAAGACCAAGCAGTTGTGGAGAAGTACAGATCAAGGTTGGGTTATAAAAAAATATCTGAAACTTTGAACATCCCACGAAGCACCATAAAATATGGCACCACAATAAACCACAATAAACCTACCAAGAGAGGGACCAGGCAACCAAAACTCACAGACCAGGCAAGGAGGGCATTAATCAGAGAGGCAACAAAGAGAAAAAGATAACCCTGAAGTAGCTGCAAAGCTCCACAGCAGAGATTGGAGTGTCTGTCCATAGGACCACTTTAAGACGTACCCTCCACAGAGCTGGGCTATACGGAAGAGTGGCCAGAAAAAAAGCCATTGCTTAAAGAACAAAATAAGCAAACATATTTGGTGTTCGCAAAAAAACATGTGGTAGACTCCCAAAACATATGGAAGAATGTACTCTGGTCAGATGAGACAAAAATGTAGCCTTTTGGCCATCAAGGAAAATGCTATGTCTGGCGCAAACCCAACACTTCTCATCACCCCGAGAACCACATCCAGTGAAGCATAGTGGTGGCAGCATCCTGCTGTGGGGATGTTTTTCATCGGCAGGGACTGGGAAACTGGTCAGAATTTAAGGAATGATGGATGGCAAAAGACAGGTAAATTCTTGAGGGAAACCTGTTTCAGTCTTCCAGAGATTTGAGACTGGGACGGAGGTACACCTTCCAGCAGGACAATGACCCTAAGCATACTGCTAAAGCAACACTCCAGTGGTTTAAGGGGAAACATGTAAATGTCTTGGAATGGCCTAATCAAAGCTCAGACCCCAGTCCAATTGAGAATCTGTGGCTAGATGTGCCAAGATTATAGACACATACCCCAAGAAACTTGCAGCTGTAATTTCTGCAACAGGTGGCTCTACAAAGTATTGACTTTGGTGAGGGGGGTGGGGTGGGGTGAATAGTTATGCACGCTCAAGTTTGCTGTTTTTTTTGTCTTGTTTATTTCACAATAAAAAATATTTTGCATCTTCAAAGTGGTAGGCATGTTGTATAAATCAAATAATTCAAACATTTAATTCCAGGTTGTAAGGCAACAAAATAGGAAAAATGCCAAGGGGGTAAATACTTTTGCAAGCCACTGTGTGTATGAAACACAGGCTTCCAGGGAGGGCAATTTTGGGGCTTCACCGTGTTTCATCAAAATGTACAGCTGTGTATCGTCCGCATAGCAGTGAACGTTAACCTTATGTTTCCAAATGACATCACCAGGAGGTAAATTATGAAGTGAAAACAATAGCGGTCCTAAAACGGAACCTTGAGGAATTCCGAAACTTACAGTTGATTTGTCAGAGAACAAACCATCCACAGAGACAAACTGATATCTTTCCGACAGACAAGATCTAAACCAGGCCAGAACTTGTCTGTGTAGACCAATTTGGGTTTCCAATCTCTACAAAAGAATGTCATGAACGATGGTGTCAAAAGCAGCACTAAGGTCTAGGAGCACGAGGACAGATGCAGAGCCTTGGTCTGACGCCGTTAAAAGGTAATTTACCACCTTCACAAGTGCAGTGACAGTGCTATGATTGGGTCTAAAACCAGACTGAAGCGTTTCGTACACATTGTTTATCTTCGGGAAGGCAGTGCAACATCTTTTTCAAAACAATGTGAGAGGAATGGGAGATTCGATATAGGCCGATAGTTTTTTATATTTTCTGGATCAAGGTTTGGCTTTGTCAAGAGAGGCTTTATTACTGCCACTTTTAGTGAGTTTGGTACACATCCGGTGGATAGGGAGCCATTTATTATGTTCAAAATAGGAGGGTCAAGCACAGGAAGCAGCTCTTTCAGCAGTTAAGTTGGAATAGGGTCCAATATGGGTCCAGCCACCAATAATAGGGTCCACCCACCATTCACCTTTTATGGTAACAAAAAAGCCCTCATTTGGTGTATGATTTGGAGATGTTGGAACTGGGCGAGTGAAAAAGTTTAGGAACCCCTGCTGTAGACTAATACAACCGGTGTAGACCTTACAGTGAAATGCTTATTTACAGGCCCTAACCAACGGTGCAATTTTTAAGTAAAAAAAAAGGTATTAGGTGAACCATAGATAAGTAAAGAAATAAAAAACAACGGTAAAAAGACTGTGAAAAATAACACTAGCAAGGCTATATACAGTAGCGAGGCTATAACATTAGCGAGACTATGTACAGGGCTAATTGAGGTAGTATGTACTGTACATGTAGGTATGGTTAAAGTGACTATGCATATATGATAAACAGAGAGTAGCAGTAGCGTTAAAGAGGGGTTGGCGTGTGGTGGGTGGCAGGACACAATGCAAATAGTCCGGGTAGCCAATGTGCGGGGGCACCGTTTAGTCGGGGTAATTGAGGTAGCATGTACATGTAGGTATGGTTAAAATGACTATGCATATATGATAAACAGAGAGTAGCAGCAGCATAAAAGAGGGGTTAGGTGGGGACAATACAAATAGTCTGGGTAGCCATTTGATTACCTGTTCAGGTGTCTTATGGCTTGGGGGTTAAAGCTGTGGGGAAGCCTTTTGGTCCTAGACTTGGCACTCTGGTACTACTTGCCATGAGGTAGTAGAGAGAACAGTCTATGACTGGGGTGGTGGGGTCTTTTACAATTTTTAGGGCCTTCCTCTGACACCGCCTGCTGTAGAGGTCCTGGATGGCAGGCAGCTTAGCCCCAGTGATGTACTGGGCCGTACGCACTACCCTCTGTAGTGCCTTGTAGTCGGAGGCCGAGAAGTTTCCGTACCAGACAATGATGCAAAGAGTCAGGATGCTCTCAATGTTGCAGCTGTAGAACCTTTTGAGGATCTGAGGACCCATGCCAAATCTTTTTAGTCTCCTGAGGGAGAATAGGCTTTGTCGTGTGCTCTTCACGACTGTCTTGGTGTGTTTGGACCATTC
This sequence comes from Oncorhynchus clarkii lewisi, assembly GCF_045791955.1. Taxonomy (NCBI): domain Eukaryota; kingdom Metazoa; phylum Chordata; class Actinopteri; order Salmoniformes; family Salmonidae; genus Oncorhynchus; species Oncorhynchus clarkii. The sequence continues at coordinate 25,985,168 of NC_092175.1, read as the reverse complement.
TAGTTTGTTGGTGATGTGGACTTGAAGTTCTCAACCTGCTCCACTACAGCCCCGTCAATGAGAATGGGGGCGTGCTCTGTCCTCCTTTTCCTGCAGTCCACAATCATCTCCTTAGTCTTGGTTATGTTGAGGGATAGGTTGTTATTCTGGCACCACCCGACCAGGTCTCCGATCTCCTCCTATAGGCTTTTTCGTCATTGTCGGTGATCAGAGCACTTTTGTGTCGTCTGCAAACTTCATGATGGTGTTGGAGTCATGCCTGGCCACGCAGTCGTGGGTGAACAGGGAGTACAGGAGGGGACTGAGCACGCACCCCTGAGGAGCTCCAGTGTTGAGGAACAGCGTGGCAGATGTGTTGCTACCTACCCACACCACCTGGGGGCGGCCCGTCAGGAAGTCCAGGATCCAGTTGCAGATGAGGTGTTTAGTCCCAGGATCCTTAGCTTAGTGATGAGTTTTGAGGGTATTACGGTGTTGAATGCTGAGCTGTAGTCAATGACCAGCATTCTCACATAAGTGTTCCTTTTGTCCAGGTGGGAAAGGGCAGTGTGGAGTGCAATAGAGATTGCATCATCTGTGGATCTGTTTAGGCGGTATGCAAATTGGAGAAGGTCTAGGATTTCTGGGATAATGGTGTTTATGTGAACCATTACCATTCTTTCAAAGCACTTTATGGCTATGGACGTGAGTCTGAGGTAATTTTGGCATGTTGCCTTAGTGTTCTTGGGCACAGGGACTATAGTGGTCTGCTTGAAACATGTTGGTATTACAGACTCAATCAGGGACATGTTGAAAATGTCAGTGAAGACACCTGCCAGTTGGTCAGCACATGCCCGGAGCACACGTCCTGGTAATCTGTCTGACCAGTCTCAACGTCAACAGTGAAGAGGCGACTCTGGGATGCTGGCCTTCTAGGCAGAGTTTGTCTGTCCAGTGTCTGTGTTCTTTTTCCCATCTTAATCTCTTCTTTTTATTGGCCAGTCTAAGATATGGCTTTTTCTTTGCAACTCTGCCTAGAAGGCCAGCATCGCGGAGTCGCCTCTTCACTGTTGACGTTAAGTCTGGTGTTTTGCGGGTACTATTTAATGAAGCTGCCAGTTGAGGACCTGTGATGTGTCTGTTTCTCAAACTAGACACTCTAATGTACTTGTCCTCTTGCTCAGTTGTGCACTGGGGCCTCCCACTCCTCTTTCTATTCTGGATAGAGCCAGTTTGCACTGTTCTGTGAAGGGAGTAGTACACAGCGTTGTACGAGGTCTTCAGTTTCTTGGCAATTTCTCGCATGGACTTGCCTTCACTTCTCAGAACAAGAATACAAGAATAGAATACTGACGTTTAGAGTTTTAGAGTTTTAGAAGAAAGTTTTTTGTTTCTGGCCATTTTGATCCTGTAATCGAACCCACAAATGCTGATGCTCCAGATACTCAACTAGTCTAAATGCCAGTTTTATTGCTTCTTTAATGAGAACAACAGTTTTCAGCTGTGCTAACATAATTGCAAAAGGGTTTTCTCATGATCAACGTGCCATTGGAACACAGGAGTGATGGTTGCTGACAATGGGCCTCTTTACACCTATGTAGATATTCCATTGAAAATCAGCCGTTTCCAGCTACAATAGTCATTTACAAGATTAACAATGTCTACGCTGTATTTCTGATCAATTTGATGTCATTTTAATGGACAACATTTTTTGATTTTCTTTTTAAAACTAGGACATTTCAAAGTGACCCCAAACTTTTGAACAGTAGTGTACATTCAGTTGGACAACTGACTAGGTATCCCCCTTTCCCTTTCCCAATGTGTTCTCCAATCTCATAAAACATATTAGAAAAATGCACTGTGCCGTTATCCTCGCAATAACTATTTAAAGGTATTAAAAACAGGTGTGCCAATTATTTTTACTCCTATCTTTTTGAGAAGAAAACAAATATAGCATTTTTTGTTGTTGTTATTTAACCTTTATTTAACCAGGCACGTCATTTAAGAAGAAATTAGTATTTACAATGTCGGTTTGTGAAACTTCTGCCCTGCTTCATCATCTGGAAGTTGAACGGACAGATCTGGGTTTGACGGGTACCCTACCTAAAGTTTGGTGGAGGAGGAATAATGGTCTGTGGCTGTTTTCAACCTTGTGGCAACAGTTTAGGGAATGCCCTTTCCTGTTTCAGCATGACAAAGTGAGATCTGTGAGCCAGGTCTAATCGGCCAACATCAGTGCCCGACCTCACTAATGCTCTTGTGGCTGAGTGGAAGCAAGTCCCTGCAGCAAAGTTCCAACTTCTAGTGGAAAGTCTTCCCACGAGAGTGGAGGCTGTTATAGCAGAAAAGGGGGGACCAACTCCATATTAATGATTTATGAATGAGATGTTCGACAAGCAGGTGTCCACATACTTTTGGTCATGTAGTGTTTTTATAGTGTTTTTGCCAATAATTTTGGACCTGGCTATATACACAATTCTGTGGCCTTAATAAAATGTATGGTTTTCCACACACACATGGACGCATATACAGTATTTGCTATTGTCACTATACTGTATACACAACTACATGGAATATCATAAACACTGCACATATTCTGGGAATGCCTACTGCATAATGTGCTCCAAGAAAGTCATATTTGTGCTCTAATCTGTCTCAATCTCAACACAATTGCAGAATGCACATTTTCCTATGAGTAGTCATAACAGACATTAATGACATAAGATAATAACATGTAATGGAACACCAACTTTCTTTAATATACACGAAATCCAATACACTCGAGCACCAGAACGTGGGACTTTCCATGTGCTCCCATGTATTCTGTACCTGCGCAGCATGCACAGATATGGGAGACCCCAGGTTTGTCTAGGAAAGACCCTCAAGGTCGCTGAGTTACAGGTAATATAAATAGACTTCAATGCAGAGGTTTAGGTCCATAAATTCCCTTGTCGTTGGCTGGCAACATGAACTTCCTCCAAGCACTATTCCTTGTTGCTTTGGGCCTCTCTGTTGGCGAGTCGCAGTTTTATACAATCTAATTATAAATCGGGCAAATTTACCTGCAATAGTTTAATTTGCATTTTGTCATGGATAGGTCTCCATCATCATACTCGTTAGCATAATCCAATATTCGTGAATATGTTGTCAACTGAAAAGGGATAAATTGTTAACAGATTTGTACATATCTTTACATACACAGATTTTACTAATATTATGCTGACTTTACATGGAATCTAGGTAAACGGCAAACCGGATGTCATTGTTTTCAATGACAAAATGGAGGTGAATACTGTCAGCCGCTACGGTATACAGGATTTGCCGGCAGATTTAGAATATTAAAATGTTTGCCGTATCGTTGTTTTCTTGCAGATTTTGATTTGTACTGGTTGTTTACTGAAATCACCACAGCAACCCATATTGTCGTTTATAACAAACTACAGCTTATCATTTCAAACGGGAACAAATAGTCATAGTGCGCAGAACAAGCAAGGTGGGCAGAGCAATGCACGAGCTAGCGAGATCCTATTGGCGCGTTCTAGCATGCATTTGCATATTTCCGTTAGGGAACGCCTACTCTGAAGTGCGAGTGTGCAATAACACAATTCACATTGGCATTCCTCTAAACAATGACATTTTTAAAACTTTGACAAGGGTAAAGTCTACAAAACTTAGTCCACTCTGTTCATAAAAGTTTTTAGTTTTGGGAACAGAAAACTATATTGTGATCAAATGGTTCGTCAATGAGAAAATTTGCAGAATGTCTGCCAAAATCTAGCTTCTCCCACTGCCAGCCACTGGGCTTCCTCTCACTACCATATTTAGTAGTGAGTGGAAACGCCAAGTACTTGCTTCACATTTGTACATCCGGTGAAATATCTGTGCTGGCTTGCGTTCTTATCCCACAATGCTGACTGGTATGACAGTTTTTGTGTCCCTCATCTAAACCCAGGATTAGCGTACTCATCTGATCTGGCTCAGTGTTTATAATAATCTTTAACAATCACATACCATCTTTACTTATTTTCCCAGTAATGTTTTAAGTGTCTTGTATTCTATGTATGCCATTTATGTATTTAAGTGTATTTATTTTCTAGCAATTTCTTTTTTTATTAGCCTGTGAAAATGCTGTATTTCTTCAGTTTTATGTGAGCAAGAATCAATAAACTCAAACTTTTCTCACAGCCCAGACAACTAACCTTAATTACAGGACCCTGTGGCAGTTCAGAAACATGATCCTCTGCACTATGCCTAATAGCTGGCCCATCCTTGACTATGCGGACTACGGCTGCTACTGTGGCAAGGGAGGCTCTGGTACCCCTGTGGACGAACTGGACAGGTCAGGGGTTAAGGGTCAAGGGACAAGGGCTATATGTCAATAGAGCTAAAATCACTACAGTCTACACACTATCCCAACCACCAATGAATCTATGTTGACTTGACATCAATTCATGTTTTGCTTGAAAGTTTGGGTTATTTGTTGCTTATTGCTGCCTCCAAAGTTCTGGCCAAAGTTTTGCCAGTGTGTGTGTGTGTAAGTATGAGTTTGTCTCAGAGTTGGTGTGTTATATGGTGTCATCCTACAGGTGCTGTGAGGTCCATGACCTGTGCTACTCTGATGCCATGTAGCATGATGAATGTTGGCCCATCATTGACAACCCTTACACTGAATCCTATGCCTACGACTGTGACGAGAACCTCAGAAAGGTCACTTGCAAGAGTGAGTAGCTCCAATGAGTCCCCTCCCCTCACTTCATACACCACAATGATTAGCTTTATACTACATTACATACAGTGCTGCCCACAGTACACTTTACCTTGCTCTTTCCATTTTATTCTCTTATTCTCCTTATCGTTCTTTCTCTCACAACCTCAGGCAACAATGACGCCTGTGAGATGTTCATCTGCGAGTGTGACAGGAAGGCTGCGGACTGTTTCGCCAGGAGCCCCTGGAACCCTGAGCACGAGCACCTTCCCAGTAGCAGTTGCCAGTAAGGTCCTCAGAGGAACCTGCTTTTTCTGTATAGACCCAGAATCACCATACAACATCGTTCAGATAGTTCCTTCAGTGCAATGTATGACTTGTTGAATTGCTTTCCCCTGCTAAAACCACCTCATATTTTCAAGCCTTTTGAGTTGAATCTATCTGGTTGTCACCTGTTGGTGTTCACTGTTTGTTGTTTCCTATATCTGGTTGTGACCAACATGTCAGTCACTCTATGAATCACATCCAGTTTTACTCAGGGATTTATTTTTCTTTTAGACGGTGTGGAAGATAAACTGAGTAACAGATGAAACTGAATAAACAGATTGAGAAACTCACAACAGTGTCACTGAATCTCTCTCTATTTAGATAACTGGTCACTCTATATTAAAGAAAGAGGGAGGCAAGGAGATTATAATTCAAAAAGGGCCCAAATATTGTTCTCTACATCAGGGTTTTCCAAACTCGGTCCTGGGGCCCAACCTGGGTGCACATTTTGTTTTTTTCCCTAGCACTACACACCTGATTCAAATAATCAAATCTTGATGATAAGTTGGTTATTTGAATCAGCTGTGTAATGCTAGGGCATCAACTAAAACGTGCATCAAGGGGGTCTCCAGGACCGAGTTTGTGAAACCTTGCTCTACAGGGCAACATTCAGCCCAAACTACCAGAGGAGTGAACCAATGTCTTCATATTTTCTACTAGTGACAAGTCCTGCACTTTGAGAGGAATAGGCATAAAATCTTTGTACACCTGCCAGACCAGTTCTCTGATCATCTGCTCAGGCCATCCCAGATGCCCTGCAGCCATCTCAGGTGTACTGCTGTTCAGAACTCACAGACAACAGAGCCGTTCCCTCTCTTCCCCCTGTTGTCACCACAGTGAAGAGTGCTAGCAATAAGGGGGGGGGGGGGGGGGGGGGCAGGAATGTCAGTAGCATTAAGGTGGGACAACACCAAATGCAACAGTGGAGCTTACATAAAGGCACTGAGAAGCAACTGGGTTGCCTGCAAATGACCTCCCTGCACTTAACAGCCCACGACTAGCACTTCACTGGAAGAGCTTTACACAAGTACAGACCTTTTAAGTCGGCATCATTTCTTGGTAATATATGGTGTTTCGGTGCTTTTGAGCAGGACATGCTGTTTATTGTGAGGTTGGAACTCATTTCTGAACATATCTGCCAGAACTGACAATAGTAACACATGCCATGCTGGCTTTTGAGTCATACTTGCAGATAAAAGGAAACTGAGAACTTTCATGATTACATTTTGGGGGCAGGGGGTCATGACACATGGCATTACCTTTCAAGATGACCATACAATGTGAGAACAGTGTACACACACACACACACACAATAGTTTCAGGCTGACTTCATTCAAATACCTGGAACTATTCACAAAATCTTCAGTCCCGGGACATTATAGCCATGGAGAGAAAGGGTGTGAGTTAGAGAGAGAGGTCAAGTGAAAGGCAGAGTGACACTTTGTCACCACATCACTCCTTATTCACAACACGGTGACCTCCAACCTTGCATGTAAACACAGACTCTGATGCTGCCATGGTTACCAAATGATTGCTGTGCCTACCGCCCAAGTGAGTTGATGTTCATGTTGCTTGAGGCTCTAGAGTCTAGAGCACATCCTCTACTGACACAGGCTGTTAGGAATGCATGATGTAGTTGATAGGAAGACACCCAGGGAAATCTGAGCCTTACGCCTCGATCACACTTACAGCGTCATTGTGTTTCGGTACACCACAAGTACATTCATTTAATCGAACGTATGCATCAAATTGTATGCGTAGACGACTTGACATAAATGGTAGCAGAAGGTGAATGTTGAACTTTTGTTGCATACACATCCAGATGATGCTGCATACCATTTTGAGCAGAAGAACAAGCCCTTAGATTCAGAAACGTTGACAAATGGCATATCTATAAAATAAAATCAGTCAAATCAAATTTTAAGTCACATGCTTCATGAACAACAGGTTGGAGCTAGGAACACAAGCATTTCACTACACCTGCAATAACATCTGCTAAATATGTGTATGTGACCAATACAATTTGATTTGGACTAGCAGTGAAAGGCTTACATACAGGCACTTCCCAATAATGCAGAGAGAAAGAAAATAGAGAAATAATAGAAAGTAAAAAACGTAATAAAATATACCCAATGAGTAACAATAACATGACTATATACAAGGGGTACACCTGCAATGTTTAGTGCCAGTGCCGAGTCGATGTGCAGGGGTATGAGGTAATTGAGATAGATACTGTATGTGCATGTAACTAGGAATAAAGTAACAGATTGTAATTAGTAGCAGCAGCATATGTGACAAGTCAAAACAAATTGTGCACAAAGAGTCAATGCAAATAGTTAAATGGTTAACCAAATAGCTACCCGGACTAACTGTTTAGCAGTCTTATGGCTTGTGGGTAGAATCTGTTCAGGGTCCTGTTAGTTCAAGACTTGTAGCACAAAACATTTGCTTAGTTTTCACAAAAAGACTATTCCATTAATGGTAGTCAGATGCAGTGGGGAGAACAAGTATTTGATAACCTGCAAAATCGGCAGTGTTTCCTACTTACAAAGCATGTAGAGGTCTGTCATTTTTTATCATAGGTACACTTCAACTGTGAGAGACGGAATCTAAAACCAAAATCCAGAAAATCACATTGTATGATTTTTAAGTAATTAATTTGCATTGTATTGCATGACATAAGTATTTGATACATCAGAAAAGCAGAACTTAATATTTTGTACATAAACCAATTACAATTGCAATTACAGAGATCATACTTTTCCGGTAGTTCTTGACCAGGTTTGCACACACTGCAGAAGGGATTGTGGCCCACTCCTCCATACAGACCTTCTCCAGATCCTTCAGGTTTCGGGGCTGTCGCTGGGCAATACGGACTTTCAGCTCCCTCCAAAGATTTTCTATTGGCTTCAGGTCTGAAGACTGGCTAGTCCACTCCAGGACCTTGAGATGCTTCTTATGGTGCCACTCCTTAGTTGCCCTGGCTGTGTGTTTCGGGTCGTTGTCAAGCTGGAAGACCCAGCCACGACCCATCTTCAATGCTCTTACTGAGGGAAGGAGATTGTTGGCCAAGATCTCATGATACATGGCCCCATCCATCCTCCCCTCAATACAGTGCAGTCATCCTGTCACATTTGCAGAAAAGCATCGCCAAAGAATGATGTTTCCACCTCCATGCTTCACGGTTGGGATGGTGTTCTGGTGTTGTACTCATCCTTCTTCTTCCTCCAAACACGGTGAGTGGAGTTTAGACCAAAAAGCTCTATTTTTGTAGCTCCATTCCTCCTCTGGATCATCCAGATGGTCATTGGCAAATGGTCATTGACCACGCAATAAAATGCTAATTAGTTACTTAAAAATCATACAATGTGATTTTCTGTATTTTTGTTTTAGATTCCATCTCTCACAGTTGAAGTGTACCTATGATAAAACATTACAGACCTCTACATGCTTTGTAAGTAGGAAAACCTGCAAAATCGACAGTGTATCAAATACTTGTTCTCCCCACTGTAGAAGGTTAATGATTCCACACAAATTTGACATGAATTAGCCTCAAATTAGTTTTCCCTTTATATACCAACTTAGAGGGCTTGTGATAACTATATACAGTAGGTGGTGGTATGATTTGTCAGTTGCTAGACATGCAGTTTCAGAATAATGAGAGTGAAGACAATATTATTTTGAATGTTTAATAACTCAAGGCACACATTATTTTGTTCAAAGGCTAGTTCTGGTGGCTGAAGTCTGCATGACATTCTTCTTGGGAGGGCCTTTGTGTGCAATCAGTACTAATAAACACCTGAAAACTAACTCTGTGAAGAGTTTAAGAAGCGTCTGTCACGTTCTGACCTTAGTTCTTTGTTTTAGTATGGTCAGGGAGTGAGTTGGGTGGGTAGTCTATGTTCTTTTTTCTATGTTGTGGTTTTGTGTTTGGCCTGTTATGGTTCTCAATCAGAGGCAGGTGTCGTTCGTTGTCTCTGCTTGAGAGTCATACTTTTCCCACCTGTGTTTTGTGGGTGATTATTTTCTGTTTAGTGTGTTTTGCACCTGAAGGAGCTGTTTCGGTTGTGCTTTTTGTTTCTTTGTTTGATAGTGTTCAGTTTAAATAAACAACATGAACAAGTACCACGCTGCACTTTGGTCCTCACCTTCTTCCACCGACGACCGTTACAGAGTCATAGGCTGCATTTAGACAGGCAGCCCAATTGTCTTTTTTCCACTGATTGGTCTTTTGAACAATCACGTCAGATATTTTCACATTCAGTCTTTTTCAGAGCTGATCTGATTAATTTGACCAATCAGATCAGCTCTGAAAAAGACTGGATATGAAAATATCTGACGTGATCGTTCCAAAGACCAATTAGTGAAACAATTTCACAATTGGGCTGCCTTTAAACGCAGCCTTAGTTCTAAGAACCAATAAATAAGATACAATTATGATCTTGTTGTTTAGGAAACTCCCCCGAGTGATCTGGAATATGTTGAGGGTAGCAGCACAAGGCTGTATTCTATGAAAAGTACACGAGTAGTGCAAATCTATTAGGCCACATCTCATAATGAAATAATTTATCAAGCTGAAAGTTGTGGAAAGGTCAGGATGTTCTAGCATGGACCCAAGATAATTCAAAACCCACAAATACAAGTAGCCCTGGCGCGTCAAGACACAATTGATTCTAAAATGTAACTTTTTGTTAAGACCTCAACCAAAATAAAGGAAAATCAACGAAGCTAAAGATAAAACTAATTAAGTTGAAACATGAGAAATGACTGACATAGACATTTAGAGAAAGGTGTGGTCAGTCGGGCAAAATGACCTGTGAGGCACCATAAAAAGCCAGTGAATTTCCACCTTAAAAAAACAGTGAATTTCCACGGAACTCAGCTTTAAGACCCCGGGTAAGAGTGACATGTGTCCAGTGCCACCGAACAAGTTTGCATTTGAAAGCGTGAGTCAGTTGATCATTTTAGCAGTGAACAACCAATGCAAAATCATGCGGAAGTAATTTGTGAAATTAAAGATATCAGGCAAATAGAATATTTATGGAAAATTCACTCTAAATTCGATGAAGTCCATCTGCCAAACATAAGAAAAGAGAAACTAAGAAAAAAGAAAAATCAACGCCCACTTGTTTCCATTCTAAATGTATCACCCCTTTCGACACTCCACACTAATGATTTCTCTATTGAGAAATTGACGCGCTATTTAATAAAGATACTACTCTTGCCCTCAGCTTTTGATTCTTCGCATGAACCGTTTCTCCTGTCAACCAGAGCAGCCACTGTGACTGATCAATAGGCAAGATGTGATCAACAGGCAAGACATTTCCAGACATTAGGCTACTCAATAGTGCTATTGTAAGTGTATCATCAACATCGTTGCCTGCTAAGCGCAATGCACCTTCATCCAACATAGCCTAGGTCTACATTTTCTTAATAACAATACAGAGAGACATGATGAGTAGGCCTATTTGACCTATAGAACGTTATATCAGTAGGCATACATAAGGATTTATGGCATAAGACTGGCAAAAAAAATAGGCCAAGATGATGGGCCAATGTTATTTTGCATAATAATAGTAGTCAAAACTACTGCTGCTAATGGCATGTTTAGGCTACAGGGGCGGACTGGTCATATGGCATTTTGGCCATGCCATTTTAAGGCCCAGTGGGCCTGTCTAACTTGGGTTTTTAAGCGCAACATAAACATTATCTGACTAATAATGTTTGATGCATTTGGTAATGTTACATTACACGTTACATCATACAAGGGGAAAAATGGGCCAGTGTGGTGGCCTCAAGAAAAAAAACCAGAAAGGTGTGGCCTGTGTGAGGTGAGGTGAGTGGCGAGGTGGTCTAAGTTACTGTCTTGCAGTGTTGTGGCGTCACTACAGCCTGGGGTTTGATCCCAGGCTGTGTCTTTGATCCCAGGCTGTGTCTTTACCGGCCGTGACTGGGAGCCCCAAAGGGCAGCGCATAATTGGCCCAGCGTCGTCTGGGTTAGGGGACGGTTTGGCCGGGGGGTGGCTCATCATGCTCTAGCGACTCCTTGTGGCGGGCCGTGTGCCTGCAGGCTGACTTCGGTCATCAGTTGAACAGTATTTCCTCCAACACATAGGTGCAGCTGGCTTCTGGATTAAGCGAGCGGGTGGTAAAGAAGCGCGGTTTGGTGGGTCATTTTTCGGAGGACACATGACTCGACCTTCGCCTCTCCTGAGCCCATTGGGCAGTTGCAGCGATGAGTCAAGAATGAAATTGGGGAGGAAAAGGGGTTAAAAATTACAAAAAAAAAAACAGACTATTGTGTAAGAAATGCCAGGGACAATTTCTGGTCCCAGTCCAACCCTGGGCTACTACATGAAGACATATATAGGCTACATATGTTATGCATGAAATGTAAGTGTATGGTGCCCCATTGACAGAGATGTGAGGCAAATGTCTGTTTAGTTTTCAAAATAATGTTTGTTTTATGTTATCTAGCCAGCAAAAACTGCATTCCATAAAATGATGATGCAGCCATCGTCTTGTTCCGCCCAGGCCTGTGGCAGGGACTGCAGTGCTTACAGTCAGACAGTAAAACTGCACACAGGGAACACATAAAAACAATGGATTATTCCTAATCCTCTCACTTGGAATGCCTGTAAATTAATTAAATCTGTCACAGCAATGTTTATTCAGTGTTTTTGTTTAGGTAGTTCTGTACTACATTGTTTCTGTTGCTCACACCCATGTTGTCACTTGCAAGCATATCACCAAGACAGAGGTAGAGGGACTGACCCACCAGTTGACCTAGTCTAGGAGATCAGTCCAGATCATGAGACTACAAGGCTCTGGTTAAGGGGTTTCCAACATGTCTCCTGAGTGACGCAGCGGTCTAAGGCACTGTATTGCAGTGCTGAAGGTGTCACTACAGACCCTGGTTCAATTCCAGGCTGTATCACAACTGTCCCTGATTGGGAGTGCCATATGGTGGTGCACAATTGGCCCAGTGGGGTTAGGGTTTGGCCAGGGTAGGCCATCATAGTAAATAAGAATGTGCTCTTTAACTGACTTGCCAAGTTAAATATAATATTTTTAGGGCTTACCCTTGTAGCAGAGGAGGCTGGTGGGAAGAACTATAGGAGGACAGGCATGAGTAATGCTAGAATGGAATAAATGTAACGTTACCAAATGCATCAAACATATGGAAACCACATGTTTGACTTCATTCCAATATTCCATTCCAGCCACTACAATGAACCCGTCTTCTTATAGCTACTCCCACCAGCCTCCTCTGCTACAATGCCTTGCGAAAGTATTCGGCCCCCTTGAACTTTGCAACCTTTTGCCACATTTCAGGCTTCAAACACAAAGATATAAAACTGTATTTTTTTGTGAAGAATCAACAACAAGTGGGACACAATCATGAAGTGGAACGACAATTATTGGATATTTCAAACTTTTTTAACAAATCAAAAACTGAAAAATTGGGCGTGCAAAATTATTCAGCCCCCTTAAGTTAATACTTTGTAGCGCCAACTTTTGCTGTAAGTCGCTTGGGGTATGTCTCTATCAGTTTTGCACATCGAGAGACTGACATTTTTTCCCATTCCTCCTTGCAAAACAGCTCGAGCTCAGTGAGGTTGGATGGAGAGCATTTGTGAACAGCAGTTTTCAGTTCTTTCCACAGATTCTCAATTGGATTCAGGTCTGGACTTTGACTTGGCCATTCTAACACCTGCATATGTTTATTTTTGAACCATTCCATTGTAGATTTTGCTTTGTGTTTTGGATCATTGTCTTGTTGGAAGACAAATCTCCGTCCCAGTCTCAGGTCTTTTGCAGACTCCACCAGGTTTTCTTCCAGAATGGTCCTGTATTTGGCTCCATCCATCTTCCCATCAATTTTAACCATCTTCCCTGTCCCTGCTGAAGAAAAGCAGGCCCAAACCATGATGCTGCCATCACCATGTTTGACAGTGGAGATGGTGTGTTCAGGGTGATGAGCTGTGTTGCTTTTACGCCAAATATAACGTTTTGCATTGTTGCCAAAAAGTTCAATTTTGGTTTCATCTGACCAGAGCACCTTCTTCCACATGTTTGGTGTGTCTCCCAGGTGGCTTGTGGCAAACTTTAAACGACACTTTTTATGGATATCTTTAAGAAATGGCTTTCTTCTTGCCACTCTTCCATAAAGGCCAGATTTGTGCAATATACGACTGATTGTTGTCCTATGGACAGAGTCTCCCACCTCAGCTGTAGATCTCTGCAGTTCATACAGAGTGATCATGGGCCTCTTGGCTGCATCTCTGATCAGTCTTCTCCTTGTATGAGCTGAAAGTTTAGAGGGACGGCCAGGTCTTGGTAGATTTGCAGTGGTCTGATACTCCTTCCATTTCAATATTATCGCTTGCACAGTGCTCCTTGGGATGTTTAAAGCTTGGGAAATCTTTTTGTATCCAAATCCGGCTTTAAACTTCTTCACAACAGTATCTCGGACCTGCCTGGTGTGTTTCTTGTTCTTCATGATGCTCTCTGCGCTTTTAACGGACCTCTGAGACTATCACAGTGCAGGTGCATTTATACGGAGACTTGATTACACACAGGTGGATTGTATTTATCATCATTAGTCATTTAGGTCAACATTGGATCATTCAGAGATCCTCACTGAACTTCTGGAGAGAGTTTGCTGCACTGAAAGTAAAGGGGCTGAATAATTTTGCACGCCCAATTTTTCAGTTTTTGATTTGTTAAAAAAGTTTGAAATATCCAATAAATGTCGTTCCACTTCATGATTGTGTCCCACTTGTTGTTGATTCTTCACAAAAAAATACAGTTTTATATCTTTATGTTTGAAGCCTGAAATGTGGCAAAAGGTAGCAAAGTTCAAGGGGGCCGAATACTTTCGCAAGGCACTGTACATGGGTAAGGCCTAAATAAGTGAGTCAGGATGAGCCGTTTTACACAACGCAGGATTATACATTTGGCAAAGATACAAAACCTCAACAGCACATTATCATTAGCAATACATTGTCAGAGATCAAACCATGCATTCAGGTTCAGACAAGGATGTACCAGGTTGCTTGCAGCTCAAATCAAATCAATCAAATCAAATTTTATTTATCACATACACATGGTTAGCAGATGTTAATGCGAGTGTAGCGAAATGCTTGTGCTTCTAGTTCCGACAATGCAGTAATAACCAACAAGTAATCTAACTAACAATTCCAAAACGACTGTCTTGTACACAGTGTGAGGGGATAAAGAATATGTACATAAGGATATATGAATGAGTGATGGTACAGAGCAGCATAGGCAGATACAGTAGATGGTATCGAGTACAGTATATACAGTATATACAGTATATACATGAGATGAGTATGTAAACAAAGTGGCATAGTTAAAGTGGCTAGTGATACATGTATTACATAAGGATACAGTCGATGATATAGAGTACAGTATATACGTATGCATATGAGATGAAAAATGTAGGGTAAGTAACATTATATAAGGTAGCATTGTTTAAAGTGGCTAGTGATATATTTACATCATTTCCCATCAATTCCCATTATTAAAGTGGCTGGAGTTGAGTCAGTGTCAGTGTGTTGGCAGCAGCCACTCAATGTTAGTGGTGGCTGTTTAACAGTCTGATAGCCTTGAGATAGAAGCTGTTTTTCAGTCTCTCGGTCCCAGCTTTGATGCACCTGTACTGACCTCGCCTTCTGGATGATAGCGGGGTGAACAGGCAGTGGCTCGGGTGGTTGATGTCCTTGATGATCTTTATGGCCTTCCTGTGACATCGGGTGGTGTAGGTGTCCTGGAGGGCAGGTAGTTTGCCCCCGGTGATGCGTTGTGCAGACCTCACTACCCTCTGGAGAGCCTTACGGTTGAGGGCGGAGCAGTTGCCGTACCAGGCGGTGATACAGCCCGCCAGGATGCTCTCGATTGTGCATCTGTAGAAGTTTGTGAGTGCTTTTGGTGACAAGCCGAATTTCTTCAGCCTCCTGAGGTTGAAGAGGCGCTGCTGCGCCTTCTTCACAATGCTGTCTGTGTGAGTGGACCAATTCAGTTTGTCTGTGATGTGTATGCCGAGGAACTTAAAACTTGCTACCCTCTCCACTACTGTTCCATCGATGTGGATAGGGGGGTGTTCCCTCTGCTGTTTCCTGAAGTCCACAATCATCTCCTTAGTTTTGTTGACGTTGAGTGTGAGGTTATTTTCCTGACACCACACTCCGAGGGCCCTCACCTCCTCCCTGTAGGCCGTCTCGTCGTTGTTGGTAATCAAGCCTACCACTGTTGTGTCGTCCGCAAACTTGATGATTGAGTTGGAGGCGTGCGTGGCCACGCAGTCGTGGGTGAACAGGGAGTACAGGAGAGGGCTCAGAACGCACCCTTGTGGGGCCCCAGTGTTGAGGATCAGCGGGGAGGAGATGTTGTTGCCTACCCTCACCACCTGGGGGCGGCCCGTCAGGAAGGCCAGTACCCAGTTGCACAGGGCGGGGTCGAGACCCAGGGTCTCGAGCTTGATGACGAGCTTGGAGGGTACTATGGTGTTGAATGCCGAGCTGTAGTCAATGAACAGCATTCTCACATAGGTATTCCTCTTGTCCAGATGGGTTAGGGCAGTGTTCAGTGTGGTTGAGATTGCATCGTCTGTGGACCTATTTGGGCGGTAAGCAAATTGGAGTGGGTCTAGGGTGTCAGGTAGGGTGGAGGTGATATGGTCCTTGACTAGTCTCTCAAAGCACTTCATGATGACGGAAGTGAGTGCTACAGGGCGGTAGTCGTTTAGCTCAGTTACCTTAGCTTTCTTGGGAACAGGAACAATGGTGGCCCTCTTGAAGCATGTGGGAACAGCAGACTGGTATAGGGATTGATTGAATATGTCCGTAAACACACCGGCCAGCTGGTCTGCGCAAGCTCTGAGGGCGTGGCTGGGGATGCCGTCTGGGCCTGCAGCCTTGCGAGGGTTAACACGTTTAAATGTCTTACTCACCTCGGCTGCAGTGAAGGAGAGACCGCAAGTTTTCGTTGCAGGCCGTGTCAGTGGCACTGTATTGTCCTCAAAGCGGGCAAAAAAGTTATTTAGTCTGCCTGGGAGCAGGACATCCTGGTCCGTGACTGGGCTGGATTTCTTCCTGTAGTCCGTGATTGACTGTAGACCCTGCCACATGCCTCTTGTGTCTGAGCCGTTGAATTGAGATTCTACTTTGTCTCTGTACTGACGCTTAGCTTGTTTGATAGCCTTGCGGAGGGAATAGCTGCACTGTTTGTATTCGTTCATGTTACCAGTCACCTTGCCCTGATTAAAAGCAGTGGTTCGCGCTTTCAGTTTCACACGAATGCTGCCATCAATCCACGGTTTCTGGTTAGGGAATGTTTTAATCGTTGCTATGGGAACGACATCTTCAACGCACGTTCTAATGAACTCGCACACCGAATCAGCGTATTCGTCAATGTTGTTGTCTGACGCAATACGAAACATGTCCCAGTCCACGTGATGGAAGCAGTCTTGGAGTGTGGAGTCAGCTTGGTCGGACCAGCGTTGGACAGACCTCAGCGTGGGAGCCTCTTGTTTTAGTTTCTGTCTGGTTGTTATTATTCACCCCCCCCCCCCCCCCCCACAGTCTTAAAATGGCCTTCCCCTTCAAACATGATACACTTAAAACAAGTGTTTGTGTGAACGATGACTATTAATATATATTCTTCCAGGGTGTCTCCTAGGATACAGATGGAGTTATTTATGACAGTTAAAAACTAGTAATGCCTGTATGTAATACCTGATGCTAATTAAGAGCATAAAGATTTCTTATAGGGCTATTGGTTGTGTCTGGGGAAGGTATTTGAGGAATTTGATTGGTTGTGTTCAGATTACATTTTCTCTCTCCCAAATGTGATTCACTGAAGACGGATAGCTAAAAATCTCCCAAGATAGTTGAGTCTGTCTCTGAATATCAGAAGTGGTCATTGATTTTTTTGTTTTTCCATGTACTGACTAACTGTACATTTCACCCTGATTAAAGAGACTCTTCCCAGAACAAAGCAATGCTGGGTCATTATATTCAATACACACAGACAGTAGATTAACTATAGGGCCTTGAAAGATTGAAAAGAGAAAAAAACACAATATTCACTAAAGGTTGATACAGTATTTGTTCTCTGATATTTCAACCTTCAAAAGAGATGTGACATATAGTTCATTAAGAAGGACAGTGGCAGGTGATACCATCCTGCATGAAACCAGTGGTGTAAAGTACTTAAGTAAAAAATACTTTAAAGTACTACTTAAGTAGTTTTTTTGTGTATCTGTACTTTACCTTACTATTTATATTTTGGACAACTTTTACTTTTTTATTTACTTCACTACGTTCCTAAATAAAATCATGTACTTTTAACTCCATACATCCCTACTGCCTCTGATCTGGCGAACTCACTAAATACAAATGCTTCGTTTGGAAATTATGTCTGCTTGTTGTAGTGTGCCCCAGGCTATCTTTAAATAAAAAATAAAAAATTGTGCCATCTGGTTAGCTTAATATAATACATTTGAAATTATTTATACTTTTACTTTTGATACTTAAGTATCTTTTTGCTCTCTGATATCTCAACCTTCATTGAGAAGTGACATACGGTGCATTAAGAAAGACAGTGGCAGGTGACACCAGAATTGTTTTTAATGTATACTTTATTCAATTAGGCAAGTCAGTTAAGAACAAATTCTGATTTACAATAACGGTCTAGGAACAGTGGGTTAACTGCCTTGTTCAGGGACAGAAAAACATATTATTTTTACCTTGATCTAGCAACCTTTCGGTTATTGGCCCAACACTCTAACCACTAGGCTACCTGCCGCCCCAAATATACCAGAGGTGCCAGATTCGTCACACATTTTATGTCAGTAAGAACAAAGAAAATACATGTTGATAACTGCTGATTAAAGAACATGTCTTTATTATAAAGTCCTACTCCAGCCTCTTTTTCAGCTCTTATCACCTGATTTACTTAACAAAAGGCACTGCTCAATAGGTGGTCCAGGTGTCTTCTGACATGGCACATGTGTGGATAGATGCACCTCTATTGTTCCTCATGTGAAGGGGAGACTGATGACATCAAGGGAACCATCAGAGCAACTCATTGAATGGCCTGCTACATGACGTTTGCATTTGTGTCTAAAAAATATGTTTCTTTACCTTTTAAGTGTCTATATACATTAATGTATTTATACGTAGGATATAGTTTTTCAATAGGAAAAGTAAAACAAAAAGCTGGAGTGCATCTTTAAACTACCATCTCTAAAAGTCTGGAACTGATGTTTAGGTTTCAATTACCTGGGCACCTGCGATTTACTGTAAATCAGAGAAAAGGGGAATGCAAACACATTCCCTGTTTACCGGATACAAATCTTTGCCAATGTGATTTATTCAATTTCTAAGTGTGCTGCTTTTAATAAACACCACAGCAATAAAAAAACGTGTATTTTTTATTGAATTGATGTGAAAACCGGAAAGGTACCAATGTTAACCCCAGCAGAGTCAGCGATCAATAGAGAAATTAGAAGGAGGGCCTAAATAAAGGGAATGTGACATTGGCCCTGATGAGCCCACATGATCCTTCCAGTACATTAGTATTCTGCCATGACAGAATGTATCTCTTGAGCCAAAGCGATGTTCCACATTTTAGTCAAGTAATCCCCATTGATTCATTTTAACTGGCAAATGCAATTGATTACAAGGCATTGATTTCTGTTAGCCCATATACTAAATTACCACTTATCGACGAAGTGTGAATGTGTTTGTGAGCATGAATGTGGGGAGGGATGCTGTTTGCAGTTTTGAATGGAACTTTCTTAATCCCAATCAAAATGCTTCTTTGTTGTGTTTAATTTTTATTTTTTTAATGGTATCCATTATGCTTTTCACTTTCTGTTACACAATTATGTGATGTTGTGTTTTGGGTCTCATGAAGTCCTATTATGGAGAATATTATGTACATAAAGTAGTCTATACACATGAGAGGACTTAACACAAGTTTTATTTCAGTGTAATTTCATGTAGCTTCACTTGATGGCACTGGAGCATCAGCATTGAATATCATGACTGCATATGGGATATCTGTAAACTGTCATGCAGTGTACACACAGAAAAATCCCATCACAAACGTTACCTTTCAAAAAAGGAGAGCTTAAAGCCCTGGAACAATGCCCATGTGTGTAACATATGATACATATGTTATCAGACAGACAGATAGAAGCCCTAAAAATATTTGCATTAAATAGTCACCCTGCTGGTGACTAGCATTCATTGTGCTGTGGACACTTGCTGGTTTTCTGGTGATAATGCAATTCATATTATGCTGGCCTGGCTTGCAAAGTAACGTTAATTCCCATTGGAATCCAGCCATAGTTGGGATATCCAACAATTGGAACTTTTATTAACCCACACACTGCTTCCAGAATTATTTCCAGAGTTAGAGAGATACATAAATGAGACCTAAACCATCTAAACTGGAACAACCAAGTCAAATGAAATCATATCAAATTTTATTTGTCACATGCACATGGTTAGCAGATGTTAATGTGAGTGTAGTGAAATGCTTGTGCTTCTAGTTCCAACAATGCAGTAATATCTAACAAGTAATCTAACAATTCCCCAACAACTCCCTAATACAGACAAATCTAAAGGGGTGAATGAGAATATGTATATGTAAGTATATGGATGAGCGATGGACGAGCGTCATAGGCAAGGTGCAATAGATGGTATAAAATAGAGTATATACAGTACATGTGATATGAGTAATGTAAGATATGTAAACATTATTAAAGTGGCATTATTTAGAGTGCATTGTATAAAGTGACTAGTGATCCATTTATTAAAGTGGCCAGTGACTGGGTCTCAATAAAGGCAGTAGTCTCTCTGAGTTAGTGATTGCTATTTAGCAGTCTGATGGCCTTGAGATAGAAGCTGTTTTTCAGTCTCTCGGTCCCAGCGTTGATGCACCTGTACTGACCTCACCTTCTGGAAGGTAGTGGTGTGAGCAGGCAATGGCTCGGGTGGTTAATGTCCTTGATAATCTTTTTGACCTTCCTGTGATATTGGGTGCTATACAGTCATGGCCAAAAGTTTTGAGAATGACACAAATATTAATTTTCACAACGTCTGCTGCCTCAGTTTGTATGATGGAAATTAATCGACAAAAAACATGGCCACTGCATTTTAGCCCTGCCACAAAAGGACCAGCTGACATCATGTCAGTGATTCTCTCATTAACACAGGTGTGAGTGTTGACGAGGACAAGGCTGGAGTTCACTCTGTAATGCTGAATGAGTTCAAATAACAGACTGGAAGCTTCAAAAGGAGGGTGGTAATTGGAATCATTGTTCTTCCTCTGTCATCCATGGTTACCTGCAAGGAAACATGTGCCGTCATCATTGCTTTGCACAAAAAGGGCTTCACAGGCAAGGATATTGCTGCCAGTAAGATTGCACCTAAATCAACTATTTATCGGATGATCGAGAACTTCAAGGAGAGCGGTTCAATTGTTGTGTAGAAGGCTTCAGGGCATCCAAGAAAGTCCAGAAAGCACCAGGACCATCTCCTAAAGTTGATTCAGCAGCAGGATCGGAGCACTCCAAGTACAGAGCTTGCTCGGGAATGGCAGCAGCACCTGCACGCACAGTGAGACAAAGACTTTTGGAGGATGGCCTGGTGTCAAGAAGGGCAGCAAAGAAGCCTCTTCTCCCCAGGAAAAACATCAGGGACAGACTGATATTCTGCAGAAGGTAAAGGGATTGGACTGCTGAGGACTGGGGTAAAGTCATTTTCTCTGATGAATCCCCTTTTCGATTGTTTGGGGCATCCAGAAAAAAGCTTGTCCGGAGAAGACAAGGTGAGCGCAACCATCAGTCCTGTTTCATGCCAACAGTAAAGCATCCTGAGACCATTCATGTGTGGGGTTGCTTCTCAGCCAAGGGAGTGGGCTCACTCACAATTTTGCCTACGAACACAGACATGAATAAAGAATGGTACGAACACATCCTTCGAACCATCCAGGAACAGTTTGGTGACGAACAATGCCTTTTCCAGCATGATGGAGCACCTTACCATAAGGCAAAAGGGATAACTAAGTGGCTCGGGGAACAAAGCATCGATATTTTGGGTCCATGGCCAGGAAACTACCCAGACCTTAATCCCATTGAGAACTTGGTCAATCCTCAAGAGGCGGGTGGACAAACAAAAACCCACAAGTTAGACCATGCTAGTCAGAATAGCTTGACCAGCTAGACCATGGATGGGCAAGTGTGATAGGGTCCCGTATGGTTCAGTTGGTAGACCATGGTGCTTGCAATGCCAGGGTTTTGGGTTTGATTCTAACAGAGGACCAGTATTGGATTAAAAAAGTATCAACATTTATGCAGTCTGCTCAGTGGCTAAAATGTAGTAGGGGTGGGGGACACAAACAATTGCAACTCATCATGAAGGGCTGTGGATCTCCCGTGTGAACAAAGCATTGCTGGTTCATTATAATCAATAGACATAGACAGTAGATTAACTAGAGTGCCTTGAAAGATTGGCTACCCCACTTCTAGAGGAGACAGCTGAACCATTCACCTTCAACCTCCATGAAACGAGCCACACAAAGTTGAACTGGGGGCATGAATTATCTCACGAATGTCTGAAACAGTATTTGGTCTCTGAGATATCAACCTTCAATTGAGAAGTGGTAGGGGTCATTCCACTAATTCCACTAAACTTAATTTAACATGCTGTCATAAAAAACACATGTTCAGCTTAACTTCCCATCTCAAGAGGTTATTAAAATGAATCACTAATAACATGAAATAAATAGTGATCTTCACAAATAACTTTGTCGAAGTAACGACATAACTAGGACCTTACAATGATGGTGGAAAGTGAGAAATGTTGTGGTTAAAATCTCCATAGAAACCACAGAAGGACATGGCAAAATGCAGATTTTTTACATTTTCAATTTGTCTGTACAAAAGATCACTTCATTTAATATTTGTGCACAATTTCTACTTAAAATATCAAAGGGCACTTATGCACTCATGTCATGGTATGATACTGTGTATAGTGTGTCTAGATGGATGTTGGCAGGTGATACCAGACGTGATATCAGAGGTGCAAGATTCATCACACAGTTCATGTCAGTAAGAACAAAGAAAATACATGTTGTTAACTGCTTATCAAAGAGCAGTCCCTTTTTTTCAGTTAATTTATCACCTGATTTAGGTAACAAAAGGCACTGTTCAATAGGTGGTCCAGGTGTCTTCTGACATGGCACAAGTGTGGAAGGGGTGGGCTTCCTTTTCGGTTTTTTATTACTCTATAGTTCTTCAAGCAAGAGGGAAGCTGATGACATCAGAGGGCACCATCAGACCAACTCCTTGAATTGTGTACTCCATGAAGTTTGCACTTGTGTCTAAAAAACACTATTTTGCTCAAAACATACAGTATATATGTTTTTACCCTTCAGTGTGTGTGTACATTACTGTATTTATACATGGAATATTGTTTTTCAACAAGAAAAGTAAATCAAATAGCTGGAGTGCGTCTTTAAACGACACCATGTGTCTAACCATGTGTATGTGACCAATAACATTTGTTTTGATTTGATCTCTGAAAGTCTGGAACTGATGTTAAGCCTTCAATTACCTGGGCACCTGCGATTTACTGTAAATCAGAGATAAGGGGAAGAATATTGAGGAATGCAAAACAAATTCACTATTTACACGATAAAGATGTTTTCTAATTTGATTGATCACACTGTTAAGTGTGCTGCTTTTAATAAACACTACAGCAATAAAAAAAACGTGGTTTGTCATTAAAGAGAAGTGAAAACAGAAAGGTACCAATATTAACTACAGCATGAATATGGGAGTGCAGGTACTGGCAGAGTCAGCGATCAATAGAGAAATTAGAAGGAGGGCCTGAATAAAGGGAATGTGACATTGGCCCTGATGAGCCCACATGGTCCTTTCAGTAAATTAGTATTCTCCCATAACAGAATGTATCTCTTGAGCCAAATCGAGTAATCCCCATTGATTAAATTTAACCGACAAATGCAATTGATTACAACAAGGCGGTTTTACAATTGAAAATCATTGATTTCTGTGAGCCCATATACTAAAATTACCACTTATCGATGAAGTGTGAATGTGTCACGTCCTGACCATAGAGAGACCTTATTTTCTATGGTAAAGTAGGTCAGGGCATGACTGGGGGTTAGTTTAGTTAATTATTTATATGTGGGGTTCTAGTTTTGTTTTTCTATGTTGGTGATTTTGTATGATTCCCAATTAGAGGCAGCTGGTAATCGTTGTCTCTAATTGGGGATCATGTTTAGGTAGCTTTTTCCACCTGTGTTTTGGTGGGATATTGTTTATGTGTAGTTGCATGTTAGCACGCCATTGTTGTCACGGTTAGTTTATTCTGTATTGTTTTGTGGTTCACTTGTTTCTAATAAAAGATGTGGAACACAAATCACGCTGCACGTTGGTCCGAGTTTGCTTCCAACGATCGCGACAGAATATCTCACCACAACAGGAGCAGCGTGCCCAGGAGGAGAGGGTAACATGGACTTGGGAGGAGATTCTGGAAGGGAAGGGATCCTGGACTTGGAAGGAAATCCTGACAGGACAGGATTGTCTTTCTTGGCAGGAGACGCAAGGAAAAAAGGGAGGACAGCGACGATGCCGGGGTTCGCGTCCACAGAGAAAGCCCAAAAGACAGCCCACATTTTTGGGGGGTGGGGGAGAGTGATGAGGTGCGTGTCACCAGTCCGGTGCCACCTGTGCCAGCCCCACGCATCAGGCCTCCAGCGCGCCTCCCCAGTCCATAGCTTCAGGCGACGGTCCCCAGTCCAGACCTTCCAACGATCGTGACAAAATGTGTGTATGTGGCGAGGGATGCTATTCAAAGTTTTGAATGGAACATTCATAATCCCAATCAAGGTCCATGGAAGATGTTTCTTTGCTGTGTGTTTGTTTTTCATAAAAATGTATATCCATTATGTTTTTCACATTGCATTACACTCTCATCTGAATCTCAACGACAAGATTCATTGGTTGCCTCCCGTCTCATACATGAATTATATAGATTCTGGAATGACTCACAGTTAGCGGCACCTTCATCCTGTTAAAACCCAGCATAACAAATACAATGAAAATATGTTGGAGCAGAGACAGTAGACTGGGCTCCATGTCAAATGACCTTACCTGGGAACCGTTGACTTAAGCAGCAGCTACCATAAAATTAGGAAATATAAAATATCTCAGCGTAAAACCTTTGCTGTTTAAAATGGATAGGGTGCACTAGGGAATAGGCTGCCATTTGGGACACAGCTCTTATATATCAGCTGGCGGTGATATTGGATTTTGCCAGGAGTTGCATTTCAAAATAATGGTTGGTATATGATCTAGAAACGTGCAAAATGTGCCACCTAGAAGGACATATAAAGATGTACGAACGGGTGCCGAAAGCAATGCAAGAAAAGGGAACATTCACAATGTCAAAATAGGTAAGATGATTAGATGTGTCCAATTGTGTTTGCTTACTAGTGCGTTTGTGTTATCTTTGCTAGCTTGCATTAATTTACATAATATCATGATCAACTATTAGACGAACAGCTAAACTAATAAGGAAAAAATGAAAAAAGTGCAGGTAATTGCTTATGTCCATGAGTAGGCTTGCTTGTTAGCTAGCAAATGTGAAGTATCACCTTGATTCATCTTTGCATACAATATCCATTTATTTCTGTTTACCTTGTTTTAATTAAGGGCAATGTGACCCCTAGTCTTGCGGGTGCAGAGCTATCCACCAGTTTAAACAACAGCCTTATACCACTCTTACTGTAGTAGCCTATATGTTGATCCAGTTTGATCTCAGTCTAAAAGTAACATACTAAATGTAAATCCAGTTAGAAAGTATGATATGTTACACTTCCTGGGGTCCAAACAACACAACAAATAAAATCCATAATGTACATAAATATACTGTACATACATAGCACTACATTGACACTACAATTTAGCTATTCAGCAGAAGCTCCCATCCAGAGCAACCCAAAACTAGGGCATTCAACTTAACATAGCCAGGCGGGACAACCACATACTGGATCATAGTCATATCCCAACCACGTATCACATAAATAATACAATGCAAAGTACACTATATATAGAAAAGTACGTGGACACCCCTTCAAATGAGTTGATTTGGCTATTTCAGTCACACCTGTTGCTGACAGGTTTATCAAATGGAGTAAATAGCCATGAAAGCTCCATAGACAAACATTGACAGTAGAATGGCCTTACTGAAGAGCTCAGTGACTTTCAACGTGGCAACGTCACAGGATGCCACCTTTCCAACAAGTCAGTTTGTCAAATTTCTGCCTGCTAGAGCTGCCCCTGTCAACTGTATGTGCTGTTATTGTGAAGTGGAAACGTCCAGGAGCAACTAGAGCTCTGCCTCGAAGTGGTAGGCCACACAAGCTCACAGAACAGGACCGCAGAGTGCGTAAAAAACAACTGTCCTCTGCAACACTCACATCCGAGTTCCAAACTGCATCTGGAAGCAACGTTAGCACAATACCTGTTCGTCGGGAGCTTCATGAAATGGGTTTCCTTGGCCAAGCATCCACACACAAGCCTAAGAACAACGTGCGCAATAACAAGCATCGGCTGGAGTGGTGAAATCGTAAGCTACAGCATACAGTATAGAATAACTCTTCAAAGTAGTGACTCGGGACGTCGGGTTTGAAATTAAAGCTTCTTTTAGTAATACTACTTTTTTACGTTACATTTTACAACTTCTAAAAAACAAAAGAAAGTTGCTAGCGAAAGTTAGGATAATCACTTGTCACTTGTAGATAACTGGCGCGTTCTCTCTCTACTTCCTGTCACAAGGCATTCTAGAACTTGAAGTCAAAAGCGTAATCCAATACTAACCAATACAACAAAATATGTATTTGGTTCTCTCAATCTCCAACACACAAATTCTAATAATTTGTAAATAACTAAAGAAAATATCTTTAGATAAGCTCAATGAATTAACTTAAACATTAACTCTGTAAACCATTAAAGTTACACCATCCTCTCCCCGATGAACAACTGTGTTCATCTAAATCTCTAGGCAGTATATCAACTGAATAGGTCTCCTCAAAAAAGTCCCTGAAGCAGTACGAACTGAACATGACCTAACTAGGTGTCATGACGTTGCCCTCTTTGAGTACAGCGAGCACCATCCCCCGCTCTCTGCTTCTACAACCAGACTGCTGTGGTCAGAGGTCGTAAATTCCTGAGAAGACCTCATGGACACACAGTTATAGAGAGTAGTTTTTCATGGAGACAAAGAAAATGTCAAGTTCCAGAGAAAGTGTAAAAGATCGGTGAAGAATCCAGCTACGAACTGGTCAGTTTGGCACAACTTGGGAAGCTCAAGAGAGACAGTGTGGCCACATTACCATAACGCTGTTTATATAATAGCCTCAGATATGAGGTTTACATCTAATTGTTGTATAAGATGAATGAGTGAGTATGATACTGTTTGTATAATTGTGTAATATGAATGTGGACTGTTTAATGAAGAAAAATACAATTCCCTTTTTATTTGAACTAAATCAGAGGACCGCCCCTGAGCCCAGTTAGGGTCAGACATCCTGGGACAGCCCTCTTCTGACATTCCGAATAAAACCCAACTTTGAGAAATTATCAGCAGACCATGTTTTTCTCCATTAGGGAAGGACAAAGGTTGTAGAATCTTTTAACCATACCACGTGGTTAAACTCTTAGACTATCGATACCGACAGAATAAGAACAAGTCTTTGATACTAATTACTAGTCTGCAGCTAGGAGTTCGGTATCATTGAACGCGAAGAACGACGACCGCCGAAACATCCATCCTATAACGAATGTCACTTTGAACTATTCCCTCTAACCAAGACAGAGAGAGAGAGGGAGAGAGACGGACAATTCTACAAAAGGAAGACTTTTCACCAGCGATCAAGACGACACACTGAGCGTAAATATATATATTGATTGCAATTGTTCCCGAATGAGTGAGCGTTCATGTGTAAAGGATTAGCATTTTAATTGTTATAATTAAATCTGTAGTGACTTCTTGGTAAAAACCCCACTCCCCTTTTGTCAAACAAGCCGCCATGGCGGGTCAGCCCACTAGGGCACATTCTATCATTTTATGTTACCATATTCACTGTTTGTTTAAGCATTTCTGTGAATTATTTAGTTAGTAATAAATAACTGATTTATGACAATTGATGTATGGATGACTCATAGTGAAGACTGGGTTCGTGCAGATAACCAACAATTTACGATGTTTGGAATGAGACTAACGTGAGGTAAAATAAATAAATCATTAATCAGAAGACTATTGATCAGATATGAAAATATCTGAAAGGTTATATTGGGAAATTATAACTTTGTAATCGGAATACTTTCAGTTCCTCAGTCTTTCCTAGTTTCCAGGTATGTCTGGGTGTGTTATCTTCTCCAATGAGTACAACGTCACCCGCTTTCAGTGGGGTGGGCTGTGGTGTGTCACAGCGGTGTGCTGACTTTAGATCCAGCAAGTAGTCTCTTCGCCAACTGATCCAGAAGCTGGTCACAAGTCTCTGCCTGTACTTCCATCTGTGTGTCATTTCCTCCTTGTTTAGTGTTGGGTGCTGAGTGTCAGCTGGAAATGGCTTGGGCGGCAAAGAGGTTAGTCTTTTACCCACCAGGAGGAGTGCTGATGTCAGGGGTTGTGGTTCATCCACTTCATTGTGCACGAAGGTCAGAGGATTAGAATTTAGGATAGCTTCAACCTCTGTCAGGACTGTGCACATCTCTTCAAAGTTAAGTGAAGCTCTCCTAAGAACCTTTCTCAGGCATGTTTTCACTGACCTGACGAGTCTTTCCCAGAATCCGCCCCATTAGGCTGCTCGCTCAGCCCTTTCTGAGAAGAATGCCAAGAGTTGGGGCTCTTCAATTGCCTTCCACAGCTCTTTCAAGTCCTGATCAGCTCTCTTGAACATTTTTGCATTGTCTGAGTAGATTACCTTGCATAATCTTTTTTTAGAGCTAACAGGAATGTCTATGTTGACTGATCTGAGACCAGTTCCAAATGCACTGCTCTGGTTACAGCACAATTGAACAGTGCAATGTATGACTTCTTCACAGAACCATTTTCTTTCACTTTGAGTGGTCCTGCAAAATTCACACCTGTGACTTTGAATGGTGGAGATTCAGTTGTTCTGGGGTCTCTGTCTCTCTCTACTAGGGATATCTGCAGGAAAGCCTTCTTGATGTCTGCCATGAATGCGATCTCATGTAGTCTGAATTTTATCAGAACGCTGAGCAGATCCGGATTCAGGTTAGGTCCTGTGAGTAGACAGTCATTGAAGGATGGACAGCCATCTTCATGGGACGAGGCATCAAACACCACTCTCAGTTTTGTCGTCACCTTATCTTACTGCATGGTGAGGTAAGTAGTATTTTACAATATATGTGCTTGATGCGTTGTCCTTGGGCACGTCCTCTGCCATATCCTGTTGTAAGTCCTCTACTACTTCATTGTATCTGCTGTACAATGTCACATCCTTCTTCAGTCTTTTCTCCAGACCTTCAAACTGTTTCTTGGCATTTATATAGTTGGAGAAGGCAGGAGGGAGCTTAGGCTTGTTCTTTCTAACTGTGCCAACCATGGTGATCTTCCTCTTCAGGAGCTGCTGGCTGAGTTCAATCAGTAGCACACGTAATCTCAATTTCTCATTGTGTGTATGTGGGTCTGCGTCTTTGTGTTTTTTGTGGTGTGTTTATTATTTTATAACTGCCGGGTCAAAAATTGCCCTTAGACAATAAGGCAGAGGATTTTAATCCCTAACACCTATGTTTTTTTCAGCTAAATGTTATGATCAATGATATCAAAGGCTGCACTGAAGTCTAACTAAACAGCTCTCATAATCTTCTTATTATCAATTTCAATCATCAGTCATTTTTGTCAGTGCCAAGCATGTTGAGTGCTCTTCCCTATAAGCAAGTCTGTTGTAAATGTTTTACATTTTTTTATAATTTTAAAAGGCTAATTGATCATTAGAAAACCTTTTCGCAATTATGTTAGCACAGCTGAAAACTGTTGTTCTGATTATTAAAGAAGCAATAAAACTGGCCTTCTTTAGACTAGTTGAGTATCTGGAGCATCAGCATTTGTGGGTTCGATTACAGGCTCAAAATAGCCAGAAGCAAAGAACTTTCTTCTGAAACTCATCAGTCTCCTCTTGTTCTAAGAAATGAAGGCTATTCCATGTGAGAAATTGCCAAGAAACTGAAGATCTCGTACAACGCTGTGTATTACCCCCTTCACAGAACAACGCAAACTGGCTCTATCCAGAATAGAAAGAGGAGTGGGAGGCCCCGGTGCACAACTGAGCAAGAGGACAAGTACATTAGTGTCTAGTTTGAGAAACAGACACCTCACAAGTCCTCAACTGGCAGGACAACAAAGTTAAGGTATTGGAGTGGCAATCACAAATCCATGACCTCAGTCCTATAGAAAATGTGCGGGCAGAGCTGAAAAAGTGTGTGCGAGCAAGGAGGCCTTCCCGCCGTGACTCAGTTACACCAGCTTTGTCAGGAGGAATGGGCCAAAACTCACCCAACTTATTGTGGGAAGCTTGTGGAAGGCTACCTGAAACGTTTGACCCCAGTTAAACAATTTAAAAGCAATGCTTCAAAATGCTAATTGAGGGTATGTAAACTTCTGACCCACTGGGAATGTGATGAAAGAAATAAAAGCTGAAATAAATCAATAATTCTCTCTACTATTATTCTGACATTACACATTCTTAAAATAAAGTGGTGATCCTAACTGACCTAAAACAGGGAATTTTTACTGGGATTAAATGTCAGGAATTGTGAAAAACTGAGTTTAAATGTATTTGTCTAAGGTGTATGTAAACCTCAGACTTCAACTGTAAATGCATTTCATGAAATTCTACGTCATTTTACATAACTGGAGACTTTGGCTGAATCACAAATGATTGAAATTACAGGTTACTGAGAATCTGAGATCAATAAAAACAACCTTGTCTTGAATCCAACAATAGCCTAGGCTAGGTGTGTGGACACGTATTGTAGGCTACAAAATGAGGAGGAAATTATAGTCCTAAAAATCCTTTCCTATTTCACTGACTTACCCAATTGTGTTCAGCTCACTGGGGACGGCCAATGCGCTGGTGCCAAAAGCGTATCTCTCTCGTTTTACTTTGTAAAAGAATACTTGGAAGTTGACCAAATATTTTGGTAGCCTACAGCAGAAAGATTAGTATTCTTTTTTCAACAGGAGCCATTTGTTTTCCATCCTGTTTTCCTGCAATTGTATTAGAAATATTGCGAAAGGCCTGTTTTGTCTGCATGCTGTTTCTTCACTGACAGATTTGATGCGTGTTCCCAACTTTAGGCTATGCCTTGTTATTGGGCTGAATTCCACAGCTAGGCTATTTAAAAAAAAAAGTAGCTATTGATCCTCTTTGGATAAATTATAATCCTTCTCATGGTGTAGTAGGTTATTCTGAATATTTCATTTATTTCTGAACAGACAGCAGTAATTCTATTACTTTGGAAAATGCATTTCAATTGATCAGGGGTGCTGCAGCTCCTCCAGAACCTTTTGTGTGACTATGACTTCATAAGGAAATATTGCTGAAGTGCAAATCTTGAGAGATGAGAGGTTCATGTCTATCAGAGCAGAGCTATGGCGAGAGACCATAGAAAGTGAATATAATTCTAGTTCTGTGAAAGATACCGACGCGCTTCTGACACAACTGCCACTCATTGGTCTCAAGTATAGGTTACAATGTTGCGGAAACTATAACTCTTAGAATATCAGAACTGGGCTGAAAATCTACTTTTTACGAAGAAGCAACTCAAATGAACTTTAATTGCTTTTATTCCAATTTTTACACTGCAAAAAGAGAAAATAAATGTTCATGCCAACGGAGGTACCGGATTCGCCCAAATAGGTCCTGGATGAAACTGTCAAAAATTGAGCGGTGCTGATCCGGCTCAAATTGAGCACTGAATAGGCTACTAGTTCAAGGTGAATAGATTGTCTTTTACCACTATAGTATATAATTTGCATTATTTTGTTGTTGTTTGTTATGTCACACACACACACACACACACACACACACACACACACACACACACACACACACACACACACACACAGAGATGTTCTGTAGAGCCTGTAATCAGCAGTTAGACTGACTACCACAGACGGCAGCACTGTACAGCCAAGCAGGCGAAGGTAACATCACACACACAGTTTCAGCCTCTCATTTCTCCCTTTAAAACTAAGCCTAAAACACACGCATACTCACATATGTTGTTGGGGTAACAGCCATATTAAAACCAACCACCAAGTTCACCATAGCAGACATCCGTTTCCCTTTACACCAGTGCACATACTGTAAGCAGTTCATGTGACATCAACATTACTCTCGCTCGTTACAAAATATGCTTTTACCATATTCATTCAAAATCTCATATTTTCTATTGCCTAGGAATCATATTTTATTCAGTGCTGGTGAAATAGACAATCAAACACATCCACTGTTGCTTCATTGAATATTAAAATTGCGATTCAATCTGATATCTTGTGCTTTCTGAACATTCTTTTGAAAGACTGTGGATAGTCCTACATGAAAATTCTCTGAAGGATGAGGAAGGGATCCACCACGTTTTCTTACAGGAAAATGGCCCACGACATTTTGTGGAAATACCCGCAGAAATCTTATCTACAGGATATCCCACAGGATTCTGGGGCCATTTTGGTGTTGGATAATTCCTGTAGGTCGTCCTTCAGGAAAGAATTCTGAAGGATTACCTGCATGATTCGAAGAAGGACTACCTGCATGATTCGTGCAGGATCTGGTATTGTCCTACAGGAAAGTATCCCCCAAATCCCTGTGGGATATCCTGCTGGACTTCCTGAAGTCGGAAGTTTACATACACTTAGGTTGGAGTCATTAAAACTAATTTTTTCAACCACTACACAAATTCCTTGTTAACAAACTATAGTTTTGGCAAGTCGGTTAGGACATCTACTTTGCATGACACAAGTCATTTTTCCAACAATTGTTTACAGGCCGATTATTTCACTTATAATTCACTGTATCACAATTCCAGTGGGTCAGAAGTTTACATACACTATGTTGACTGTGCCGTTAAACAGCTTGGAAAATTCCAGATAATTATGTCATGGCTTTAGAAGCTTATGATAGGCTAATTGACATAATTTTAGTCAATTGGAGGTGTACCTGTGGAGGTATTTCAAGGCATACCTTCAAACTCTGTGCCTCTGTGCTTGACATCATGGGAAAATCAAAAGAAATCAGCCAAGACCTCAGAAAAAATATTGAAGACCTCCACAAGTCTGGTTCATCCTTGGGAGCAATTTCCAAATGCCTGAAGGTACCACATTCATTTGTACAAACAATAGTACTCAAGTATAAACACCACGGGACCACGCAACCATCATACTGCTCAGGAAGGAGACGCGTTCTGTCTCATAGAGATTCATGTTCTTTGGTGCAAAAAGTGCAAATCAAACCAAGAACAACAGTGAAGGACCTTGTGAAGATGCTGGAGGAAACAGGTACAAAATAATCTATATCCACAGTAAAACAAGTCCTAAATCAACATAACCTGAAAGACCACTCAGCAAGGAAGAAGCCACTGCTCCAAAACCGCCATAAAAAAGCGAGACTACGGTTTGCAACTGCACATGGGGACAAAGATCATAGTTTCTGATCTGATGAAACAAAAATAGAACTGTTTGGCCATAATGACCATCATTATGTTAGGAGGAAAAAGGGGGAGGCTTGCAAGCCAAAGTACACCATCCCAATCGTGAAGCACAGGGGTGGCAGCATCGTGTTGTGGGGTTGCTTTTCTACAGGAGGGACTGGTGCACTTCACAAAATAGATGGATTCATGAGGGAAGGAAAATTATGTGGATATATTGAAGCAACATCTCAAGACATCAGTCAGGAAGTTACAGCTTGGTCGCAAATGGGTCTTCCAAATGGACAATGACCCCAAGCATACTTCCAAGGTTGAGTCAAAATGGCTTAATAAGGACAACAAAGTCAAGGTATTGGAGTGGCCATCACAAAGCCCTGACCTCAATCCCATAGAAAATTTGTGAGCAGAACTGAAAAAGTGTGTGTGAGCAAGGAGGCCTACAAACCTGACTCAGTTACACCAGCTCTGTCAGGAGGAATGGGCCAGAATTCACCACATTTATTGTGGGAAGCTTGTGGAAGGCTACCTGAAACATTTGACCCAAGTTAAACAATTTAAAGGTAATGCTACCAAATACTAATTGAGTCTATGTAGACTTGTGACCCACCGGGAATGTGATGAAATAAATAAAAGCTGAAATAAATCACTCTCTAATATTATTCTGACATTTCACATTCTTAAAATAAAGTGGTGATCTTAACTGGCCTAAGACAGGGCATTTTTATTGGGATTAAATGTTAGGAATTGTGAAAAACTTAGTTTAAATGTATTTTTCTAAGGTGTATGTAAATTTCCGACTTCAACTGTATATTATGTAGGAGTCCTGTATGAAATATTACAGTAAACTACATAAATAGGTTATTAACGTTCTGATAACAATCCACTGGTTACTGTATAGTGTGAGAGGTATTTAAGTGAGTTGATGAACCTGCAAAGCTTGAGTTTTTGTGCGTCAGAGCCAAGATGATTTGGAGTAGTCCAATCTGAGACTACCGCACCAGGTATTTCTCTTCTATTCCCATGCTTGAGACCAGGGCTTGATTACAAACTGTTACAATTGGTGCTAACATTTTGTGGAGGATCTTTAAGCTGGGGAGTGGGTGAATGTGCCAAAGCTCTAACTGGGCCCGCACAGTATGGCTAATTTTTGTTGTGTTTGTGTACTTGGTAACTTGGCTCCCGAAGAAAGCCACTTTCAATTTCCTTATGTTGGGGGCTTTCATCAAGGTAAGTGTTTCTTGGCATAACATCGTTCCCAGCCTATTGTGCACACAGCACATATAAGCCTGGGATATCAACCATTCAAAGTTGGCCTTAGTGGGAGTGACCATAGAATACTATGGGAGTGACCATAGAATACTATGGGAGTGACCTTATTGAGTAAAGTATTTGTCTCCGTCATTAGTTTAATTAAAAAGCACAAGCTGGCGCACACCCAGATATTTTTTTTTAGTGTAGAGGTGCTGACTAATTGTGAATAAACTGTAAGCTACTGTATAAAAACAGAGTCGCACACTCCATATGTATAACCCCCCCCAGTCATTTATTGGGCAAAAAATGTTTCGCCATCACTGTTCCTTCTTCAGGGTAATGTCATGAATGCTTTAACCAGGTTATGTAGACAAACAGTTAGCAATGACGACACACCCCTCACTCATGTCATTGGTTGCACTAATTGCACTGTTTGTCTACATAATCTGGTTAATTTATTCATTACATTACCCTGAAGAAGGCACAGTCATGTCGGAACATTGGTGATTTTTTGCCAAAAAATGAACAATAACAAGGCTATATACATGGGGCACCGGTCACTGAGTGCGGGGGTACAGGTTGGTCAAGGTAATTTGTACATGTAGGTAGGGGTAAAGTGACAATGCATAGATAATAAACAGCAAGTAGCAGCAGTGTAAAAACAAAAGGGGTGGGGGACAATGTAAAAGTCCAGGTGGCCATTTGAGTAATTGTTTAGCTTGGGGGTAGAAGCAGTTAGAAGCAGTTAAGGAGCCTTTTGGACTGAGACTTGGTGCTCGGGTACAGCTTGCTGTGTGGTAGCAGAGAAAACAATCTATGACTTGGGTGACTGGAGTCTTTGACAATTTTTTAGGAGCGAAAGTACAGTACAGTATTCACCCCCCTTGCCATTTTTCCTATTTTGTTGCCTTACAACCTGGAATTAAAATAGATTGTTGGGGGGATTGTATCACTTGATTTACACAACATGCCTACCATTTTGAAGATTCAAAATATTTTTTCTTGTGAAACAAACAAGAAATAAGACAAGAAAACAGAACTTGAGCGTGCATAACTATTCACCCCCCCCCCCCTAAAGTCAATACTTTGTAGAGCCACCTTTTTGTAGCAATTACAGCTGCAAGTCTCTTGGGGTATGTCTCTATAAGCTTGGCACATCTAGCCACTGGGATTTTTGCCCATTCTTCAAGGCAAAACTGCTTCAGTTCCTTCAAGTTGGATGGTTTCCGCTGGTGTACTGCAATCTTTAACTCATACCACAGATTCTCAATTGGATTGAGGTCTGGGCTTTGATTAGGCCATTCCAAGACATTTAAATGTTTCCCCTTAAAACACTCAAGTGTTGCTTTAGCAGTATGCTTAGGGTTATTGTCCTACTGGAAGGTGAAACTCCGTCCCAGTCTCAAATCTCTGGAAGACTGAAATATGTTTCCCTCAAGAATTTCCCTTTATTTAGGGGCATCCATCATTCCTTCAAATCTGACTAGTTTCCCAGTCCATGCTGATGAAAAACATCCCCACAGCATGATGCTGCCACCACCATGCTTCACTTTGGGGATGGTATTCTCTGGATGATGACAGGTGTTGGGTTTGCGGCAGACATTTTCCTTGTTGACCAAAAGTTTGCTTATTTCTTTCCTTTAAGCAATGTTTTTTTCTGGCCACTCTTCCGCGAAGGTAATTGGTTGCACCAGATCTTATTTAGGGGCTTCATAGCAAAGGGGTGAATAGATATGCACGCACCACTTTTCCATTTTGTATTTTATGGAATTTTGTTAAACAAGTAATTTTTTTTCATTTTACTTCACCAATTTGGACTATTTTGTGTTTGTCCATTACATGAAATACAAATAAAAATCCATCTACATTACAGGTTGTAATGCAACAAAATAGGAAAAATGCAAAGTGGGAATGAATACTTTTGCAAGGCACTGCACATACGGGTATGCTTGACTGAAATTAGATACACTTCACAGGAGGCTGCTGACGGGAGGACGGCTCATAATGTATTGAATGATATGGTTTGAAACACATGGAACCATTCTATTCCATACCAGCCATTACTATGAGTCTGTCCTCCCCAATTAAGGTGACTCCAACCTTCTGTGATACACATTGCATGTCAACCAAACAATAGTGTTACATACGCGTCTTCGTGGAGCAAAAAAAGTATGTGATCGTAGGTGCAGGGAAGGACAACAGAGGCAGAGAAAAATACAGTTTACAGGGAATGTATTTTTCCTAAAAACGGTAAAGTGGGGGAAAGGGGCTGGACAGAACCAAAGCAAAGACAGTAAAAGTTAGAGTCCCCTCCCCTACCTTACCTGCCTTCACACTTCTTATCTAACCTTAAGCACCACCTGGCGCGGTAACCAAAATAAAGGGGGTGGTCCACACAGGTCTTACCTAGTGTGCATAGACAGATTAAATATTAAGGGTTATGTATGCCCGCAGGCCTCCTGCCTAAAAACTCCCAAGGTGTGTTCCCCTTCCCCCCCCTGGGAACAAACCAAACATAATTATTTACCAGTACTTTAAGTGAAACATTTCAATAACCAAAAACACTAAGTCCTATTGTCATACACATACCTCTGAAAGAGTCTACAAAATAACATCAACAAAAACTTCACTAACTAATACAGAACATAAAAAAGAAAACTCTCCTCCCTAACAAAGGAACACTAGCTTTTATCAAGCTGGAGGAGTTGGTAATGAAGAGACAGCTGTATCCCCTGATCGAGTGGGAGGGGTCAGAGCTCCAATCAGCGATGGGGCCGACTAGTCAGCTGCCTCAGGAATCCAGGAAGCCATTTCCTGAAATACACACACACATACAAACCTACAACAACACAGAAACTGGGGAACGTAACAAATAGAGAGACAATAATAACCACATTTTTATTGATAGCATGCCCTTGCAATTGCTCTTGTGTTGTGTAATGAACCAAACATTTGTACTGTGGAATTTAACAGTTATATACCCAGGAATGATGCAGCTTCTTTTATGTGGGTAGGTTTAAAGCACAGCTCCTTGAGCAATGGAATGAGTGGCCCGAGTGGCGCAGCGGTCTAAGGCACTGTATTTCAGTGCTTGTCACGTGTGCTCCCTTTCTGGCCTCCTGGTCACAAGGCTGCTCGTTATGACACACACCTGTCACCATCATTATGAGCACCTGTGTGTCGTCAGACTCACCTGGACTCCATTACTTCCTTAATTACCTGCCCTATGTATGTCACTCCCTTTGGTTCCTTCCCCAGGTGTCATTGTTTCTGTTTTTTCTTCTCTGTGTGTTGTTTGAGGTTCTTGGTTTGTATTCTGTTTTGTTTATTTTATTAAAACACTCACTCCCTGAACTTGTTTCCCGACTCTCAGCGCACATCGTTATAGTGCTGGAAGCATCACTACAGACACCATGTTTTGAATCCAAGTTGTATCACAACCAGCTCTGATTGGGAGTCCCATAGGGCGGCGCATAATTGTCCCAGCGTTGTCCTGGTTTGGCCGGTGTAGGCCGTCATTGTAAATAAGAATTTGTTCTTAACTGACTTGCCTAGTTAAATAAAGGTAAAGAAACTGGAACCTGCAACCTGCCGAATGGTTGCATGTCTCATGCATTCATATCATGTACAGCCCAAATGCTGTTTTTGCAGTGCATAAATAAAACACTATGTATATATGTATAAATACACACATTGAGTCTACAAATCCTTAAGAACACCTTCCTAATATTGAGTTACACCCCCTTTTGACCTCAGAAAAGCCTCAATTCATTGGGGCGTGAACTCTACAAGGTTTCAAGCTTTCCACAAGGACACTGGCCTATGTTGACTCCATTGCTATGTTGACTCCAAGTTGGCTGGATGTCCTTTGGGTGGACTATTCTTTATACATATTGGAAACTGTTGAGTGTGCTGTCCAGGTGAATCCAGGTGAAATCCCTTATTGATGTCACATGTTAAATCCACTTCAATCAGTGTAGATTAAGGGGAGGAGACAGTTTAAAGAAGGAATGTTAAGCCTTGAGACAATTGAGACACGGATTGTGTACTGTATGTGTGTGCCATTCAGAGGGTGAATAGGCTAGACAAATGATTGAGGTGCCATTGAACACTAGGTGCTAGGCAAACCGGTTCAGTGTGTCAAGAACTGCAACACTGCTGGTTTTTTCAGTCTAAATCAAATAAGAAATACAAATTACAAGTAATTAAAGAGCAGCAATAAAATAGCAATAGCAAGACTATATACTGTGCGGGGGCACCGGTTAGTCGAGGTAATGGAGGTAATATGTACATGTAGGTAGAGATATTAAAGTGACTATGCATAGATGATAACAACAGAGAGTAGCAGCGGGTCTTATGGCTTGGGGGTAGAAGCTGTTTAGAAGCCTCTTAGACCTAGACTTGGCACTCCAGTACCACTTGCCGTGCGGTAGCGGTGAGAAAAGTCTATGACTACGGTGGCTGGAGTCTTTCAGGAGTCTTTCAGAGCAGGTATTCCTAGGTACACTTAGTGTGTGTGTGTGTGTGTGTGTGTGTGTGTGTGTGTGTGTGTGTGTGTGTGTGTGTGTGTGTGTGTGTGTATATATATTTACTATTGTGTGTTATGCTGATCCTGGAGACAACACATGGGAGAAACAACCTTTTTTCGCTATTGCATGTCATGATCCCATAGCTATTGCATGTCTAGCCTCACACCGAGCACAGCATTTTTCATTATTGAAGGCCTTATGTCATGCCTTCAGTCCCAAGGAGAGAACCCTCTCTGTTAATTAAATTACATCTAGTTAGGTCTTTGCAATGAGCTTCATCCTAGCTGGAATGGTGCTCTACTTTCAGATGCAATGTTCCAACGTCATCATGCACAACGAGGAGGGAAAAGATGTGAAACGCAAACAGCGATTTCATATAATTGCACAATGGTTCTCTGTTGATTTGAGTACTGATGTTATCGGCAGTGGTGGAAAAAGTACTAAATTCTCATACTTGAGTAAAAGTTAACCCAGTAAAATACTACTTGATTAAAAGTTTAAAAGTATTTGATTTAAATATACTTAAGTATCAAAAATAAAAGTAAAAGTACGAATAATTAAAAATTCCACATATTAAGCAAACCAGACGGCACAATAGCCAACACTCAGACATCATTTAAAAGCAAAGCATTTGTGTTTAGTGACTGCGCCAGATCAGAGGAAGTAAGGATGACCAGGGACGTTCTCTTGATTAGTGTGCGAATTGGACTATTTTCCGTCTTGCTAAGCATTCAAAATGTAAAAAGTAAAAAGTACAGAATTTTCTTCAGGAATGTAGTGAAGTAAAAGTATAAATTGTAAAGTAAAAGTACAGATACCCCAAAAACTACTTAAGTAGTACTTTAGAGTGTTTTTACTTACAGTGCCTTGCGAAAGTATTCGGCCCCCTTGAACTTTGCGACCTTTTGCCACATTTCAGGCTTCAAACATAAAGATATAAAACTGTATTTTTTTGTGAAGAATCAATAATCATGAAGTGGAACGACGTTTATTGGATATTTCAAACTTTTTTAACAAATCAAAAACTTAAAAATTGGGCGTGCAAAATTATTCAGCCCCTTTACTTTCAGTGCAGCAAACTCTCTCCAGAAGTTCAGTGAGGATCTCTGAATGATCCAATGTTGACCTAAATGACTAATGATGATAAATACAATCCACTTGTGTGTAATCAAGTCTCCGTATAAATGCACCTGCACTGTGATAGTCTCAGAGGTCCGTTAAAAGCGCAGAGAGCATCATGAAGAACAAGGAACACACCAGCCAGGTCCGAGATACTGTTGTGAAGAAGTTTAAAGCCGGATTTGGATACAAAAAGATTTCCCAAGCTTTAAACATCCCAAGGAGCACTGTGCAAGCGATAATATTGAAATGGAAGGAGTATCAGACCACTGCAAATCTACCAAGACCTGGCCGTCCCTCTAAACTTTCAGCTCGTACAAGGAGAAGACTGATCAGAGATGCAGCCAAGAGGCCCATGATCACTCTGGATGAACTGCAGAGATCTACAGCTGAGGTGGGAGACTCTGTCCATAGGACAACAATCAGTCGTATATTGCACAAATCTGGCCTTTATGGAAGAGTGGCAAGAAGAAAGCCATTTCTTAAAGATATCCATAAAAGTGTCGTTTAAAGTTTGCCACAAGCCACCTGGGAGACACACCAAACATGTGGAAGAAGGTGCTCTGGTCAGATGAAACCAAAATTGAACTTTTTGGCAACAATGCAAAACGTTATGTTTGGCGTAAAAGCAACACAGCTGAACACACCATCCCCACTGTCAAACATGGTGGTGGCAGCATCATGGTTTGGGCCTGCTTTTCTTCAGCAGGGACAGGGAAGATGGTTAAAATTGATGGGAAGATGGATGGAGCCAAATACAGGACCATTCTGGAAGAAAACCTGAAGGAGTCTGCAAAAGACCTGAGACTGGGACGGAGATTTGTCTTCCAACAAGACAATGATCCAAAACATAAAGCAAAATCTACAATGGAATGGTTCAAAAATAAACATATCCAGGTGTTAGAATGGCCAAGTCAAAGTCCAGACCTGAATCCAATCGAGAATCTGTGGAAAGAACTGAAAACTGCTGTTCACAAATGCTCTCCATCCAACCTCACTGAGCTCGAGCTGTTTTGCAAGGAGGAATGGGAAAAAATGTCAGTCTCTCGATGTGCAAAACTGATAGAGACATACCCCAAGCGACTTACAGCTGTAATCACAGCAAAAGGTGGCGCTACAAAGTATTAACTTAAGGGGGCTGAATAATTTTGCACGCCCAATTTTTCATTTTTTGATTTGTTAAAAAAGTTTGAAATATCCAATAAATGTCGTTCCACTTCATGATTGTGTCCCACTTGTTGTTGATTCTTCACAAAAAAATACAGTTTTATATCTTTATGTTTGAAGCCTGAAATGTGGCAAAAGGTCGCAAAGTTCAAGGGGGCCGAATACTTTCGCAAGGCACTGTAAGTACTTTACATCACTGGTTATCGGTATCACTAATATCTCTTGTGTTTTATCCATCTATGTCCTCAATCAATCAGCGATTGATGAGGCCTACCCTACGTTGGCCTTTCATTGAAGACCAGGAGAGTTCATTAGTACATTAGCAGTACACTCTTGGAAATCAAAACCACAGTCTCTTGAGTATTTCTTACTCATTCATTCCCTGTGATGGGTTAGGCTGCCCTTCCTCTTTCTCTCCCTCATGCTCATTTTCTCTTAAAAGGTCTGATCATTTTCATGCTTCCCTGTAGAAATTAAGAGCATGGTTCAGATGTGTTCGAATGACACACAATCTGTTCAAATTCAAATTCCCTATTGACTTCTTGGATCTTCTTCTGTTTGGTAATGGCCAGGCAATTCCTTTGTGTGTGTGTGTTTGCATGTTGTATCTGTGTGAGTTGAAAGGTTTTCAGGGGTCTTGTTGTATTTTGAAGAGGGAAGAGTGGGACTGGGTCTCACATGTGTTGGCTGCCACAGTGATCATATCAAACAATCAGCAGGGTACCCTGAATTGATAGAGCCAGTAATTTACACCAAAACAACACATTTAAAGATAATGATTTAATAAGCCTAATTTAACTGCAAAACTGTTGTTTTTGTGATTCAAAAGAGTCCAAAGATAAAAGGGATCATGAATACAATGAAATGGTAAAAAACTAAATTATTTCAGTTTTTCATTACTCTGGACCTGCATATTGTCATAGTTAATTTAACGTTTCCTGATTCTCCTAATTTGAATTTCAATGTGTCTTCTTAATCTGTCCAGAAACCAAATTATCTCCAAACATTTATTCCCCCATGAATATTTGATTGTCAAAAATTGCCTAAAGAATGGACAGGGCCTGAGATTTGGTTTTGATATGAGATTAAACTATCAAAAAATCAATTTCTTTTGTTTGAATAATTCAGGCTTTAAAGGGATGAGAAATGACGGAAATATAGGACTGCAGACATGCCAATCAAGCACCAGAGTCCCAGTGTCTCTGTGGTCACTGATAGGAGAGTCCAGTGCTATTCTGCTACTGTAATCACTGCTGGCCTGCTGTCTCTTCCGGGTTAGTTTAGGTGAGGTGTTGGGTGTTGACATCTGCATGCTGCAAAGTACCTTCCATTTTTGGTATTTTTTAAATGAGAACAAGTTCTCATTTATAACTGTGACCTGGTCAAGATAAAGCAAAGCAGTGCGATACAATCAACAACACAGAACTAGTTACACATGGAATAAACAAGCGTACAGTCAATAACACAATAGAAAAAAGTATGGTTTGCTGACGGTGGCTAATATGACAATCCAAGTGTATAGCGACACTACATGGCCAAAATCATCTGCATTAATAAGGAGTTGGTACTCCCTTTGCTGCTATAACAGTCCCCACTCTTCTGGGAAGACGTCCCACTAGATCAGGGGTGGGAAACTCCAGTCTTCAAGGGCCTGATTGGTGTCACACTTTTTCTCCATTCCTAGCAAACACAGCTGATTAATCAAATTGCATTCTAAACTGAAGATCATGATTAGGTGATTATTGGAGTCAGGTGTGTTAGCTGGAGCTGGGGCCAAACTGTGACACCAATCAGGCCCTCGAGGACTGGAATTGCCCACCCTTGCACAAGATGTGGGAACATTGTTGCAGGGACTTTCTTCCATTTAGCCACAAGAGAATTAGTGAGAATTAGCAAGTTTTCAGTGCTCCAGAGTCCAATGGCGGTGAGCTTTACACCACTCCAGCCAATTCTTGGTATTGCGCATGGTGATCTTAGGCTTGTGTGCGGCTGCTCAGCCATGGAAACCCATTTCATGAATCTCCGGACGAACATCTCGTGCTGACATTGCTTCCATAGGCAGTTTGGAACTTGGTAGTGAGTGCTACAACCGAGGAAAAACAATGCTTCAGCATTCGGTGGTCCCGTTCTGTGAGCTTGTGTGGACTACCACTTTTCGGCGGAGCCTTTGTTGCTCCTAGACGTTTCCACCTCACAATAACAGCACTTGCAGTTGACAGGGGCAGCTCTAGCAGGACAGAAATTTGACGAACAGACTTGTTGGAAGGGTGGCATCCTATGACAGTGCCACGTTGAAAGTCACTGAGCTCTTCAACACGGGCCATTCTGATGCCATTGTTTGTCTATGGAGATTTTATTGCGGTGTGTTCAATTTTATTCACCTGTCAGCAATGGTTGTGGTGAAATAGACAAATCGACTAATTTGTCCACATAGTTTTGGCCATGTAATGTATGTGGTTGTCCACTTTCGAGTGAAATTGAATAAATCATGGGAAATAAATTCAGGCTACTTTACATCTAATTTTCTTTGTAATTGCACTCAGAAAATCTTTCAGGTTCCTCAAGCCACCAACCTCTCTCAGAACTTTTAAATCGTGGTAATGAGTAGAAATGTTGATGTTCACCTCAAGTATGAAGACATATAGCTTTTTTCAAATGCTCAGAGAAGGTTGCAAAACATTCAGACCATAAAATTTGAGAAAAAAATAAAAAGAAAGAAAAAAAGAGTGGGTAAAGCCAGGTTCACCGTACTGTGGCTGAGTCATCGTCTAAGATGACGGGAAAAGTTATTTTTAATGGCAGTTTCTGCTTTTCTCCTGGGTAACCAGCAATCGACTGGTTATTGAGGGCCACACTCAGTGGGAGATGGATAAAATAATGGCATAGACTTTCCGTCCAAAAGCACACTCTTCTGTAATAAAGACTTGGCAAGGGTAGTGCTCACGATTAGTGCTTTTGGAGAACGGATCGGTTTCAGTTCGATTATGAAAAAAAGAATCATGGTTTTTGAATTATTGTTTTTTTCATTAAATGCACCTTGCATATTGTATGTTGAATGCTGTAACAACACAATAAAACAATTAATAAAAGATCCATGATGATAGTGACCACTCATTACTGCTCACAATGGCTTCCGAAAGTGTTCACCCCCATTGGCATTTTTCTTACAACCTGGAATTAAAATATATTTTTTGGGGGGTTTGTATCATTTGATTTACACACCATGCCTACCACTTTGAAGAGGCAAAATATTCACCAATTTGGACTATTTTGTGTATGTCCATTACATGAAACACAAATAAAAATCTATTTAAATTACAGGTTGTATTGCAAAAAAAAAAAAAAAAATGCAAAGGGGCATGAATACTTTTGCAAGGCACTGTAATTGAGGTAATATGTTCATGTAGGTAGAGTTAAAGTTACTATGCATAGATAATAAACAGAGAGTAGCAGCAGCTTAAAAGAGGGGTCTGGATAGCCCTTTGATTAGTTGTTCAGGAGTCTTATGGCATGGGGGTAGAAGCTGTTAAGAAGCCTTTTGGACCTAGATTTGGCACTCCGGTACCGCTTGCCGCGCCGTAGCAGAGAGAACAGTCCATGACTAGGCTGGCTGGAGACTGACAATTTTTAGGGTCTTCTAACACCGCCTGGTATAGAGGTCCTGAATAGCAGGAAGCTTGGCCCCAGTAATGTACTGGGCCATACGCACTACCCTCTGTAGTGCCTTGCGGTCGGTCGGTGGCCGAGCAGTTGCCATACCAGGCAGTGATGCAACCAGTCAGGATGCTCTCTATAGTGCAGCTGTATAA
Source organism: Oncorhynchus clarkii lewisi (assembly GCF_045791955.1). NCBI lineage: Eukaryota > Metazoa > Chordata > Actinopteri > Salmoniformes > Salmonidae > Oncorhynchus > Oncorhynchus clarkii. The sequence goes on along the minus strand of NC_092175.1, from coordinate 25,940,486 downwards.
CCTTTTGAGGATTAGAGGACCCATTCCAAATCGGAGTGGGTCTAGGGTTTCTGGGATAATGGTGTTGATGTGAGCCATGACAAGCCTTTCAAAGCACTTCATGGCTACAGTCGGTAGTCATTTAGGCAGGTTACCTTAGTGACTATGGTGGTCTGCTTTAAACATATTGGTATTACAGACTCAGTCAGGGACAGGTTGAAAATGTCAGTGGAAACACTTGCCAGTTGGTCAGCACATGCTCGGAATACACATCTTGGCCCTGAGTCCTTGTGAATATTGACCTGTTTAAAGGTCTTACTCACATCGGCTACGGAGAGCGTGAATACACAGTCGTCCGGAACAGTTGATGCTCTCATGAATGCTTCAGTGTTGCTTGCCTCGAAGTGAGCATAGAAGTAATTTAGCTCATCTGGTAGGCTCGTGTCACCGGGCAGCTCAAGGCTGTGCTTCCCTTTGTAGTCTGTAATAGTTTGCAAGCCCTGCCACATCCGACGAGCGTCGGAGCCGGTGTAGTATGATTCAATCTTAGTCCTGTATTGACGCTTTGCCTGTTTGATGGTTTGTCAGAGGGCATAGCGGGATTTCTTATAAGCTTCTCCTTGAAAGTGGCAGCTCTACCCTTTAGCCCAGTGCGGATGTTGCCTGTAATCCACGACTTCTGGTTGGGGTATTTACTTACGGTCACTGTGGGGACGACATCATCGATGCACTAAAAGATGAAGCCAGCGATAGATGTGGTGCACTCCTCAATGCCATCAGAAGAATCCCTGAACATGTTCCAGTCTGTGCTAGCAAAACAGTTCTGTAGCTTAGCATCTGCTTCCTCTGAACACTTGCTTTTTGACTGACTGTGCTTCCTGCATTTGGTTTTGCTTTTAAGCAGGAATCAGGAGGACAGAATTATGGTCAGATTTGCCTGTGGTTGCACATTTAACATGCTGGTAGAAATGAGGTAAAACTTATTTAAGTTTGTCTGCATTAAAGTCCCCGACCACTAGGAGCGCCGCCTATGGATGAGCGTTTCCCTGTTTGCTTATGGCTGTATACAGCTCATTGAGTACGGTCTTAGTGCCAGTATCGGTTTGTGGTGGTATGTAGACAGCTACGAAAAATACAGATGAAAACTCTTGGTAAATAGTGTAGTCTACAGCTTATCATGAGATACTCTACCTCAGGCGAGGAAAACCTTGAGACTTCCTTAGATTTTGTGCACCAGCTGTTGTTTACAAATATACATAGACCACCACCCCTTGTTTTACCAGAGGCCGCTGTTCTATCCTGCCGAAAAAGCTTAAAACCTGCCAGCTGTATGTTATTCATGTTGTCGTTTAGCCACGACTCATAAGATATTTTTAATGTCCCGTTGGTAGGATTTACGTGATCGTATTTAATCTATTTTATTATCGATTGATTTTACGTTGGCTAATTGGACCGATGGTAAAGGTAGATTACCCTTTTGGCGATGGATCCTTACAAGGCACCCGGACCTTCAGCCTCGATACCTCCATCTCTTTCTCCTGCGAATGATGGGGATGAGGACCTTGTCGGGCGTCTGAAGTAAATCCTTCCCATCCGACTCTATGAAGAAAAAGTATTCCTCCAGTACGGGGTGAGTAATCGCTTTCCTGATATCTTGAAGCTCTTTCGGTCATAAGACACAGTGGCAGAAATATTATGTACAAAATAAGTTACATGTAAGGCAAAAAAACATACACAATAGCACAATTGATTATGGGATCTCGGTGTCTGCTCCACACAGACCGCAAAAATAGGCAGGCACTCAATGAATTATTGTTATTGTAGTTATTTATCACATTTTCTGCGCTAAAGTATGTAGAATATTGGCCTGTTGGAAACTACAACTCCCTGCTACATTGCACATTTCAGGCTTGATCTGATTTATCTGGAAACTGTGTATCCATCTCAAAGATATGAAATGGAATTCAAATAATTGAACTGACCTCGGCCAACTAATTGTTTAAAAAACGAAAAATAACTAACATTTTGGTTAATCGCTCAGCACTAGGCAAGGGTCATGTAACCAGGGGATAACTTCCTTTCACAGAGTCAGGACTGAGCTGCTCCACAGTCAAAGGGAAATGACATGCGTGGGAGAACTAAACTCTAGTCATGTCATGTTCTCTACTATTCAACCTGCTTCCTGCATCTCTCTCTGTCTCTACTCACTCTTCCCACCCTTTTATATATCTGTCTCCCAATTCAGATATATCCTCCATATCTATATCTTCCCAATACACACTGAATGTACAAAACATTAGGAACACATACTCTTTCCATGAATCCAGGTGAAAGCTATGATCCCTTATTAAAGTCACTTGTAAATCCACTTCAATCAGGGTAGAGGAGTAGCCAGGTTAAAGAAGGATTTTTTAGCCTTAAGACAATTGAGACATGGATTGTGTATGTGTGCCATTCAGAGGTGAATGGGCTAGACAAAAGATTTAAGTTCCTTTGAACGGGGTATGGTAGTAGGTGCCAGCCGCATCGGTTTGAGTGTGTCAAGAACTGCAACACAGCTGGGTTTTTAACGCTCTACAGTTTCCTGTGTGTATCAAGAATGGTCCACCATACAAAGGACATCCAGCCAACTTGACACAACTGTGGGATTCATTGGAGTCAACATGGGCCAGCATCCCTGTGGAACACTTTTGACACCTTGTGGAGTTCATGCCCCAAAGAATTGAGGCTGTTCTGAGGGCAAAAGGGGGTGCAACTCGATATTAGGAAGGTGTTCCTAATGTTTTGTACACTCAGTGTATTTTCCCACCTACATTCCCCGTCTATTTGTTTCCAAAATTGCTGTCCTGGTTTCAAACTCCACTATTTATTTCTCATCTTTTCTTCTGTACTGCTCTTAGTCATGCAGACATGCATTCTAATTGACAACGGGAAACTTTACAGACATACAGTATAATACAGCCATCCCAATGCCCCTTGTAATAAATCTGTCATCAGCAGAACTTTTGACCTCTTTCCTTCAGGTCCTCTGCTATGGCTAAAAGTTGAATGATTAAAGAGACGGTGAGGTCAGCAATGTGTGATGATTACTTAAATCCCCATTGAGAGCAAACAGAGAGCAAATTGTAGCATCACTGATGCAACCTGGGGAATACGTGTGGGAAAGACTGACAAGCAGTTTGACACATAACTAAGTGCTTGAATAATTTCCTTGCACCTACTTATATTAGTGTCCTCTTGGATGTGTGTGTGTATGATTGTGTGTGCGCTTATTTGTGTGCTGGTTTGGGGCTGTTGGTTTGGGGCGATCAGGGGGCTGCCTCAAAGATACCACTGCATTAGATTTCTAGAGGATTTGATCAAATTTGTGATTTAAAAAGTTTACTATCACCTTAGGGGAGCCTTAGAGAAAGAGAGGAGCGCAGGAAGGGCAACCTTGTGTTGTTCTGAGCTGCTGATAAGGAAACAGCCTCTACAGTAAGTGAACTAAATGAGAAATAGTGCCGGCACAGCTGTTGTTCCATTAAGGGCCCCCTGAGGAGGCTTTAAAGCGGGATGCAGGAAGAGATGGTGCTCACAATGTGCCCACAGACCTTGCCACGTCTGCTACTCAATCACACCTTTCATTCTGTGTTGCCCTAATCTTGTAAGAAAACGAATTATTGATACTTTCATGCCATTCATTATTCATTTATGGATCTGGACACCTATTTTCAGATGGGTCCCTATCCTATGAGGCTTTGCAATAATGTGTCATTTCCAAAACAGTTGCTGTGGCAGCAGGTCTGTTGGACAGCTCAATACATGCCTGGTGGAGATCCTGGAGGAGAGAGACTGTAATTAGTAATAGGCCTAGGTCATGAGAAGTCTTGCATTCATGTTTTGGCCAGCCTCTAACGGCTTTGGCGTGAACGTGCGTCAGTCAGTTTCATTCACAGCACATAGGGTGGCTCTGATGTTTAGAGAGCTTTTTCAGACCATTCATGTTCTCAGTTCAAAGCAGTTGTATGACTCATTCCCTTAGCAATAACCCTTGTCAGAAGCCAGCCATACCCCCCTTTATTCCTCTGCTGGTATTTGCCTATATCAATATCTGATGAATACATCAGAAACACAATATTTACTGTAAATATGCTTTGTTACTCAGAACAAGTTAGTTCCCTCTTTACATCAGAAAAACAGATCAGGTATTATATATCCCCCCATTTCTGAGAACCCAGCACTCTTCATATTGTACTCGCCACGCTTGGTCAACCATTAACAATGTTTCCATTTGGTTATTTCTCTAATAAGCCATTATTCTTGAGTACTTGTACTCTTCTGTGGTTCTATGTGTGTGATGAGTGACCGAGATGTGAACTCATAGCCTTGCACTAAGACCTGAATACCATCTCCCTTTACTTTTAGTGCTAGTTTAAAGAGCAAATAAAAATATATATAATAGCTCGGCATGTTTCCAGAGAAGTCTACATGCTATTGTTGATTTTTTTTTCTCCCTAACAGCAAGACAATTATACCCGAGCTCAGATACTGTACCAAACTGTGATGTACCAAGGCAGCTACTATATACAGTAAGTTATATGGCCAGATAGGTCTAGTTGGCTCCAGAGTGGCGCAGCAGTCTAAGGCACTGCATCTCAGTGTACAAGGTGTCACTACAGTCCCTGGTTCAAATCCAGGTTGTATCACATCCAGCCGTGATTGGGAGGTGCACAATTGGCCCAGCGTCGTCCGGGTTAGGTCGTCATTATAAATACAAATTTGTATTATATTAAAATGTCAGTACCAGTAATGCAGAGCCGTGAAAAAGTATTTGCCCCCTTTCTGATTTTCTCTATTTTTGCATATTTTTGATATTTAATGTTATCAAATCTTCAACCAAAACCTAAAATTAGATAAAGGGAACCTGACACTATATTCCATAGTAAAAACCTCATCTGAACGGTCAAGCATGGTGGTGGTAGTGTGATGATTTGCTGCATCAGGACCCACCCACAAATATTGCTGAGTTAAAGTAGTTCTGCATAGAGGAGTGGGCCAAAATTCCTACACAGCGACGTGAGAGAATGATCAACAACTACAGGAAGCGTTTGGTTGGAGTCATTGCAGCTAAAGGTGGCACAACCAGTTATTCAGTGTAAGGGGGCAATTACTTTTTCACACAGGGGCATTGGGTGTTGCATAACTTTGTTTATGAAATAAGTATGTAATTGTTGCGTTCTGTTCTCTCAGGTTATCTAATATTAGGTTTTGGTTGAAGATCTGATAACATTCAGTGTCAAAAATGTGCAAAAGTAGAGAACATTTTAAAGGGGGCAAATACTTTTTCACGGCACTGTTTTCATCTGCAGCAGCATTGACTCTGACAACGCCTTTGCATTTCAGTCGGATCAGTGTCTTTCATCTGTTAGGATCATCTCAGTCAGCCTAGTTTTCAGCCTCAACAACGATATGTTGTCTGTATTTATGTTTTTTTCTTCTCCTCTTTGTGCCTCCCAACTCCCATCAGACCGAGGCTATTTTACACACCAGATCCATTTAGATCGATCTGGCAGAAATGAGTCAGTCTGGCACGGCCCCCAAGGGAACCTGGCTCCATCACTCTCTCCTTTCGCTCTCCTTCCCCTCACTTTGTGGAAAAATACAGTGGTTTAATTAATGAGAGCCCAACACAACATAGACACATTACTGGTAGTAGTAACGTTATTCATTTGGCGCAGTCTTAAGAATCAAACATATCTGATGCTTTCTTTCTCATTCTCCACATCGATACACATGCTTAGCTTGAAAGTGTCAAATGTGGCCCCCTGCTGCTTCTCAGTATGCCTCTCAGTATGCCTCACTCCCACTACAAACAAGATTCCGAAGCCTCTCAATGCCATTCTTTACCACAGATGATAAAGACAGGAGGATAACAGGAGATAGAGGTAGACAAAAAAACATACAAATACATTTTGATGCAGAGTGCTCTATAGATTTGGACAGGCTGCAGCAACGGTACCTGAATTATTTAGCCCACCCTGGGTCTCCATGAGCGGGGAGGAGCGAAAAAGCGTGCAGGGAGCACTGCTGGGGATTAGCGCCTGCAATGGGGTTTTCAGGAGAGCCAGAACTCCAGTTTGGGAGTGATATGGCACTTGGGGTGAAGACTCAGACAGGGTTAAAGCGGGGATTTAGTGTACAAGGCTCCCCACATGTCCCTGGTATTGCTGCAGCATCTAAAGTACACAATTTCCCACGGTCATTTAGTCAAGCACCTCCGGCTGGGATTTGGTTATCCTCTTTCCAAGAGTGCTGTGATCTTACAAGGCTGCACCCCCTCAATCATATGATGGAGGGAGGAATAGAGAGATAGAGGGCGAGAGGAAAGAATAGAGATAGATAGAGGGAGAGGCGGGAGGGAGAGACAGAGGCCAGCCTGGTCTCATAGACTAGATGTAACATATTACATTACACTCAAATGACATAAGACAGAAGGTGACATAAAGGGCAATTCCTTCACTTTTCAAACTCCTATTCATTACCTCCAGCACCATACCAGTGTTGACATACAGTGGGGCAAAAAAATATTTAGTCAGCCACCAATTGTGCAAGTTCTCCCACTGAAAAGGTGAGAGGCCTGTAATTTTCATCACTAACTATGACAGACAGAATAAATTTAAAAAATCCAGAAAATTACATTGTAGGATTTTTAATGAATTTATTTGCAGATTATGGTGGAAAATAAGTATTTGGTCAATAACAAAAGTTTATCTCAATACTTTGTTATATACCCTTTGATGGCAATGACAGAGGTCAAACGTTTTCTGTAAGTCTTCACAAGGATTTCACACACTGTTGCTGGTATTTTGGCCCATTCCTACATGCAGATCTCCTCTAGAGCAGTGATGTTTTGGGGCTTTTGCTGGGCAACACGGAATATCAACTCCCTCCAAAGATTTTCTATGGGGTTGAGATCTGGAGACTAGCTAGGCCACTCCAGGAACTTGAAATGCTTCTTACGAAGCCACTCCTTTGTTGCCCGGGCAGTGTGTTTGGGATCATTATCATGCTGAAAGACCCAGCCACGTTTCATCTTCAATGCCCTTGCTGATGGAAGGAGGTTTTCACTCAAAATCTCACGATACATGGCCCCATTCATTCTTTCCTTTACACGGATCGGTCGTCCTGGTCCCTTTGCAGAAAAACAGCTCCAAAGCATGATGTTTCCACCCCCATGCTTCACAGTAGGTATGTTGTTCTTTGGATGCAACTCAGCATTCTTTGTCCTCCAAACACGACGAGTAGAATTTTTACCAAAAAGTTATATTTTGGTTTCATCTGACCATATGACATTCTCCCAATCTTCTTCTGGATCATCCAAATGCTCTCTAGCAAACTTCAGACGGGCCTGGACATGTACTGGCTTAAGCAGGGGGACACGTCTGGCACTGCAGGATTTGAGTCCCTGGCGGCACAGTGTGTTACTGATGGTAGGCTTTGTTTATTTGGTCCCAGCTCTCTGCAGGTCATTCACTAGGTCCCCCCGTGTGGTTCTGGGATTTTTGCTCACCGTTCTTGTGATCATTTTGACCCCACGGGGTGAGATCTTGCGTGGAGCCCCAGATCGAGGGAGATTATCAGTGGTCTTGTATGTCTTCAATTTCCTAATAATTGCTCCCACAGTTGATTTCTTTAAACCAAGCTGCTTACCTATTGCAGATTCAGTCTTCCCAGCCTGGTGCAGGTCTACAATTTTGATTCTGGTGTCTTTTGACAGCTCTTTGGTCTTGGCGATTGTGGAGTTTGGAGTGTGACTGTTTGAGGTTATGGACAGGTGTCTTTTATACTGATAACAAGTTCAAACAGGTGCCATTAATACAGATAACGAGTGGAGGACAGAGAAGCCTCTTAAAGAAGAAGTTACAGGTCTGTGAGAGACAGAAAATACTTATTTTCCACCATAATTTGCAAATAAATTCATAAAAAAATTCTACAATGTGATTTTCTGGATTTTTTTTCTCATTTTGTCTGTCATAGTTGAAGTGTACCTATGATGAAAATTACAGGCCTCTCATCTTTTTAAGTGGGAGAACTTATACAATTGGTGGCTGACTAAATACTTTTTTTGCCCCACTGTATGTGAAAATGGCACTTTTCTATTATTTGTGGTTAAAAAGATAAAGGTCTTAAAAAATATTTCTCTGTGACATTACAGGGTAGACAAGTCAGACAAGTAAGAAAAACTGTGATTTTCAAAACCTGCAATGAGGTACTAGTCAGAGGGAGGGTATTTACTTGCTCCCCACATCACTGTGAGAGGGGTCGGGTACCGCAAGCTATAAGACCAGGCTTTTTATTTTGTTCTCTCTCTCCGTTGTCCACGAAAAGTGTTTTAGATAACTGTTGAGTGTGTATTTTACAGATTGCTTTGGGGTAGTCTACGTCCCTACAGTAGCCTGTTAAGAGTTTAGGAATAAACCGTTTGATTCAAGAGCTTGATCCTATGCACAGGACATTTGTTTATTCATGATCTTTTGAGGTCATTACATAGTTGTCAGAAGTAAAAAGTAAAATTGAGCTAGCTTGCTGACTACCGTGGCTAGCTACGCAGATTAGCCTAGCGTTGAAAGGGGACTGAAAATGCTTTGAGATGGCTCGTGAGCAAAGGAAGCGGTAGAGGACGATCACGGAAATGGGAGAGCTCATGGATGGGCATCGGAGGATCAGGTCGAGGAGTCTGTGAGGGCATCGGGGCACAAGACCCACTTGAGAGCGGCCGCTATACGGATGGCAGCTGAAACGGGCATGGGTGCATCTTCGTCTCCTCTTGGCGCAGATTCTGGTGGGCGAAACTAGGTTGTGATGTCGATGCTGCATGACGGGAAGGCTGGGGCTCAGAATGTAAACAAACATGGTACGCCCAGTCCCCGGTCGCATCTTTAGCTGTTAAGACCCCAAAGTACTCCGTTAAAGTGGATTGGGAAGCTTTTCTTGCCCAGTTTGAACTTTTAGCTTATTCAGGGGGGTGGTCAGATGAAAATAAGGCACTTCAGCTAGTTTGTGCCTCACAGATGATCTCTGTCCTGTTTGATATTGATTAGCTCAGAGGACAGACGTGATTATGGGACTTGAGTTGGGGCACTGGAGAGGCACTTTGGACATTGTTTACAACCTGGGCTGCTACGCTCTGAACTGAGTAATAGACGCAGGCAGCTTGGAGAACTGCTACGGGTGCTTCGTACACAGACCCGGGTGGCTCATCTTGCGTCATTACAGAAAGCCTTGGAGATGGCTTTGGAGAGGGAGATTATGTGTACTGGGGCTTCAGTGGAGGCGTGTGGAGATACACCCACTGTTCTGGCTGTGGTGCAGAGCATGGGTGGCTGAAATCACTGAACTCATTCATGCAGTAACACTACAGACAGCACGCAACAAGCACTCTAGCTCCATAGTTTGTCGGGAGTGTGGCCAGCCAGCCCATTTGCTCAGGGGTGGCCCCATGTATCCCAGAGCTCAGGGAAATGGCTTGGGGTCCACATAAACGGGGCAGCGCTGACCCCTGGCTCTCTTTCCCAAACCCCACCATCACCATGAGTAGTACAACGGCACAGACGGGGGAGCAAGGCTCCAGTTCCCCCAGAAGCAGACGACTGCATGCGGATGGAGCCTGTTATAGTGGTGGGCTGGACCTGTGTTAGGATCTTTTGTCACGTCCCTGTCACTGTGGAAGGGGTGCCCTGCTCTGCCTTGGTGTACACTTGGTCCACAGTAACCTTGGTGAGGCCGGATATTGTACCAGGTTGGACTGAATTAGAACTGTGTGGCTCTGCACAGTCACAGTTGATCTGGCACCCATGAAAAGGAACAGGGTAATTACACTTACAGTAGGGGCAGGATTATGTGTAGTCTTGTGTGTGTTGCACCTGTGCAGGACCTCTGTGTCCTGGGGTGGACTTGGTTAGGAGCACAGACTGCCAGCTAGACCTAGACGGGCACACACTGAGCTGACCTGCGGTCTCCAAGGCCCCCCTTAATGTGACATTCACACTGGCCAAGAACCCCCTTACTCAGGCTGTCAAGGCAGCAGAGACCCAGGAGGGGACACTGTAGTGAGCGAGATAATGGGGAGGTACTGTGATGGTCTTGACCCCTAGCAGCAGGAACAGCTGTGGCAGTTGCTTTTTGAGTTCAGAGACATCTTTCCTCTGAGTGAGGAGGATATGGGTCAGACCCATCAAAATGCATCCCCGCCGTATCCCGCTGGCCTCAAACTACAGGATGTTTGTACAGGGCTTCTTCAGCATTTCCGCCTGCTGCCAAAGGACCAGGCCTACACATGGACAGCAGAGTGCAAGGAGGCCTTCAACACCCTCAAGCATGTACTGATTGAGGCCCCTGTGCTCGTCCCCTCTGACCTCACCTTACCCTTTATCCTGGACACAAATGCGAGCAATGTGGGCATGGGTGAAGTGCTGGCCCAGGTGGGGCCAGAGGGGATAATAGTGGTGGCGTACTTCAGAAAAGGATTCAACAAACACGAGCGCCGCTACTGTAACACCCAGCGAGAGCTCCTCACTATAGTGGAGTCTATCAAATACTACCGGTATGGACTGCCCTTCACTGTAATGACTGACCACTCCTCTCTCCAGTTGCGTATGTCTTTCAAAGAGGATGGATGGGCGTATAACGTGAACGTCTAGCAATCCAAAGGTTGCATGTTCGAGCCTCATCACGGACTTCTTTAGGAATTTAGCAACTTTGTTATTTCTTACACATTTTTGCTACATTGCAACTACTTAGCATATTAGCTAACCCATCCCCTAACCCAAACCCATAACCCTAACCCCTAGCCTAGCGTTAGCTACCTAGATAATAACATTTGCACAAAATGTTATTACGGGGCCACTCGTCCACTGTATTTATTAGAGGTGTATCCTCGCTCTTTTGTTTGAGTTACATCCCTGTGTGTTTTGTATACGTGTTTGTTTTGGCTTTCATGGCATGTTGTGTAATTTGGATGACGTATTACAACCCCGCTATTACGTATTCCTGCACCCGTCTCCAATAATTTATACAACGTGACACACACTAACAAATATTAGTTTACGATAGAATGCTATACAATTCTGTAGTAAACTGTAGAATATTATACTACAAATTGTAGTATCCCACAATCATGTGTATTAGTTACTATAGAATGTTGTAGAATACCATAGTCAATACTACACGATTATCCCCCCCCCCCTAAACACTGTAGTAAATATTACAGCAATGTCTGCAAGAAAACTACACGTCTTGCATATAACCTGCCCATTCCCCTCCTCCATATCCCAATTTGTGCCACCCATACTGTAAGTAAGGAAACTTCATGCTAAATATAGACCTTATATTGTGTTCCCCTCACTTTACAGAAAATACCTACCTACCTACCTACAGACAGGTCATGGAACATTTGCTATTTTAGTATTTCTTCAGTAGGTTCTCAAGGAAAAGCCTCCCCTTCTATGTCAATGATAATACAACAAAAAACAACATTAAATACTAAGTAATGTCCACAAAAACACAGGAGTAAATACCACAGTCCACAAAAACACTACAGTAAATACTACAGTATATTTCAGTTTGCAAAGAACCTACATGAATTACTTTAGTATATACAGTGCCTTGCGAAAGTATTCGGCCCCCTTGAACTTTGCGACCTTTTGCCACATTTCAGGCTTCAAACATAAAGATATAAAACTGTATTTTTTTGTGAAGAATCAACAACAAGTGGGACACAATCATGAAGTGGAACGACATTTATTGGATATTTCAAACTTTTTTAACAAGTCAAAAACGGAAAAATTGGGCGTGCAAAATTATTCAGCCCCCTTAAGTTAATACTTTGTAGCGCCACCTTTTGCTGTGATTACAGCTGTAAGTCGCTTGGGGTATGTCTCTATCAGTTTTGCACATCGAGAGACTGAAATTTTTTCCCATTCCTCCTTGCAAAACAGCTCAAGCTCAGTGAGGTTGGATGGAGAGCATTTGTGAACAGCAGTTTTCAGTTCTTTCCACAGATTCTCGATTGGATTCAGGTCTGGACTTTGACTTGGCCATTCTAACACCTGCATATGTTTATTTTTGAACCATTCTATTGTAGATTTTGCTTTATGTTTTGGATCATTGTCTTGTTGGAAGACAAATCTCCGTCCCAGTCTCAGGTCTTTTGCAGACTCCATCAGGTTTTCTTCCAGAATGGTCCTGTATTTGGCTCCATCCATCTTTCCATCAATTTTAATCATCTTCCCTGTCCCTGCTGAAGAAAAGCAGGCCCAAACCATGATGCTGCCACCACCATGTTTGACAGTGGGAATGGTGTGTTCAGCTGTGTTGCTTTTACGCCAAACATAACGTTATGCATTGTTGCCAAAAAGTTCAATTTTGGTTTCATCTGACCAGAGCACCTTCTTCCACATGTTTGGTGTGTCTCCCAGGTGGCTTGTGGCAAACTTTAAACGACACTTTTTATGGATATCTTTAAGAAATGGCTTTCTTCTTGCCACTCTTCCATAAAGGCCAGATTTGTGCAATATACGACTGATTGTTGTCCTATGGACAGAGTCTCCCACCTGTGCTGTAGATCTCTGCAGTTCATCCAGAGTGATCATGGACCTCTTGGCTGCATCTCTGATCAGTCTTCTCCTTGTATGAGCTGAAAGTTTAGAGGGACGGCCAGGTCTTGGTAGATTTGCAGTGGTCTGATACTCCTTCCATTTCAATATTATCGCTTGCACAGTGCTCCTTGGGATGTTTACAGCTTGGGAAATTTTTTTGTATCCAAATCCGGCTTTAAACTTCTTCACAACAGTATCTCGGACCTGCCTGGTGTGTTCCTTGTTCTTCATGATGCTCTCTGCGCTTTTAACGGACCTCTGAGACTATCACAGTGCAGGTGCATTTATACGGAGACTTGATTAAACACAGGTGGATTGTATTTATCATCATTAGTCATTTAGGTCAACATTGGATCATTCAGAGATCCTCACTGAACTTCTGGAGAGAGTTTGCTGCACTGAAAGTAAAGGGGCTGAATAATTTTGCACCCCCAATTTTTCAGTTTTTGATTTGTTAAAAAAGTTTGAAATATCCAATAAATGTTGTTCTACTTCATGATTGTGTCCCACTTGTTGTTGATTCTTCACAAAAAAAATACAGTTTTATATCTTTATGTTTGAAGCCTGAAATGTGGCAAAAGGTCGCAAAGTTCAAGGGGGCCGAACACTTTCGCAAGGCACTGTATCATACTGAACAAAAATATAAATGCAACATGTAGTGTTGGTCCCATGTTTCATGAGCTGAAATCCCAGAGATGTTCCACACGCAGCAAAATATTATTTAATTATTATTAGTATTTATTTTTTTTAAACATTTTAGTCATTTATCAGACACTCTTATACATAGTGACTTACAGATTTTTTTTTTCAAGCATTTTTTTTCTCCATACTAGTCCCCATGTGAATTGAACCCACAACTTTAGCGTTGCAAACACCATGTGCTACCAGCTGAGCCACATGGGACCATTGACCTAACAGGTGTGGCATATCAAGAAGCTGATTAAATAGCATGATCATTACACAGGTGCACCTTGTGCTAGGGACAATAACAGGCCCTCTAAACTGTGCAGTTGTCACACAACAGAATGCCACAGATGTCTCAAGTTGAGGGAGTATTCAATTAGCATGCTGACTGCACGAATGTCCAACAGAGCTGTTGCGTTCGCATTTTTGCTCAGTATATTTATTTTTACTACAGTATTTATACTATATACTGCAGTATACATTGTAGTGTTTTTGCTGACTTTAATCCATAAAAAGACTACAGTGAATAAAATAGTACTAATACTCCTCCAAGTGCTTATGATGTTTATGATAGAGCAGCAGCTGACAAGGAGAGAGAGGTTTTTGAGACAGATGGAATCAGAAACCATATCAGCCCTGTCTGAGATGAGCACACGTCTGCTATTCACAAGGAATATAGAAGAACAGCCAGTGAGGGATTACACAGTGACGAAGAGGGACGAGGTTATCCTGCTCAAACACAGAGCTGAGCTCGGTTGACCTGAAGGTATGAGGGAAAGCAGCATGCCATTCCTAATCGAATCAAATCAAATTTCCTTGGTCACATACACGTGTTTAGCAGATGCTATTGCGGGCGTAGCGAAATGCTTGCGTCTCTAGCTCCAACAGTGCAGTAATAGCTAACAAGTAATATCTAACAATTACACAACAATACACACAATACGCACAAATCTAAGGAAAGGAATGGAATTAAGAATTTATAAATATTTGGACGAGAATTGTCAGAGCGGCATAGACTAAGATACGGTAGAATAAAATAGAATACAGTATATACAGTCGTATGAAAAAGTTTGGGCACCCCACTGAGGCTGCATAATCATTTACTCTGTCGTCACAGAAAATGATCACAGTGGCATGCCATTGTAACGGTTTTCTTTATGAGAAGGAGAGTCGGACCAAAATGCGGCGTGTAGATTGCGATCCATGTTTATTGTGACTATAGCAACACGAATCAAAATACAAACACTACAAAATAATAAACGTAATGAAAACCGAAACAGCCTAAACTGGTGCAAACTAACACTAAGGACAATCACCCACAAACACACAGTGAAACCCAGGCTACCTAAATATGGTTCCCAATCAGAGACAATGACTAACACCTGCCTCTGATTGAGAACCATATCAGGCCAGACATAGAAATAGACAAACAAGACATCCAACATAGAATGCCCACCCAGTTCACGTCCTGACCAACACTAAAACAAGGAAAACACACACGAACGATGGTCAGAACGTGACAGCCATTCATTTTCTAATAAAAGCTGAGTACTGGGGAATTGTCCAGACAAAGATTTTTAGTGTGGGCAATATTAAGTTGTATGAAATTAAATCAGATGTGAAAAATAGGCTATGCAAAAATGTGGGCACCCTTGTCATTCTGTTGATTTGAATACCTGTAACTACTTAGCACTGATTAATTGGAACACACAATTGGTTTGGTGAGCTCATTAAGCCTTGAACTTCATAGACAAGTGCATCCAACTCTGAAGAGTGGCAACATGAGGGCCTCAAAACAACTCTCAAATGACCTGAAAACAGGAATGAATGGTCCAAAATACCTCCATCCAGAATTCAGACACTCATTAGAGGCTATGGGAAGCGTCTAGAGGCTGTTATTTTAGCAAAAGGAGAATCTACTAAATATTGATGTGATTTTTTCTATTGGGGTGCCCAAATGTATGCACCTGTCTAATTTTGTTTTGATGCATATTGCACATTTTCTGTTAATCCAATAAACCTAATTTCACTACTGAAATATTACTGTGTGCATCAGTTATTTGACAGATCAAAATGAAATTGCTGATCCAAACACCCAATTATTTATAAATGGAAATCATGGAAATTGTCAGGGGTGCCCAAACTTTTTCATACGACTGTACATATTAGATGAGTAATGCAAAATATGTAAACATTATTAAAGTGACTAGCGGTCCAATATTAAAGTGGCCAGTGATTTCAAGTCTATAGGGCAGCAGGCTCTAATGTGCTAGTGATGTTTTTCAGTCCTTGGGTCCCAGCTTTGATGCACCTATACTGACCTCTGGATGATAGTGGGGTGAGCAGGCAGTGGATCGGGTGGTTCTTGATGATCTTTTTGGCCTTGCTGTGACGTCGGGTGCTGTAGGTGTCCTGGAGGGTAGCTAGTTTGCCCCTAGTGATGTGGTGGGCAGACCGCACCACCCTCTGGAGAGCCCTGTGGTTGCTGGCGGTGAACTTGCCATAGAAGGCAGCAATACAGCCTGACAGGATGCTCTCAATTGTGCATCTGTAAAGGTTTGTCAGGGTTTTAGGTGACAAGCCACATTTCTTCTGCCTCCTGAGGTTGAATAGGCACTGTTGCACCTTCTTCACCACACTGACTGTGTGGGTTGATCATTTCAGTTTGTCAGTGATGTGTACGCAAAAGAACTTGAAGCTTTCCACCTTCTCCACTGCAGTCCCATCAATGTGAATAGGGTGGTGCGTGCTCAGCCCCCTCCTGTACTCCCTTTGCTGTGTCCTGAAGTTCATGACTAGCGCCTTTGTTTTATTGATGTTGAGTGAGAGGTTATTTTCCTGGCACCACACACCCAGGGCCCTCTTCCTCCCTGTACGCTGTTTCGTCATTGTAATCAGGCCTACTACTGTTGTGTCGTCTGCATACTTGATGATTGAGTTGGAGGCATGTGCCACACAATCATGGGTGAACAGAGAGTACAGGAGGGGGCTGAGCACGCACCCTTGTGAGGCCCTAGTGTTGAGGATCAGTGAAGTGGAGGTGTTGTTTCCTACCTTCACAACCTGAAGGTGGCCTGTCA
Organism: Oncorhynchus clarkii lewisi; assembly: GCF_045791955.1. NCBI lineage: Eukaryota > Metazoa > Chordata > Actinopteri > Salmoniformes > Salmonidae > Oncorhynchus > Oncorhynchus clarkii. The sequence goes on along the minus strand of NC_092175.1, from coordinate 25,924,105 downwards.
GGAAGTCCAGGACCAAGTTGCACTGGGCAGAGTTCAGACCCAGGGTCTCAAGCTTAATGATGAGCCTGGAGAGTACTATGGTGTTGAATGCTTAGCTATAGTCGATGAAAAGCATATGTATTCCTTTTGTCCAGATGGGAAAAGGCAGTGCGATGGTGATTGCATCATCTGTGGATCTATTGGGTCGGTATGCAAATTGAAGTGGGTCTAGGGTGTCAGGTAATAGAGGTGATTTGATCCTTGATTAGTCTCTCAAAGCACTTCATGATGACAGAAGTGAGTGCTACAGGGCAATTATTTCAGTTACCTTTGCTTTCTTGGGTACAGGAACAATAGTGCCTATCTTGAAGCATGTGGGGACAGCAGACTGGGATAGGGAGAGATTGAATATGTCCGTAAACACTCCAGCCAGCTGATTTGCACATGCTCTGTTGACGCGGGCAGGGATGCCGTCTGGGCCGGCAGCCTTGCGAGGGTTAACAATCTTAAATGTCTTACTCACATCGGCCACGGAGAAGGAAAGCCCACAGTCCTTGGAAGTGGGCAGAGTCGGTGGCACTTTGTTATCCTCAAAGCGGGCGAAGAATGTGTTTAGATTGTCCAGAAGCAATACGTCGGTGTTCGCGAAGTGGCTGGTTTTCCTTTTGTAGTCCGTGATTGCCTGTAGACCGTGCCACATACGTCTCATGTCTGAGCCGTTGAATTGCGACTCCACTTTATCTATACTTACGTTACGCCTGTTTGATTGCCTTACGGAGGGAATAACTACACTGTTTGTATTCCCAGTAACCTTGCCATCATTAAATGCGGTGGTTCGCATTTAATGCTGCCATCTATCCATGGTTTCAGGTTAGGGTAGGGTTTAAGTCACAGTGGGTACAACATCTCCAATACACTTCTTGATAAACTCAGTCACAGTCTTGAAGCGTGGATTCCGATTGGTCAGACTAGCATTGAATAGTCCTTAGCACGGGTACATCCTGTTTGTGTTTCTACCTTTAGGAAGGGAGGAGAAAAATGGAGTCATGATCAGATTTGCCAAAGGTTTTTCTTTGTTAAAATCCCCAGCTTCAATAAATGCAGCTTGATGATATGTGGTTTCCAGTTTGCATAAAGTCCAGTGAAGTTATTTGAAGGCCACCGTGGTATCCGCTTGAGGGGGAATATACATTACTGTGACTATAACTGAAGAGAATTCTCTTCGGTCGGCATTTGATTTTAAGGTTTTCTAGGTGGGGTGAACAGAAGGACATAAGTTCCTGTATATTATCAAAATCACACCATGAAAAGTTATTAATAAAACATACAGTTGAAGTCAGAAGTTTACATACACTTAGGTTGGAGTAAAAAAAAACAAATTTTCAACCACCCCGCAAATTTGTTGTTAACAAACTATAGTTTTGGCAAGTCAGTTAGGACATCTACTTTGTGCAAGCCACAAGTCATTTTTCCAACAATTCTTTACAGACCGATTAATTCACTGTATCACAATTCCAGTGGGTCAGAAGTTTACATACACTAAATTGACTGTGCTTTTAAACAGCTTGGAAAATTCCAGAAAATGATGCCATGGCATTAGAAGCTTCTCACATCATTTAAGTCAATTGGAGGTGTACCTATGGATGTATTTCAAGGCCTACCTTCAAACTCAGTGCCTCTGCTTAAAATCAAAAGAAATCAGCCAAGACCTCAGAAAAAAAATGTAGTCCTGCACAAATCTGGTTCATCCGTTGGAGCAATTTCCATATGCCTGAAGGTACCACGTTAATCTGTAAAAACAATAGTACGCAAGTATAAACACCATGAGACCACGAATCCGTCATACCGCTCAGGAAGGAGACACGTTCTGTCTCCTAGAGATTAACAGACTTCGCTGCGAAAAGTGCAAACAATCCCAGAACAACAGCAAAGGACCTTGTGAAGATGCTGGAGGAAACAGGTACAAAAGTATCTATATTGTCACTTTTGTCGTATTCATGAGACCAAGGCGCAGCGTGATAGGAATACATTCTTCTTTAATTAACGAAGAACACTTAAACAAACTAACTTGCCGCTATGCTAAACCGAGTGCTGACACAGGCAACTACACATAGACAATAACCCACAAAACCAAAATGGAAAATAGCAACCTAAATAGGATCTCCAATCAGAGACAACGATAAACAGCTGTCTCTGATTGGGAACCAATTCAGGCCACCATAGACCTACATATACCTAGATATACTAAAACCCCATAGATATACAAAAACCCTAGACAGGACGAAAACACCTAGACAATCCAAAAACTAAACCAACCACCCTTGTCACACCCTGTCATAACCAAAATAATAAAGAAAACAAAGATAACTAAGGTCAGGGCGTGACATATATCCACAGTAAAAACGAGTCCAATATCGACATAACCTGAAAGGCCTCTCAGCAATGAAGAAGCCACTGCTCCAAAACTGCCATTTAAAAGCCAGACTATGGTTTGCAACTGCACATGGGGACAAAGATCGTACTTTTTGGAGAAATGTCCTCTGGTCTGATGAAACAAAAATAGAACTGTTTGGCCATAATGACCATCGTTATGTTTGGAGGAAAAAGGCTTGCAAGCTGAAGAACACCATCCCAACCATGATGCACGGGGGTGGCAGAATCATGTTGTGGGGATGCTTTGCTGCTGGAGGGACTGGGGCACTTCACAAAATAGATGGCGTCATGAGGGAGGAAAATTATGTGGATATATTGAAGCAGCATTTCAAGACATCAGTCAAGAAGTTAAAGCTTGGTCGCAAATGGGTCTTCCAAATGGACAATGACCCCAAGCATACTTCCAAAGTTGTGGCAAAATGGCTTAAGGACTACAAAGTCAAGGTATTGGAGTGGCCATAACAAAGCCCTGACCTCAATCCTATAGAACATTTGTGGTCAGAACTGAAAAAGCGTGTGCAAGCAAGGAGGCCTACAAACCTGACTCAGTTACACGAGCTCTGTCAGGAGGAATGGGCCAAAATTCATCCAACTTATTGTGGGAAGCTTGTGGAAGGCTGCCCAAAATGTTTGACCCAAGTTAAACAATTTAAAGGCAATGCTACCAAATACTAATTGAGTGTATGTCAACTTCTGACCCACTGGGAATGTGACGAAAGAAAGAAATCATTCTCTATACTATTATTCTGACATTTCACATTCTTAAAAGAAAGTGGTGATCCTAACTGACCCAATCATTTTTTACTCGGACTAAATGTCAGGAATTGTGAAAAGCTGAGTTTAAATGTATTTGGCTAAAGTGTATGTAAACTTCCGACTTCAACTGTGCCCCCATCACGGAGAGATTTTTATTCCTGTCTGCGCAATGAACTGAGAACCCAACTGTCTGTACGGACTCAGACAGTATATCCCGAGAGAGCCATGTTTCCGTGAAACAGAGTATATTACAATCCCTGATGTCTCTCTGGAAGGCAATACTCTCCCTGAGCTCGTCAAATGTATTATCCAGAGACTGAACATTCGCAAGTAAAATACTCAGAAGCAGTGGGTGGTAGGCGCGCCTCCTGAGTCGGACTAGAAGTCCACTCTTAATACCTCTTCTCCGCAGGCGGTGTTTTGGAGCAGCCTCTGGAATCAGTTCAATTGTCCTGGGGGGAACGAACAAAGGGTAAAATTCGGGAAAGTCGTATTCCTTGTCGTAATGCTGGTAATGCTGGTGAGTTACTGACACTCTGATATCCAAAAGGCTGAGGCCAGACAGCCGGGTCATGTCATGGAATTACAGGAAGCCTTGTTTTGGGACAGCAGTGAGGAGGACAGTTATGTACAGTTATGACCATATTTCTGAGTCCTGAAGGGATTAATACAGCAGTCTGTTCATTGGGTGATTTTGATCAGCTTGTGTCACATTTGCATATTTATGCACGTGCACACCAGTGAAGGCTGGTGTCACTTTAAATTGGAGGACGGGTTCATTGTTATGGCTGGAATGGAATGATTGCACCGTCGTGTGTGTGTATTTCCATTTGGTTGATGTGTTTGATACTTTTCTATTCATTCTATTCCAGCCAATACAAAGAACCCATCCTCTGACTTCTCCTGCCACCAGCCAAACGCACACACACACGCATGCACACATGCATACACACACACACACATATATACCCACATGTATACACCGGTACTCACACACAGCTCAACCTTCACCCCTCTAACCAGCCTAGGCAGACTGAACCAGGGATTTACTTGCAATTTCATTTTCCACTTCTATGTCATCTCTCTACCTTTCTCCACATCTCTCCCGGGTCCCTTCAAACCCTTTTCAATCCTTTGAAATGTTGTATCTTTTTTATTCTTGTTTTTTGTTGATTTAACTCTTTCATCCACCCAGCTTATTTCTTTACCTACATCTGTCTGCATCGAGTACCTGTGGAGATGTTGGGATGACCCTGGTATTTGCTCCCGTGGGACTCTGCATCTTTGAGTTTGTTAATAGATGACAGAGACATTGTTTCCTTTCAGGAGTAACAACAATGACATCATAAATATTACGAAAATGAGCAAAACCACCTCTTCTCAAATCATCTTGGCCCGTCATCACTGTGACCTTTAACCCGAATGCTCCATTTGAGGGCATTCTTTGATCGCTTCAGATTACATTCCCATACCAATTACAGTAGTGTGTGAGAGAGCGGGAGAAAGAGAAAGAGAGGGAGAGAAACACAGAGAGAGAGACAGAGAAAGAGAAAGAAAGCGAGAGAGAAAGAGAAAAAGAGAGAAAGAAAGTGAGAGAGGGAGAGAGAAAGAAAGAAAGAAAGAAAGAAAGAGAGAGAGAGGCTGCAGAAAAAGCAAAGACAAAGAAAGAAGCAGGATCGTGAATCAGAATAATATGCAGTGGTCGTTAAGGTCAGTCAGAGAAGGCGTGAGGGAGAAAGAGGAATGAGAAATGGAGGGAGGAGGCCAGGGATTGCAATGGAGGGAGAGAGAGAAAAAGGAAAAGAAAGATGGAAAGAGAAAATGAATAAGTGTGTGGGCAGTCAGTCATCTGATCAGATGGACAGGGTCCAGTCACATACATGCTGTCGGAGCAGGAAGAGGACAGGCCTGATGGATTTCTTTGATAGATGAGTGGACGCATGGAGCCCTGGCCCCAGCTGCTAGGCTTAATGAAATGTGTCCCATTGGAAGATGGAATGCCGTGATTTAAACACATCATGCAATGTCTATTCTTCTTTCCTCTAATACAGCCTGAAAGAACAGCCATCAGCCTCTCTTCCTCTACTGTTTGTCTTTCAATTTGAAACTCAGGTTTTTCATTTTGCACCCCTCAGGTATCTCTCGTCTCTAAAATGAATAGTGTTCATTTTTCGTGGTTTTGGATCAACTATGAGTCAAACAGAATCTACAAATGTGTTTTGTGTTCAGGCCTGTCCCTCTCCTCTCCTTTCTTCAGTCATTCTATTCGTCAGAGCTATTATATTTAGATGGTTTCAAAACATACAGTAAGAGAGAAAGAGAGAGAGGACTAGCTTGAATTCACAAGTGTTGTATGGCACAATGTATAACTTATACAGCTAACATAAGGACAGGACATGAGACGGGAGTAGAAACTAACGTGGGCATTGTTTAATGTGTTTCACAGGACAAAGCATTCTAAGCATTCCAATGTACGTTCCCTCTGCCTCGTCTCCTCTTCAGCATCTACCTTTCTCTCTTGCCCCCACTCTTTCCCCCTCTACTCATCTCTCTCTGTGGATCATGTCTCTTGGGGAGCCGCCATTCTGTTTTGTTGGAGAGTCCTCATCAGACTCTTGTTTTCAAAGCTCTCCACCATGTCAATGAGGACAAGCTCCTTCTTTCTCCTGTTTTCCTGCTCGTCAGTTGGTCATTCCAGCAACACACTCCACCTTTCTCCTGAAGGCCTCCATGCCTCTCCACAGCAGCATGTCTCTTCTACCGTCTAGCTATCTCATGTATGTGTGCAGCGTAGCCTCTCTGTGTGTGCGTGCTAACTGAAAGCCCGCTTCCTCTCTTGATAATTGATTTAACAAATTGCCGGCCGTGTTTAATTCCGAGGAAGTGACAGGAGTGGAGCAGGGAGCCGGAGCCAGGAGATTAATTAGGAAACAAAGTCGTCTTCATTGAAATTAAACGTGTCCTCTGATGATAGCCTTCCTTTCCAAACAGCTCGCCAGTTCTGCTCCCTTGTGGATGATGAAGGACTGGGAGGGTTCAGAAGACATCACAGAGATGACCGCCCTCTCAGCACAGGCCTGCCTCGCCGCACGTCACAGCATGGCACAGCACAACCCAGCACAGCACAGAACAACCCAGCAGCCACAGCTACGCTCACTTCAACTCTGCATGGGTGATTGGTTTTAATCTTCACCATCAAATATGGACAGAATCTAAAAAAAAGCAGCTGCTGTTGAAAACCCTTCTGGTACTTTATGTAAGTTCTTCTCAAAAACACAAATTGTATTGAAATGGGGGAACGAAATACATGAAAATACCCTCATATCCTGTTCAGTCAGCCCTGTACAGTAGCTGTATGCTTCTCTATAGAATGCTCTGCATAACGAGGTCCCAGGAGAGCAGACCTGAATTGCTTGAATGAGTTGAGGTATAGAAGCTAGTGTCCATTACATTGTATGCATGCACATGACACCATGCCACAATGATGGGAAGATAGGGATTACCTGGCTTTCAACAGGCGGCATCTGAATGAGTAGACCTAGTCATGCTGCATGCCTGGCTCTCTGTTTCTGTATGTTTATGGTTGGTTGAGGAAGATGTGCGCAGGCAACATAAATGCACAAGTAGCCTTATATCAGAGAGATTGAGGCAAAGACAGACAGACATACTTTTGTTTTGATCTTGAGGTGAGTGGTGATTGGATAACAGCAGCCCTCCACTTATCGTCTCAGATGTGATTCAAAATGGATGGTTGGATGTTAGGCCATCTCCAAAGGAAAACTCTGGAAATCTCCAAAATAAATAGATCAAGGCTTTCTCTCCATCCTCACACACTACACACATGGACGACCTTGTGGAATAATATTGAAATGGAGGCTTGTGGGAAGTGGGGAGCAAACCATCAAGGCCTTCTTGGCCTTCATAGAAGGCCTGATAATTTAGAAAATATTTTTTTCATTTTTAACCTTTTCACGTGTGAGTTCCAAATATCTGTAACGGTTGCCCTAGCGTGAGTTTTGTTATGCCCGTGATGTCAGAACGCACTCGCTGTTCCAAAATGTGATTGTTATGCAACAGGACATTTAACCCGCACTGCCCTCAAACCAATGCACACTGCCTGCTAATTATCTACAGGATATGTATCAACTTGTCAATTTCAAATTCATTTCTAATAAGTTTTATTTTCTAACAACAATTTGAATTGAGGTGTGTTCCCCCTCCTCATTAATTCACATAGAAAGTAGCCCTTTTCGCTTGAGGAATTACTGAGCCTGACAAACTTCTCTCTTCTACAAGAGCCCAAGCATTTCCCTAGTGTTTTCACAGATTAAGCATGCAGACATTTGCGCATCTCCAGTCAGAACAGAACCTGCAGAAAATAACATCTGACGCATTTTCTGACTGGCGCACACATTGCTTTCATTGTTGTTTTCCTTATTAATAATACATTTGGACATGTGTGCATTCCTATTAATTAAAGTAAGTGCCTTATTAAATTATCATTGTAGTTTCTACTGTAGCACACCGTATGCATGTATGGAGCATAATTTATTTACTGTTTTATTCACGTTTTCAAGTACTGGTGACAAATCCAAAGATGTTATACAAAATGAGGTGAAGGGATGGTTCACTCGACCGACTTAGGTTGTAACTATTCTTACTCTGGTTTGCCAGCTCAGACCCCTGCTTCCAGGGGTTTTATTTTTATTCAGCTTATAAACTCCTGTGTTTCCCCCCATTTATTGATAAAATTCCCGTCATAGTAATATGTCCTAAATTACATCCCTCTACAATACCTTCCTCCATTTTTACACCCCATGGACTGGAAATCAACCACAAATGAAATTAACCCCCCCACAAACCCCCATAAAGTGGATTCACTAAAGTCTGGCAAAACTGTTTAGCATTCGCACTACAGTTAGGCTAGGCAGTAGGCTTGTATTTGGGGTGATGATCTGTGAGGTGCTAACATTTGATGTTCTTAATGATTTGTCAAAAATTGTAAAAGACTTGTCATGTCAGGTGCTCCGGTTCTTATATACACTGTAACAAGTACATTGAAGATTTGTAATGTTGAAAAGTGGCCAAACTAAGTTAATATTTTTCCGGCAATGGGCACAGCCATCTTTGACTTTGACTTTGTTTATTTGCATCTTGCAGTGAATAGCATTCTGGGATAAAGGAGTCTTTGTTTGTCAAACATAAACAAACATGGCTTCCATCATAAAAAATTTAGCTGATGTTAGCTAAGCTGACACACAGTTTTTTTCTAAACAATATTATATTTCTGCCTTGTGCTCACCTGAGATGTGGTACATTGTAAACAAGTCCAGTTGTTAGGTCGCTAACTTATGTTTTGTTTCCTGTCAGCGCAAACTGTTATTTAGACTGGTTTATGGAATGAGTTTCACTGTGGATGTGATCCGTGTGATGCTTGGATTGAGGAAGTTCGCATTTATCTTTAACAATAAAAGGTGAATTTGAGGAAGAAAGTTGTGAAGACCTTAATTTCCCATTAGTACAATCAGACAACAACGCTGTTTAAACATGTTTGTTGCGTCATACATTCTGTTGCTACTGTTCCAATCACATATTTGCGATGGTACGCTGCAGGGACCACTCAACAATGATCACAAATATGTGATCGTACGCGTCCAAGGGTTAAAATATAAATGTATTTTAAATTCCTATTTTATCTTTTCAATAATATTTCAGTTAATTTCTGTTTTCATCTCTTCAGTTTGTGAAGAGAGGGTTGAAAATGAGGAGAAAAAAATATTTAGGTGAATTTTCTTTGGTGGTCTCTTAGCACCCTTAGCAGAGTTGCCAACAACCGGATGCATCCAGTTTTCAGGGATACAGCTAATTCAACCTAGCTTCCTTTTCGGCTGAAAACTGGATGTGCAAATTCCACTCGGGCATATTCTTTTTTTTCGCTCCTGCAATGGTAGGATAAAAAAAAACTGTCAGGGGAGGTTCTCTTTTGGGCTGTTCAACCAATCCAGATTTCCCAAGATCTAAGCAAGCTATTTTTTTGTTGTAGGGTAAGTTGCGGCTGCCCTTTTCTAGATGAGCTTCAAACAAGACTTTACCTTTTAAATGATCATAATCTGGAACATTTTGTTTTATTGCAGCTCACTTTTAATTTTAATTGATTAAAAGTGATTCTTTTTTTAACCAGGTAGGCTAGTTGAGAACAAGCTCTCATTTGCAACTGCGACCTGGCCAAGATAAAGCATAGCAGTTCGACACATACAACAACACAGAGTTACACATAGAATGAACAAAACATACAGTCAATAATACAGTAGAAAAAAAAAATATACAGTTAGTGCAAATTAGGTCAAATAAGGGAGTTAAGGCAATAAATAGGCCATGGTAGCGAAGTAATTACAATATGGCAATTAAACACTGGAATGGTAGATGTGCAAAAGATGGATGTGCAAGTAGAGATACTGTGGTGCAAAAGAAGCAAAATAAATAAATACAGTATGGGGATGATGTATACAGATGGGCTATGAACAGGTGCAGTGATCTGTGAGCTGCTCTGACAGCTGGTTCTTAAAGCTAGTGAGGGAGATGGGAATCTCCAGCTTCAGTGATTTTTGCAGTTCGTTCCAGTCAGTGGCAGCAGAGAACTGGGAGGAAAGGCGACCAAAGGAGGAATTGGCTTTGGCGGTGACCAGTGAGATATACCCGCTGGAGCGCGTGCTACGAGTGGGTGCTGCTATGGTGACCAGCGAGCTGAGATAGGGCGGGGCTTTACCTAGCAGAGACTTGTAGATAAAGTCTTGCTGTTAGCTCTTTGAAAATAATGCGTTATCTGTGCGAAATATTGTTACATTTAAACTTTAGATCACCGGTTACTTGTGTGCTGAACATGATCAAGATGTTTACAATGGAAAGTAACAGTTGTAAATGTTGATCTGGAAATGCTTAGCCTGATGGTTGTACTATTGGCAGGGTAGCCTAGTGGTTAGAGTGTTGGACTAGTACCCAGAAGGTTGCAAGTTCAAACCCCTGAGCTGACAAGGTACAAATCTGTCGTTCTGCCCCTGAACAGGCAGTTAACCCACTGTTCCTAGGCAATCATTCAAAATAAGAATTTGTTTCTAACTGTCTTGCATAGTTTAAAAAAGGTAAAAAATAAAATTGTGTCATTGGTATTTTGGCTACTGGTTTATTATGTCTGAGTGAATGGGCTGCTTGAATTCTTTAACATCATGCTGAGCATGCTACTGTCTTTCTGTCACATCATGTGTTTTACAAGAAGTGTGCTCTCCTACAAATGTAGGATCTTACTTAGAACACCATGTTGCAGGAGAACCTTCCTGCAATGCAGGACAATTTCAACTTGTAGTTAGTTTTAGATTCAAAATGGCTTCTGAAGTTTGTAAGTTCCACTTTGAAATTTCAGACTTGATTTTCCCTTCTTAAAAATGTATCAACACATACAGAAATGTAATTATAATCTACATAATAATTCACATTTCCTGGTTGAACCAGAGCCAGTCAGGGAGTCGAGTGAGGAGTTCGATGCAAGATTCCGGAGAGAGGTGCTGGCATTGAGAGCGCTGCAGAGCGGGCATGCGGAGGGGCGTGACACCAGTCCGGTGTCATGTGCACCGGTTCCACGCATCTGGCCTCCGGTGCGCCTCCCCAGTCCGGTGCGTCCTGGTTCTCCTTCACGCACACTCGCTTTAAAATGTAGGTAATCTCTCTCAATAAGATTTATTACAGACCAGGCCTGACATGGGCTGGACCCTATGATCACCTGGCTACATAGCCGTGTACAGGGATCGCAGCCTTAAGCGTGGGACCGTTCAGGCACCATGTTATGCGGTTCTACGCAACGTGTCTCCAGTGCGCCTTCACAACCCAGTGCGTCCTGTGCCAGGGGCCCTCACTTGCCAGGCTAAAGTGAGCGTCAAGCCAGGACGGGATGTGCAAGCTCTACGCTCCAGACCTCCATTGCGCCTCCACAGTCCAGTACGTCCTGTGCGTGTCATGCCACCTGCACCGGTCCCATGCATCAGGCCTCCAGTGCGCCTCCACAGTCCAGAGCTTCCGGCGACAGTTCCCAGTCCAGAGCTTCCGGCGACAGTTCCCAGTCCGGAACCTCCTGAGCTGGTCCGCGGTCCAGAGGATCCGGCGACGGTCCGCGGTCCGGAGGATCCGGCGACGGTCCCCGGTCCGGAGGATCCGGCGACGGTCCGCTGTCCGGAGGATCCGGCGACGGTCCCCTGTCCGGAGGATCCGGCGACGGTACCCTGTCTAGAGCTTCCGGCGACAGTTCCCAGTCCAGAGCTTCCGGCGACAATTCCCAGTCCGGAACCTCCTGAGATGGTCCGCGGTCCAGAGCATCCGGCGACGGTCCCCGGTCTGGAGTGTCCGGCGACGGTCCGGAGGATCCGGCGACGGTCCCCTGTCCGGAGGATCCGGCGACGGTCCCCGGTCCGGAGGATCCGGCGACGGTCCCCGGTCTGGAGGATCCGGCGACGGTCCCCGGTCCGGAGTCTCCGGCGACGGTCGGCGGTCCAGAGCCCCCCGGCTCACATGAAGATCCTACATCTGTATTTGGGAGTGACAGGTAGCCTAGTGGTTAGAGTGTTGGGCCAGTAACCGCAAGGTTGTTGGATTAAATCCCAGAGTTGACAAGGTAAAAATCTGTCATTCTGACCAAGGCAGTTAACTCACTGTTCCCCGGTAGGCTGTAATTGTAAATAAGAATTTGTTCTTAACTGACTTGCCTAGTTAAATAAAGGTTACATATAAATGAAATAAAAAATTGAGTATGCATGTATTATGGTCACTGTCCTTTCAGCACCACGAGCCTGTCAAACTCATATCCTTTGATATGTCACTGTTTTTGGTAAGAGTGTGATAGTGATGGTGTTAGGCTACCATAGGTTGTGTAAGCAGTGTGGTTGTTGTTACTGGTAGTATGGGAGCTGTCTCTGAGTTAGTGGAAGATATCTTCCCCCACTGAAGGAAGGCCTAATAGGTCCAATAGCTTTGACTTGACTGTGTGAATGTGTATGTGTTTGCATGCGTGAGTGTCTGTGTGGCGTGAAGATGTTTAAGTTCCCAAGGGTTTCAGCAATATGAAAACTGAAGGAAACAAAGGTCCAATTAAAATAACCATCATTACACTATAATCATCTGGGGTTGTACAGCGAGAAATGAAAATTGGGATGCACTGAGTTCACCCATCCCTAGGGGGTTTCCCAGCCACACACGGCCTGCTCTCTCCTTCTTTTTCCTCCCATTCTTTTTATAATTCTCATTCTCATTTGGATTCTCTGTCTCTCTCTCTCTCTCTCGCTCTCAATCTTTCTCTCTCTCTCTCACTCCCCCCCCTCCCTTCTCTCTGTTCATCCTGACCTGAGCAATGTTTGTTATGAAAGCCCTTCAGCTCAGATTTCCACCCTGTAAATATAAGTGCTGTGACAGGAGACAGATCTGAAAGACAACATGGAGTGACGAGGGAGGAGAAACATGTGTCTGAGGCTTTTTAGCAGCACATCTCTTTTTCATACATCAGACTGGATGGTGACCACTCATCCATGTCCACTGTTGCATAAAGGAGAAAGAAAACAAGAATAAGTACCCCCCCCCCACACACACACACACCAACACATACCTTTCCTCTGTTATACTATTTAATCTGTTGCAGTAAATCACCACATCCAGGTTGCCACCATGCCTCACAATAGTATCACGGTGATGACTGAGACCTGTCATACCACCTGTTATATCTTTGCTTCGGAATAATTTCTCTCTCTGTGTCTGGCTTCATTGTATTGGTCAAGAGCTGATGATTCTGTGGTAGATTGTGACAAGACATCAGATAATGCTTAAAAGCTGGAGATCGGTGGCCTATTGTAAAGCTGTTGTAGAGCTGAAGGGTGAGGTGAAGTCTCTATCTTGTTTTGCTTACAGCCGGTCAAACAGAAAGGAACCTCTTGGCCAGCTGCAGAGTACAGCAGTTCAAACAGACAGGAACCTCTTGGCCAGCTGCAGAGTACAGCAGGTCAAACAGCACCTGTCCAGACTGTAGCTCTATGGAGCAGACACACACTGAGGCTAAAGGAGGGAGAAAGGTGGAAGACATGGACAGGAAAACGAATGAAGGACAAGGAAAGAGATGCAGTTGTCGCAGTTGACCTTAAAAGTGTTTCTATACAAAGTTCATAGCATTCTCTGTAGGTTGTAGGTTGCCTAGTGTTTAGAGCGTTGGCCCAGTAACCGAACAAGGTCAAAATCTGTCGTTCTACCCTGAGCAAGGAAGTTAACCTGTTGTTCCCCAGGCGGTGAAGCCCTGGATGTCGATTAAGGCAGCCCCCTGCACCACTCTGATTCAGAGGGGTTGGGTAAAATGCAGAAGACACATTTAAGTTGAAGGCATTCAGTTGTACAACTGACTAGGTATCCCTTGACTATGAGGGAAATCACCGAATTATTGATCTAGTATTTCTAAACAGGACTCATTTAAATAGCCATTAGCTGGGAGCTATGGATGAATTTCTTGTTGAATGTACAAGCTAACAGCCAGTTGATGCTAACTCCCAGCGAATCCCACCCCCATTACGCCCACCCAGACACCCATCACACATTACACCCACTGAGTATTTTATTTGTGGAGGGACCTTACAGACTAATGCTAAAACAACAGCAAGTTAAGTAGTTGCTGAGGGGACTGATACAAGTATCCCTAAGCAGGCAAAATGTAAAGAGGAGAGAATCCAAGCAACACTTCTACTGGAAAAACAATGTTCTGCTCAATATTGTGACATTTTGGATGGAAATAATTAAGATGGTCAGTAATTGGAGGAGGACCGAGGTAGACATTTGCTTGACATTGTGGACACACGCACACACGCACTTTCGGTCTTGCACAGCTAACCTTGTGGGGACACACAATTCAGTCCCATTCAAAATCCTATTTTCCATTACTCTAACCCTAACCCATACTCTTACCCTAACATTAACCTTAATCCAAAAACCTAACCATAACCCTAAACCTAACCCTAGCTCCTAACCCTAACCCTAAAACTAACCCTAGCTCCTAACCCTTAATGTAATTCTAACCCAAATAAATAGCATTTGACCTTGTGGGGACTAACAAAATGTCCCGAGTTGGTCAAACTGTGGTATTCTGGTCCACACAAGAATAGTTAAACACACACACACACGCACACACACACGCGCACACACACACACAAACACACACACACACACACAGTGGTGGAAATAGTACCCAATTGTCATACTTGAGTAAAAGTAATGATACCTTAATAGAAAAGTCACAAAGTAAAATAATACTTGAGTAAAAGTCTAAAAGCATATGGTTTAAAATGCACTTAAGTATCAAAAGTAAATGTAATTGCTAAAATATACTTAAGTTTCAAAGTATAAATAATTTTAAACTTTAAAACTCCTTATATAAAGCAAACCAAACAGCATACTTGTTTTTTTTAAAGTTATGGATAGCCAGGGGCATGGTCCAAAGCTCAGACATAATATACAAACAAAGCATGTGTTTAGTGAGTCCGCCAAATCAGAGGCAGTAGGGATGAGCAGGGATGTGCTCTTGTGTGTGTGTGAATTAGACAATTTTCCTGTCCTGCTAAGCATTCAAAATGTAACAAGTACTTTTTGTTGTCAGGGAAAATGTATGGAGTAAAAAGTACATAATTTTCTTTAGGAATGTAGTGAAGTAAAAGTTGTCAAAAATATAAATAGTAAAGTACAGATACCCCAAAAACGACATAAGTAATACTTTCAAGTATTTTTACTTAAATATTTACACCACTGCATGCAGCCCCCACCCCCCACACACACACATTCCTTCTTAATTTCACACACACATTCCTTCTTAATTTCACACACACATTCCTTCTTAATTTCACACACACATTCCTTCTTAATTTCAGGTGGTTTCGTTCATCTTCCCCTCCTGCTAATGAAAGTGCGTTCCTGAATGAAAATTCCCCTGAATCTCCTCTATTAATTTGTTCCTGCTCTTTTTATTGGTCCACCCACCGAGCACAAATCAAACAACCCTGTCAGGTCTAATTCAGGGATGACATCGCTCTTCCAGCACAGAGGACACAGGCCAGTAATGTCACATTGCCATACCATGGAAACCACATCAGAGGGGGTCTAGAAGATTGTTAATGGTATGAAGAGAAGGGCTGATTGGTCTGTAAGAAAAGGCTAAAATAGCACCAGTGTTAATAAGTATAGTGATTATGGACACTTGAGTGACCACATGGATAAACCCAAAACCCCCAGGGGACAGTGACCAAGTTAATATTTGTCTTAGGTAGATTGATTTACAGTTACAATTTGGTGAAATCAAAAATGATTTATTTTTTTTGACCAAGTAACACTTTTTAAAAGTCACAAATTGGTGGAACGACCCATAGTGAGGAAACATAGTAGATAGTGTGCTAGTGCTGGTAGTAGTGAAAGTGTTATCTCCCCCCTCCCTGCTCTGCGGGGGAGTGGCAGACGCTAATGCTGGCGGATAGAGGCTCTACTCTGTGGTATTAACTCAAACATGGAGGGCTAATGCCACTGGATAAAGCGTTCAGCCTCACTTACACGGGCACCGGCACTCCCACAGGATCATGGGCGGCTGGGCTGGCTGCATTAAATTACCACAGACTTTTTTTGTGTATCTCTGTACCAAGAGAGCAACTGGAGTCGGTGGGATCCGGAATTGACAGCTTAAAGTAACTGCCTACTGTTTCCAGATTTCTATGAAATATGACCTATAATTACTTATGATATCAGTGAAATAGTTTTCCTTCCAAAAAAAGGTAATTAAGTATGTTAAAAAGCTGTTTTTCTGTGTTAGAATTGTGTGGCCATACCACAGCAGAATGGTGGGGGTGTATACAGGTCATGAAACATTTTAATGCAATGATTGGCCCACTCATCCTCCTCTACACCACTGATTGGCCAGCTCATCCTCCTCAGGGAGATGACATCAAGTTCTATGAGGAAATAGCAAGCATTTTTGAGGTGGGTTTTTTTAAGTGTTTTTTTTCTCTCCAATGTATGCTTTGGCCACAAATACGAGTATAGGACGAGTCAACAACATTATCTGGATATGAGAAAACAGAATATGAACTTTTTCACATATTTTCTTTAGGCAGTTACTTTAAGACTTTGATTTCCACTTGATTACCACTGGCAATGTACCAAAATTATAAATATCATAACAGTACAGAGTTTCACACCCTGACCTGTTTCACCTGTCTTTGTGCTTGTCTCCCCCCCCCCATTATCCCCTGTGTATTTATACCTGTGTTCTCTGTCTGTTGCCAGTTCACTTTGTTCGTAGAACCTACCAGCGTTTTGTTTCCCTGCTCCCGCCTGTTTCCTTGCTCCTGTTTTCTAGTTTCCCGGTTCTGACCGTTCTGCCTGCCTTGACTCTGAGCCTGCCTGTCATCCTGTACCTTTGCCCCACTACTCTGGATTACCGACCTCTGCCTGACCTGAGCCCGCCTGCTGTTCCAGTGCCTTACACCCTCTCTGGATTATTGACCTCTGCCTGCGTTGAACTGTCATTTGCCTGCCCCTGTTGTAATAAACATTGTTACTTCAACAGTCTGCTTTTGGGTTTACCTTAAACATGATACAGAGTGTTTTGTTCATATGGTTGATAATGCATATTTTTCTGCTTCACCAACCAACTGATCTCCATCAGAACATTTACAAACAAAACAACATTGAATGAACAAACTGCTACTGTGTATGCAATCACCTTTAAACCAGCAATATGTGCAACTGCTACCAAAGCAACACAATCAAGAAACCCAAGCCCACGATGCAGTAACTTTCCATCAGATGCTTTTAACAAATCACATTATCTTAATTTGCATTGTAAATGTGAATGGCATAGTTTAGCTGGCACTTGAGTACAGCCTCTCCAGAACCCTGGTTGATATTCGCCCACTCTGCCCATAGTGCAGCAGCGGCTCCTAGAAAGACTTCCTGCATCAGGCTCTGACCTCTCCTGGCGGATGTGGGAGTCTGATAGCGCTGGCTGCTAATAGCGCGGCAGGATAAGAGGACCATTTTTGGGTCTCACTCCTTCAACTCTCATTTGCCCTCTCTCTTTCCTCTCTCAGCAGGAGCACTCCACATGGTGGAAAGGACCCTTCCAATCTACCTTCCCATCCAGCTCTACTTCAACACTATTTAAAGAGGGCAATTATCACCATCCATCAAGCATATACATCCATCTCTCTATACATACCCTCACTCCCAATCTGTCATATCCTTCTGCATATATATCCTATCCGTCAACCTATGTGCCTCCACGCTCTCCAATATCCTAAGGCAGCTTCTTTCATTCCAACTATCAACCAAGCCAATCAATTAATGCTCTTCACAATTCCTTTGCTTTACATACAGATCTCAGAGGTTCAACCTCTTATTCGTCTCTTTATACTCTGAAGGGCAAGATCATGAGCAGCAGGTTGTATATCGGCCCTCTAATACTTTAATTCATGCAGTGTTCTGCTCTCTTTATAGAAATGTTTTATCTGTAAAATACTATTTCGTTCACAGTTGTGAGTAAACTCAAACATGAATGTAAAAGTTGTTGTCAGATATATTTGGAATGGTCATGCCCAGTGGGCATGGATAAGCAGTTTGACACATTAACCTACACCAATATACTTTCACAGGCACCAACTGGTTTCTGATGACGGAGGGTAGGAGGTAAGCGCTGATTTAGAGGGGAATAGACACTGGAAGCGCCCACTGGAACACATCCTGATGCTCGCTGGCATGTCTGCTTGTCATACAACGCATTGCTTGAGTCATGACACAGAGGCAGGCTCTCTCTTTAAAAGGAAACTGCGCTTGCTGATTTGACCTAATTTTTGGGCTTGCTCCTCAAGAAATGCTGGCAGCCACGACAGAAGTCAAGCATGAGTTGGCTTGGGGGTGTGGTTTGTAGTGGGTGTTTCTTGGTGGTGTCCTTGCCACCACCAAGACACTCCCATCTGTCAGAACTTTGTCCGCCGCTGTTTCCTCCCACACAATCACAACAAACAAATCTCCTGCATGTTGTGTTCAATAACTACAGGCAGATTGAGATGCCGGAGGAAGCTTTGAATAGGTCAGTAGCCTACAGAGTAATACGAGAAGAATGCAATTGCTGAATTTATGTAGATATTCTAAACTAAGTGTTTTGATAACTTTCAAATGTAGCAACGGCTCCATGTAGAATAAGCAACCCTTTACATAATTCCACAGAAGTTGTTTTCTGCTAATATAACAATGTGCACCTTTCACCTTTCATTGTCTTCCCAGCCGATACAGACACTGTGCCTATCGGAATTTAGTCTGGTGGTAATGGGGCTACCTTGGCAATCATGTCAGAGTGGTCGTACCTTCCTGCGCTGTCCCGTATACAACAGGACTTCCCTGATCCTGATTACGAATGCACAGGGTTTCTCCCTCCCCATATTGACCCATACCATTCCATTCAATAAAAAAAAAGGTAATACAAGTAAAAGTTGTCTAGTAAAATGTTAATGCTGTCACCATCGTTGGAATAAATGGACCAAGGTGCAGCGTGTGTAGAGTTCCACGTGTTTATTCAATGAAACTCACAAAAATAATAAAGAGTAAGGAAACGTGAAGCAAATGTAGAGCTCACAGGCACTACACAAAAACAAGATCCCACAAAAACCAGTGGGGAAATGGCTGCCTAAATATGATCCCCGATCAGAGACAATGATAAACAGCTGCCTCTGATTAGGAACCATACCTGGCCAAGATAGAAAACAAAACACCTAGATAGGAACAATCCCCCTAGTTACACCCGACCTAACCAAAATAGAGAATAAAAAAAGCTCTCTATGGTCAGGGCGTGACAAATGCAGAGTGCCGGGTCTCTCTCCATCAAGCCTGTCTGTCAGTTTGGACTTATTCACATCATCTTGCAAGTCTCCATATGCTGGCTCCATAAATGTTTCTGTGAACACATACACACATAGTCACTGTTCTATTACCAATGGCAGTTAGGATAGGTAATATCTGACACACATACAGGTAATATGTTGAGGTTTGAACAGTTCAGACTAAACCTACCTAATTCTGGTCTCCCCATCGATGTCCCTTTTATAGGAATGCTCACAGCGAGGGCATGTCTTCGTGATGCTAAGGGTCCCCTTGCTGGTCTTCTCTATGTTGGATGTTCGGCTGCAAACTGGACATCTCTCGAACAACTGCAGCAGGCAAACCTCTTAAACAATGTACTTCCTCATCTTATGAGGTGGTGTTGACTGGCAGGGCCTGTGACAGGGTGATACAAAAATTGCATTTTGTTATAAAGAAGCTTTTTGATAATGCACTTCACAACCAAAATGACTCTACTACTTGTAATTGCGTGGCTGGGTAATTAACCTACTAGTTTATCAAACTGGGTATTTTTTAATACAACTTTTCACATAACACACATTACCGTTGATGAACCTGTCTGTGTCATTAGTGCAGTAACTCGGGTCAAGCTAAATCTATGTCGTCAGTAATTACCACAGCCACAGTCATAAAGCCCACCTATTTCTACAATTTCTCTTCTTAAAACGTTGTTTTAAACCTAACCTTAACCTTAACAACATTACTAACCTCATGCCTAACCCTAACCTTAAATTAAGACCAAAAAGCAGATTTTTGTTTTCATCAATCTTTACGATTTAGTCCATTTTTTATTTGCTGATGTGGTAACTATTGGAAACCCTAATTCTCTGTACAGACTGACTGTAGCTCCAGATTACGGTTTGTTGCTCCTAGTTCACTGTATTATTCAGAGTCAGACATAAGTTAGCTAATGTCATAGCTGAATCCATTATTTAGTTTTGCCCTAGACAATACAGAAAATACTTGCATGAGCTACGAACTAATTTGCAAATCCAACTTGTAGTCTAACGTTAGCTAGCTAGCTATTATCAAATGATCATGTCAAAGGGATTAGTAGCTTTTAGAGACAGTTCCTCTTTAAGGCTGACGGGGACTCGCTCTCGCTTTTATCTCCTCTCCTCCCAGCATAGCCATTTGGTTTACTGCATAAATCACCTCTAAATCGTCTTAAGTCCAAATCCTCATGAGCTTCGAATGGCGTCTCGCAGTACGACTGTGGGATTTCTGAAAATTGAATTTTTGTTCTGTGGATTAAAAAAAAAAATCAATAGGTTTAAAGGTATGCCCAATAACGGTTTTATTCAGTAGTCATTCAGTGCTAAGGACAGCGTTCATGTTCCATAAACTTTTCAATTCAACTCTAGATACTGTAGCAACCATCTTGTCCTTGATCAGCAGTTTAAAAAAAATATTATGTACCAGATTAATTTACATTGAACAATATATAGAAATAAGATTTCTTAGTTTTGGCTATCAGAGGTCAAGTTTTACAGTAATTAGATTATCAAGAATATATTTCACCAATAACTATAACAATGCATGCTTACATAACATGTAGCGATGAGGGGAAAGATTGATACAGGTACCTATAGGGATATCATTTTTTTGACGATATATTTTTTTTCAATGTTTTGACAACATTGCAATATTATTTTTTGCGCTAGTTGCGTGACGCAATGATATGGTGTGTGGTCCTCCTACCGCTGCTTGGGATACCAATACAGTTTGTTAGGCTATAGATTAAATAAGTTACGATGAACTTCACAGGGTGGTAAAAGTGCACAGTGATCTTGATGCTCCTTTCCAATAAATATCGAGGGTCTTATTCTGGAGACATGACGATCAATGCTTGACTGCCGTTTGGCAGTTGCTATAGACAGAGATGAGGGGATGGTCAAATCAAAATGAAAAAGTCAATTTTGTGTGAACTATGTCATCATGCACTGGTTTTACAATATTTGCATGAGAATCTGTTTGCAATTGGATAGAAACCTAGCTACTGATCAAAACTCGTTTTTCTCATGACTCTCTCTTGTCCCTCTGCAGAAGAAATATGGTGAGCAATATGTTTGCTCAGTATCAAATCGTCATACATATAGAATCATGAAAATAGTGAGAATCGCAATACATATGGTATCGGCCCTTAAGTATCATGATAATATCATATTGTGAGGTCCCTGGCAAATTCCCAGCCCAAATAACAAGACACATAACCATGGCCTTGCTAACTACATCATTTTGTTCTAGTTTACAGAATTGTGGTTAAAATAAGAAAGCATATCACGCTACATATGCATTCTGTAAATGTCCATACCCCTGGGCTATACAACAGACGTAGGGTATGTGTTGGCATCTATCCGTCCACTGGCCTGTGTGTTCTCAGTGGAAGACCCAGTGGAGTGACCAGGACAGGCTAATTATCAATAATTCAGCAGGCGTGCCAGCTCAAAGGTAAACACTGCCTTTAATTAGGGGAGGTCTCCAGTGCAGACAGGCAGATTAATGAAAGGCCACTCACTCCACTGGCGCCTGGAGACAAGAGGTCTCTCAACCTGACAGAAGCACTGCCAAACTAAGCAAACAAAGTCAGTCGGGTTGTGTGTGTGTGTGTGTGTGTGTGTGTGTGTGAGTGTGAGTGTGAGTGTGAGTGTGAGTGTGAGTGTGTGTGTGTGTGTGTGTGAGTGCATACGTGCATGTGTGTGTTTGTGTACACAGAGTTTAGAACAAAGAACATTTCCATAAGCACATAGAGACAAAAGTACGGAGGGCACTTACAATCTTCATACTGATATCAGTATAGAATGAATTCAGTGTAGAACACTGCAGCCTTGGGGATCAAAAATAGCAGATAAACGTTAGCTTCACATTTTCAAGAACCTTCATACAATTCAGGACTGGACAGCGACCATCTTGTCCTCGAACCACACATGCCGTTTTCAACACCAAGGACAGTGCATGTAATCTCCATAGCTCCAAGAGTAATCAACAGAGAAGCTAGACTTCAACACTTCTGAAATCTCACATATGTTGCTCTGTCTTTGTGAGTGTACTGTATATATGTGGGGGTGGCAATGAAATATTGATATTCACAAAATAACTCTGAAACAGTATGGATTGTGGTACAGTTAGCCTGGAGTTCCCCTGTAATCCGATGTTCTCTCCTAGCCTCAGTGTGTATGTCCAGCCAGTCCAACAACAGTAAGCATGGCAGGGTTTTACTGCAGACACCCCTCCCCCCGAGAAAACAATGCTTTCTGAAGCCACCACCTGCCAAAAGTCACACCGGCGGGAGGCTCTTGAAATCCGTTGTGGCTCTCGACAGGCCCTGCGTTGGTGCCACCGGCAGCCGCTGGGACAGATGGACAAAGACGAGCATGCTCTCTGAGACAAAGCCACAGATCGTCTGTCAGACCTGCCCTGGCACTGTCTCTCTGAGTTATCCCCCCGGCCGTCATTCATCATACCGTCCTATCAGTGACCAGACCACAGAGAGCACAACATACACTTCTCTGCTTTTACAGCCCCTGGAACAAGCACAGGAATGACTGTATAATGAGCATGGTCTTTTATACATGAGATACACTATCTAATTTGCATCAAATGCTTTGAAGCTCATACAAATCTATTGAATTCATTGACTGTGAATCACTGGTATACTTATACCGATGTGAACGAACATTGTGATGGCAATGTATTAATTTAAAATCATATATGTAAAACATTTACAAGGCATTTTAGGCAGTAATTTTACTCTGTAAAAGCTGTGTTTACATATTCTTATATTGAGCATGATTTTTTATTTATTCTAGTGATCTCCTTTATGGGTATTTAGCATAACCTATATGTTGCAGTAGGAAGAACGGTGCTAAAAGTGGAGTGTCTCATGCCACTTTAACAGAGTTGCTATAGACAGAGACGAGGGGACGGTCAAATCAAAATGTAATTTAAGTCTACGTTTATTGGTCGCATACACAGATTTGCAGATGTTATTGCAAGTGGAGCGAAATGCTTGTGTTTCTAGCTCAACAGTGGCGTAATGCTTAGCAATACAAAACAGTACGCATAATCCACAAATAAAAAATAAATACAATAATAAATACCAGGATGAGCAATGTCAGAGTACAGTATAATGGTGTGTATACACAATATGGACAGTATATGAATAGGAATGAAGTGTACAGCAGTAGTTACAGTGCCTTCAGAAAGTATTCATACCCCTTGACTTACTCTACTATTCATACCCCTGTCAATACTTTGTAGCACCTTTGGCAGTGATTATAGCTGTGTGTCTTTCTGGGCAATTAGTCAAGCTCTGTGAAATTGGTTTAGTATAGTTTCATCTAAAAAGGATAACTTTTTTAACGTTTCACTATTTTCATTTTTATGAAATTCACTGATGAGGATGGTCCTCCTCTTCCTCCTCTGAGGAGTCAATACAACTTATTATGTGACATTTTTATGTGTGAACTTATTTAGGCTTCCCATAACCAAAGGGTTGAATACTTATTGGCTCAAGAAATGTAATCTTTTAATTTTTTATTAATTTGTAAAAAATGTCTAAAAACATAATTTCACTTCAACATTATGGGGTATTGTGTGTAGGCCAGTGACACAAAACATCTCTATTTCATCCATTTTAAATTCAGGCTGTAACTCAACGAAATATGGAAAACGTCATATACTGTAAGGTGGGTAAAACAATACAATGGAGGAAGTGTTGTTTATCAGAGAACATCATGCTCTATTGGTCAGATGAAGTGACACGGTGTTGGTTGAACTCCTTTTAAGCAGTATTGTTAGACTGCGTGGAGTTATTTCGAGCAGCAACACTGATCTCTCTCTACGGCCCTGCAAGGAGAAAGAAGCCTCCAACACCACTCTGCTTTCTCCCTAGCTTTTGTTGCCTCTTCAAGAGCTGCATATTGTCAGTATCAGGCCACTGATGTGCTGCTTTAAGCATTACTTTGAAGTGTACACTTCAACATCAGTCTACTTTTCTGTGCCTCCTTTTTGAGAGTTATTTTAAGCCCTACCCATGTCTTTAGTTTTTTCTCCCAGAATGTTATCTAAGGGCTTATTCCCCAGCAGGTTGTGCTTTATGTGTTGTTGTATGTTGTCATCCAGAGGCACACTACCAGCCTGGATCTGTTGTTGTTGCTGATATGCTCTTAAAAGACATAACCCCTACCTCCAGAGGATTCTTTCACAGTTGGACCACTGTTATATTTGATGTAATTCATGTGGACATCTATTGTCCATGAATGGTCTGCTGGAGACGGGGACCCTGGGCGACATGAGACATGGACGTGAGAAGGACTGTCTGGCCGCTGTCCCCGGGAGACGTATGGCCACGGTCATCCCAGATGTCCCCAGACATCCCCAGACCCCATGTGGACTGTGTGTTTGACAGGCCTCCAAGACACAAAGTCACACCGTGATTAATCACCACACACAGCGGAGCTCAGCCTTCCCCAGTCTGCTGCCTGGGCCTCTGCAGCACTGCAGAGCAGTGTATAGTATAGCCTGGTGAGACACAGAGCACAACAGCTTTGTATAAGTTAGTGTGATGGAAACATATACTGTGTATGCTGATGAGTTTTCTAAATATCACACTGGTTTGGAATGGTTCATAAAGCAAACACAGAACATTGAGTCAGACCATCATCCTAATTGACAATGCCCTATATATCTTCAACTACATATCCAGTTCATTAGTTGCAGCCTGTTCACTAATATCCCCTGTACGTGTGTGTGCGTGGGAGGGAGGGGGGAAGGGAGGGGTTAAGCCTCCACTTAGGGGCCAGTCGGGGGTAAGGCTAATGTGAAACCAGAAGCAGAAACACTTTGCAAAGTGAATGGATGAATATGGATCCAAGACTCCCGACACTTGTCAACTCCTTTCAATTACTTCAGCCTGCTTACCTAATGAGCTTCTACTTGCTTAATTAAACCCCGCTTGTCAGGATGGCTGTCATTCACCAGGTATCAATGCCAGAGACTGATGAGTAATCAAGAAAATATCCCTGGGACAAAGCAAAGGACCTGTCATAGTGGAAAGAAGTCCACAGACTCTGGATGATTTCATCTGTTCTTTTTCCTTTTTCTAGTGCCCCGTAACTAATCGTCATGGCAACATAAACTACCCCTCTAATGCCCTTCAACCAGTGCTAAGAACACATAGATATACTGAAACAGACAATCTGTGGGTGGCGAGGGAAGAGGGTTGTTGATTAGGTTGGTAACATGGTTTTCTATTCTTAGCAGCCTAGCAAGCCTCAGTACAGCTTAGTATCCTCTGGAGGACCACCACCTTCAAAGAGACCTGAAACAATGGTCTGTCGAGCTACACAACAAACAGGCTATAGAGAAGATAAGTGGGCCTTTAACTGACAGCTCAGTGACGGCTCATTATCCCTTTATTGGGTTATGTAAATGACGAGTAAGAGAAGCTGCATCTCTACTGAGACTGAGGATTTTTAGGGGCATTGCCCAGCCGACTCGAACCCAGACACATTCAGCTACATTCACATGCAAATACACTTGGGCAAAGGACTGTACACTCCAAAACGACCCTTTTCAAGGGTTCATCCTCAATAGGTCCTTCTCAATTCCCACCCTCGTGGGCACAAACCTGGAAGGCCCTCATGGAGGGAAAGGACAGTAAGTATATCAAGTGTTTCAAGTATATCATGTACGTAAGCTTCATCCATATATCATACACTACACCCATTGACTTTGAAGTTTTTCTAAATATACAACAGTGTTCAAGTCAGCAGACCAGTGGTGGTCGGTGACGTTTAAGATGAGGGAGGAGGATTTTTTTAAATGTCTATTACAGCATATTGGGTGACTGTCATTCATATTCCATTCACCCATCTCAATGTAACATTGATAGGTTTAGGCCACTCTATGATACTCAAATGTTCCCAGTGCGTTTTAATCAATTACTTGCTTATGTGAATATATTTAGCATAGTTTTATTGAAAAATGATATTTTTCACAATTTTTATTATTATGAATTTCCCTAAGAAGATGGTCCTGCTCTTCCTTCTCTGAGGAGTCTCCACTGCAGCAGACATCTCACTGTGGTTTTACCTGAATGATTAACAGTTGATGACTACAAGTAACATGTCTCTGCATCCATCTCGTCTCTAATGTATGACTGCAGAGTGCAGCCCACACATCAAATCAGGGTCTTAAGTAAAATAATACGGTATTTAGTGACTCTCACCTCCTGACTGTCAGGATTTTCTATGGTATCTGCCTTTGGTGTGCTCTAAAGCTATAGAGTCATAATGGCAATTGGGGAGCATACAGATTTGGTCTGGATTAGGGAACAACAAAGCTGCACGGTGCCTTGCAATATGTCTTATCTGCCATGTCCCTTTAGTAGAGAGGTGTGTTTGACAAAGGATAAGTCACCTCTGCTCACCCGCTATTTGGGCTAAGTGACTGACAGGGGAGACAAAGTTAAAGGCACAATGCAGCTGTTTTTATATCAAGGTCAAATAATTTCTGGGTAACAATTAAGTATCGCATTGTAGTACGATACTTTACGATAGTTTTCCATTAATATGGACAAAAATGGCTTTTTAGCAAAACATATTTTCTCAAGCAAGAACTTTGCTCAAGCCTATCTGGTAGTGGTGTGAGTGAGGAGGGGAAAACTTTGAACTAGCTGCTATTGGCAGAAGCGTTTGGAACTCTCTTTGTTATTGTCATATTAACCTCTTGAAGCTAGGGGGCACTATTTTTATGTTTGGAAAAATAACTTTCCCAGATGCTAGAATATGCATATAATTGACAGATTAGGATAGAAAACATTCTAAAGTTTCCAAAACTGTCAAAATGTTGCCTGTGAGTTAAACAGAACTGATATTGCATGCTAAAACCTGAGGAAAATCCAAACAGGAAGTGCCCCTGTTTTTGAAACCTCTCTGTTGTTATGCATCCCTATTGCCCATTTAAAGGGATATCAACCAGCTTTTTCTATGGCTTCCCTGAGGTGTCAACAGCCTTCAGACATAGTTTCAGGCTTTTATTTTTAAGAATGAGCGTGAACGGCCACATTGCGTAAGTGGATATGTGGGGGCTCTCAGAGTGAGTTGAGCGCAAAAGAGAAAGGCGGCCATTGTTACTCCCGGTCCTAGTGAAAAGCCAACTGTCCCGGTTGATATATTATCGAATAGATATTTGAAAAACACCCTGAGGGTTGATTAAAAAAAACGTTTGACATTTTCCTGTGGACATTATGGCCATAATTTGGCATTTTTTTCTGCGTTGTCGTGACCACTCTTTCCGGTGGATTCCTGAGCATAAGGCACCAAACTAACGGAGGTATTTGGATATAAAAAATATCTTTATGGAACAAACGGAACATTTGTTGTCTAACTGGGAGTCTCGTGAGTGAAAACATCCAAAGATCATCAAAGGTAAACAAATCATTTGATTGCTTTTCTGATTTTCGTGACCAAGTTACCTGATGCTAAGTATACTTATTGTTTTGTCGAGCGATCGATAAATTTACACAAACGCTTGAATTGCTTTCACTGTAAAGCATAATTTCAAAATCTGAGACGACAGGTGGATTAACAAAAGGCTAAACTGTATTTTGCAATATTGCACTTGTGATTTCATGAATATGAATATTTTCTATTATTTGACTGTGGAGCTATGGAGGTTAACCAATTTACCTCCTGGCAGTGTCATCAGGCAAGCCAAAGGTCTATTAGAAGGTCCTGTGTAGATTTTTCTTTCAACCAGGAACTATCAGGAAATAACACAGATTTTTTTTTAATCACACTTTTACACTGTTTGTTTCATCAGCTGTTGCACAATATGATACAAAACACAGGAAAACTGAATTTCTACTGCACTGGGCTTTTAAAGCCTAATCCCAAAAGCAGGATAAAGAGGGGAAAAATAAGAGGGGAAAAGAGAGCACACTCCAGTCTCCAACTCCAAACAAACCAACCAGGACCAAGCTAGCTAGCCCTGAGATCCGATTAGGCCATTTCAGATAGGCACGGCAGATTGCCTATAAATACTTTTTCAATTTGGACGATTAGGCAGGAGATCGCTTTGAGGAGGCTGAGAGCTTTTCTGACATGGCAGGTAATCTCTTCCGCCAAATGCTAAATTCCGACCCGAGAGATGCATATCGCTCCCTCGGTCTCGGAACGGAAGATCATATCTGCTGTCTATGTGGGACATCACCGAGGGAGACACACCCTGAATATAGAACACAGGTGAATAAGGGCAATGAAAACATTTTCTGTTTTCTCTCAGGGAAAATACTTCTCCATTGGTGGAACGCTGGGTGTAAACTGTGCACCTGTGGATGGATGCTCTGGCCTCTGATTTTATCGGTTAACTTATCAAAGGTGTGTCTATTTAGAATATAAATCAAGCGAGACTGAGGGAGACAGGGCATTAGGTCAAGCACTTTAAATTCTCCTAAACTCTTTGGCAGCCGTCTGAACACTCTCGACACTTCCTTGTGGGAATGGCAGTTATGCTAATGTCCCTTCCCTCACACATCACTCTCACATACTTTGAGATCAGGACAAGGGGGCCTGATCGATTTCATTACCGTCTGCAGAGCTGCCTGATAGAAATTCTGTTTGAAATGCTTTGATAGCGTTGGGCCTCCCCTTCCGTGCCCAAGCTCTGGTTCTCTAATGGTCCCTCCAGCAGCGCCCCATCAGAGGAAGGGAACCCCCGTTGACTCCTAATCTGTGTCGCCTGTGATCCGTCCCGCACCTCTGGTGTATGCGGCACATTTCAGCTTCACACACTATGTGGAAGAAAGAGGGGGAAATACCAGCTTGTTTTCCTCCCGTCACGCTGGAGGTTAATGGAAGCAGAAGCATGAAGTGCTCCGGGACACAGAAGACAGGATGTTGGCTTTCTTTTTGGGAGATGCTCTCTCTCCATCCTTGTCATCTCTTTCTCCTCCTTTCTTGTTTTCTCTCTTCCAAATGATCACTTCTCCTTGGAAATAACACAGGAAATGAATGGATAATGAATATTTAACAATACACAATAAAAGTTCATAAACACAGTAACCTCTGTACAGTGTTAAACGTAGATATGTAGATCTACAACAAAGTACTGTATATCACAGGGCAAAAGGAAATCACAGGGCAAAAGGCTGTGTGTGTGCGCGCCAGCGTGTGTGTGAGGGGCGGGGGTGGCAACAGCTCATTTAAGGAAATGATACTTTGTTGAACATGTCATAATCAGTTTCAGATAGCTACACTAATGCATAAAACATGTTTCCACAGGCCTGTAATGATGAGGTTTGCATGGTTGCTTTTCAAATGAAGCATCCTTTATTCATCAAATTACTTACTTTCTATCAGATGCACATGATATGTGTGTTACATACTAGACGGTTCACGACATGCTTAACTTGCTATGTCCTTTCCCATTTATAGATACCCTTCTGTTTTATGTGTTAATGGTCCATTGGAGTTGTTTTTCCCTCATCATTTGCATTATATTTTAATAATGGGTTAAACCACCCTGATGACTAGCAAGAGGTCAAAAGTTGACTAACCAATATGTTCAGCAGTCCATCTAAATGCAGCAGCAATCCACAGGTAGGAAATACAAGACTGGCCAGCACCCGTCATTTATTCAAAATAATAAGATTAGATTAGACCTCTCGTGACCACACACAGAGCAACTGTCTGACGTGTGGCAGGAATCCAACCTTCGGTGACCCTATGCCGAGGCTAACCAGCCAAAGCAACAATACAGTGCCTTCAGAAAGTACAGTATTCACACCCTTGACTTTTTCAAAATGTTGTTGTTTTACATCATGAATGAAAAATGTATTAAAGTTAGATTTTTTTTATTCCACTGGGCCTACACACAATACCCCATAATGTCAAAGTGGAATTATGTTTGGCGAAATTTGTACAAATTAATAAAAATGAAAAGTTGAAATGTCTTGAGTCAATAAGTATTCAACCCCTTTGTTATGACAAGCCTAAATAAGTTCAGTAGTAACAAGTCAAATAATAAGTTGCATGGACTCATTGCAATAATATTTTGTAGTATTATTTTAATTACCTCATCTCTTTACCCCAAACATACAAATATCTGTAAGGTCCCTCAGTCAAGCTGTGAATTTCAAACACTGATTCAACCTCAAAGACCAGGGAGGTTTTCCAATGCCTCGGGAAAGAAGATCACCTATTGGTAGATGGGTAAACATGTAAAAAGCAGACATTGAATATCCCTTTGAGCATGGTGAAGTTACAGTATTAATTACACTTTGCATGGTGCATCAATACACTCAGTCACTACAAACATACAGGCGTTCTTCCTAACTCAGTTGCCGGAGAGGATGGAAACTGCTCAGGGATTTCACCATGAGGCCAATGGTGACTTTAAAACAGTTACAGAGTTTAACGGCTGTGATAGGAGAAAACTGAGGATGGATCAACAACATTGTAGTTGCTTTACAATACTAACTTACTATATAAGTTCATCCTCCTGTTTTATTTTCTTTACCTATGCACACTTAGCACACCTCTCACACATTATGGTGTGTTGGTGAACAAACTGACATCAACAAAGTCATCATCACACTCCTCTAAGTAGATTAACTACCTACCTGAACATCTCACAACAAAGTGACCCTGAAACAACCCCCCCAATAAACAAACATATCAGTGACAAAAGTTGTTTTATGCATTTAATTGAATTGTGTATTAGTAGATTATTAGGAGAATAAAGCACTTCAAATATGTTGACTAATCAAAGCTTCAGCAAGAAGATGCTTATACTGATACTGATACTCACTGAAGTGCATAGTAGCTAATTTCTGTACACCCAAATCAAACAAAAAAAACAGCAGACTACACCAACCTCTCCTCTCAGAAGTTTGAAGCTGAGTTTTTGACAGTTTTATACAACCACCTAATTAAGAGAAAGGCTGGCTTGAACAGTGCTGTGCTCACTATCTTAGTGGTGTTATGCAGGGAAGGAGAGGGCAGAACATTGGCTTCAATCTCTCTGCCTCTCTCTCTCTCTTAGCAGTGGTGCTGTGCAGAGAATGGTGTTGTGCATTACATTGATTTTATTATCTCTATCTCTCTTTCTCTCTTCTTTTCTCACTCTCTCCTTAACTCTCTCAGCATTGTGTGTCTCCTTCCGGCTGTGTTGTCAACAGTGGGGCTCTTATACCCAGAGAAACCCCTGGGGGTGCTGCCCCCTCTTGTATGAAGTGTACAATTAGTGAGATTAACAAGGCCAACAGAGCAATCAGTCCACTGTAATCGCTCTCACACATTCTGGCCTCGTGGAGCCTTCTGCTGCTTTCGAGTGACACAAGGGCTTGTGGGGGAGGGCAACCCAGATCTGACATGGGTGGTTGGGTGGGTGGAACGGGGTAGGTGTCATTAGGCAACGTTCTGCCACAATGAACCGGGAGGGCAGATGGGGTGAGAGAGAGAGAAAAAGGGAGAGAGAGAGAGAGAAAGGGAGATGGAGAGAACATGAATGAAAGAGCGGCTGTCCTATTGGAAAGAGAAAGGATGGTAGGGGAGAGGGAGGAGGAGCCGGTAAGACCACAGGTTTGAATTAAGATACATGTAGGTCTGAGGTTAAAGCTATCTCAGTTGTGCCTTGGCGAGGGAGGTCTGCTGCGGCCCTCTCCTCTGCAGAGCACTGCATTGATCCTTACACCCCGCGGCCACATTTTTGGAAGAGGCCTCTTTCAACTGGCTGCTGCGATGACTTCTAATGTTACAGTTATTCCTCCAGGCAGACTACTGGGTGACTTTTGAAGTGGGTGCCTAAAATAAATAAACGGTTTAAATCTGTGACCTTAATTTGCCAGGGGGATGCATGACATGGGGTAAGAAAAAAAGATCCTTCAGTCCCATGTTAAAAATACATTTGAAAATAACATGAAAAAAGAAAATGAAAAAAGATAGCAAGGGACTAAAAATCGATTTAGTTGAAAAACAGAAGAGCAGGATATCTGTTAAGGGATCAACAGGATAAGAGGCTATTGCCAGAGAAAAGTCACTTGGAGCATCGATCATCCTCTCCATCGACTCTAGGCATGTGTAGATAGAGGGTCAAAGCAGCTCATCCGTCAACATTGATGTGAGCCAATACACTCGAGAGAATGACACATACATACACCTCAAAAATGCTATGTATTATATACAGTGCATTCCGAAAGTATTCAGACCATTTGACATTTTATACATTTTGTTACGTTACAGCCTTATTCTAAAATTGTTAACATTACATTTTTTCCTCATCAATCTACTCTCAATACCCCATAATGACAAAGCGAAAACATATTTTTAGAAATTGTTGCACATTTTTGTAAAAGAAAACAATAACAGAAATACCTTATTTACGTAAGTATTCAGACCCTTTGCTATGAGAATCGAAATTGAGCTCAGGTGCATCCTGTTTCCGTTGATCATATATTAGAAATTTCTACAACTTGGAGTCCACCTGTGTTAAATTAACCTGTTAGAGCTCTAGGGGCGCTATTTCATTTTTGGATAAAAAACGTTCCCGTTTTAAGCGCGATATTTTGTCACGAAAAGATGCTCGACTATGCATATTCTTGACAGTTTTGGAAAGAAAACACTCTGAAGTTTCAGAATCTGCAAAGATTTTGTCTGTAAGTGCCCCAGAACTCATTCTACAGGCGAAACCAAGATGATGCATCACCCAGGAATTAGCAGAATTTCTGAAGCTCTGTTTTCCATTCTCTCCTTATATGGCTGTGATTGCGCAACGAATGAGCCTACACTTTCTGTCGTTCGCCCAAGGTCTTAGCAGCATTGTGACGTATTTGTAGGCATATCATTGGAAGATTGACCATAAGAGACTACATTTTCCAAGTGTCCGCCTGGTGTCCTGCGTCGAATTCGGTGCGCAATTGCCAGCTGCTTCTACTTTACCATTTGATTCAGGGGAGAAAGCATGTGTCCAAGAACGATGTATCAATGAAGAGATATGTGAAAAACACCTTGATGATTGATTCTAAACAACGTTTGCCATGTTTTCAGTCGATATTATGGAGTTAATTTGGAAAAAAGTTCGCGTTTTGAGGACTGAATTTTCGGATTTTTTTTGGTAGCCAAATGTGATGTATAAAACGGAGCTATTTCTAATACACAAGGAATCTTTTTGGAAAAACTGAGCATCTGCTATCTAACTGAGAGTATCCTCATTGAAAACATCAGAAGTTCTTCAAAGGTAAATGATTTTATTTGAAGGCTTTTATGTTTTTGTTAATGTTGCGTGCTGGATGCTAACGCTAATGCTAACGCTAAATGCTAACGCGAAATGCTAACGCTAGCTAGCTACTTTTACACAAATTATTGTTTTCCTATGGTTGAGAAGCATATTTTGAAAATCTGAGATGACAGTGTTGTTTACAAAAGGCTAAGCTTGAGAGATGGCATATTTATTTCATTTCATTTGCGATTTTCATAAATAGTTAACGTTGTGTTATGCTAATGAGCTTGCTGATAGATTTACACAATCCTGGATACAGGGGTTTTTTCATAGCTAAACGTGACGCAGAAAACGGAGCGATTTGTCCTAAACAAATAATCTTTCAGGAAAAACTGAACATTTGCTATCTGAGAGTCTCCTCATTGAAAACATCTGAAGTTCTTCAAAGGTAAATGATTTTATTTGAATGCTTTTCTGTTTTTTTGTGTAAATGTTGCCAGCTGAATACTAATGCTAAATGCTACGTTAGCCATCAATACTGTTACACAAATGCTTGTTTTGCAATGATTGAGAAGCATATTTTGAAAATCTGAGATGACAGTGTTGTTAACAAAAGGCTAAGCTTGAGAGCTAGCATATTTATTTCATTTCATTTGCGATTTTCATGAATAGTTAACGTTGCGTTATGGTAATGAGCTTGAGTCTGTATTCACGATCCCGGATCCGGGATGGGGAGATCAGAAAGGTTAAATTGATTGGACATGATTGGGAAAGGAACACATCTGTCTATATAAGGTCCCATAGTTGACAGTTCATGTCAGAGCAAAAATCAAGCCATGAGGTTGAAGGAATTGTCTGTAGAGCAAAGAGACAGGATTGTGTCGAGGCACAGATATGGGGAAGGGTGCCAAAAAATGTCTGCAGCATTGAAGGTCCCAAAGAACACAGTGGCCTCCATCATTCTTAAATGGAAGACATTTGGAACCACTAAGACTCTTCTGAGAGCTGGCTGCCCGGTCAAACTGAGCAATCAGGGAAGAAGGGCCTTGGTCATGGAGGTGACCAAAGACTCGATGGTTACTCTGACAGAGGTCCAGAGTTCCTCTGTGGAGATGGGAGAACCTTCCAGAAGGACAACCATCTCTGCAGCACTCCACCAATCAGGCCTTTATGGTAGAGAGGCCAGACGGAAGCCACTCCCCAAACTTGGAGTTTGCTGAAAGGCACCTAAAGGATTCTATTTGCCATATATGTGTAACTGTGCTATTTTACAACAGTTCTGAACCTATATACATTTTACAGACCCAGTATGTTTTACATTGGTTATCTTGTTGTTATTAGTCCCACCCTTCAGCTTTATTTAACCCCTCCCATCTATCTCTATATTTTTCAACTGTGCTGTGATGCTTCACAAAAGTAATGAACCTTTCTATCCTCCTACAGTAGTTTCTACAGATTGTATATTAATGAAACATTTTTTGCTAAAATAATTATATAATTGATCGATGGACTATGACTTTTCAAAATCACCCATTATTGCTATCTGCAGTGTTAATTCAAGGTAAATGTTGCAATTCTTCAGCCATTCCTGGACCTGTGACCAAAAACGAGCTACATGTGGACATTTGGCCAAAATAAATGATCTAATGAATTAATAATTTCTTAACTCTATTTCTTAAACTGCACTGTTGGTTAATTAAGGGCTTGTAAGTAAGTATTTCATGGGTTATATTCAGTGCATGTGACAAATACAATTAGATTCGAGGTTCACATTCCAACAGGACAACGACTCTAACCACACAGCCAAGACAACGCAGGAGTGGCATCGGGACAAGTCTCTGTATGTCCATGAGATGCCCAGCCAGAGCGCGGACTTGAACCTAATAGAACATCTCTGGAGAGGTGCTCCGCGTACAACCTGACAGAGCTTGAGAGGATCTGCAGAGAAGAATGGAAGAAACTCCCCAAATACAGATGTACTAAGCATCATACTGTTGAAGGAATCGAATTCCTCTGTTTTAATTCCCAATTCAAATTAAACACTCTGTCAATTCATAAGAATTTGTAAGACCCTTATTTTATAGGAATGGACAGAGCCCAATCTTAAAAATCAAGTAACAGCCTTTATTCAAGAGAGTACTGAGTAAATACACATTTTACCACAGGTTATAAACTGAAAAAGATGTCAGCATTTTCTAAATGTTCCGTCTCTTCTTGACACTGGTAGAAAGGCCCTATAGCTCTCAAGCCTTCCCTCCTTGCCTAGAGCCAAGGTCAGTCAGTGTAGATAACAGTCTGGAGATATGGTTC
The DNA here is from genome assembly GCF_045791955.1 of Oncorhynchus clarkii lewisi. Classification (NCBI taxonomy): domain Eukaryota; kingdom Metazoa; phylum Chordata; class Actinopteri; order Salmoniformes; family Salmonidae; genus Oncorhynchus; species Oncorhynchus clarkii. The sequence goes on along the minus strand of NC_092175.1, from coordinate 25,888,456 downwards.
ATCCATTTGTACCAAGGAACAGACCGTCATTGTTCTAAACTCTTGACTACATTCACTACATTATATTCAATACTGGGATCAAGAGAGCAAATGAATACATGTACAGTAGTTTTATGTGTATTCTGATTAGTACATCCTGATTGAAATTTATACATAATTAGTCATTATAGATAAAAAATTCCCTTAACACATACCCAAGAAGACTCTAGGCTGTAATCACTGCCAAAGGTGCTTCAACAAAGTACTGAGTTATGGGTCTGAATAAAAATTTAAATGTGTTGTGTGATTCAGAATTGAAGTGTGAAATCTCATGTGTTCTACCAAAAATGCATGTCCTAACTTCTCACAAGTTCTACCAATATGTGTGTCCTACATTCTCAAGCCTACTCTCTATGGCTGTGTTTAAACTGGCAGCCTAACTCAGATATTTTTTCCACTAATTGGTCTTTTGACCAATCACATCAAATCTTTTCACATTAGATATTTTTCAGAGCTGATCTGTTTAGTCAAAAGACAAATTGGTGGAAAAATATCAGAATTGTGCTGCCTTTGTAAACACAGCCAAGCTCGTTCGCCAGTGATATGCTCAAACCTAAATTCAGAGGCGACATTCTTGCATTCTTGATTGTGCACAGGGAAATGAACGGGACTCCCTAAAAGACAGAAGTGCACCGCAAGTGAGTGTGCCTCGCTCCCTGCATCCAACGGTGGGGACACAGCTCTCCGGAGGAGCTAATATTTTGTTAAAGATACAGAAGTAAAATGGAATCAATATGGGGAAATTGTGATAACCACCTGACTCGGACACTTACACTGTCTCCTTCTTCCCAAGGACGGACCTGCACCCTCCCTTCACAGACACTGGAACCTGTGGAGAGAAAGAGATTTAACCTCTTGAAGCTAGGGGGCACTATTTTTATGTTTGGAAAAACAATGTTCCCAAAGTAAATGGCCTATTTCTCAGGACCAGATGCTAGAATATGCATATAATTGACAGAGTTAAACAGAACTGATATTGTAGGCTAAAACCTGAGGAAAATCCAATCAGGAAGTGCCCCTGTTTTTGAAACCTCTCTGTTGTTATGCATCCCTATTGCCCATTTAAAGGGATATCAACCAGATTCATTTTTCTATGGCTTCCCTAAAGTGTCAACAGCCTTCAGACATAGTTTCAGGCTTTTATGTTGAAGAATGAGCGTGAACGACCACATGCGTAAGTGGATAGGGGGCTTTCAGAGAGAAAGGCGGCCATTGTTACTCCCGGTCCTAGTAAAAAGCCAACTGTCCCGGTTGATATATTATTGAATAGATATTTGAAAAACACCTTGAGGATTGATTAAAAAAAGTTTGACATTTTTCTGTGGACATTATGGACATAATTTGGAATTTTTGTCTGCGTTGTCGTGACCGCTCTTTCCGGTGGATTCCTGGGCATAACGCGCCAAACTAACGGAGGTATTTGGATATAAAAAAATATCTTTATGGAACAAAAAGAACATTTGTTGTCTAACTGGGAGTCACGTGAGTGAAAACATCCGAAGATCATCAAAGGTAAACGATTAATTTGATTGCTTTTCTGATTTTCGTGACCAAGTTACCTGATGCTAAGTGTACTTATTGTTTTGTCGAGCGATCGATAAACTTACACAAACGCTTGTATTGCTTTTGCTGTAAAGCATCATTTCAAAATCTGAGACAACAGGTGGATTAACAAAAGGCTAAGCTGTGTTTTGCAATATTGCACTTGTGATTTCATGAATATGAATATTTTCTAGTAATATTATTTGACTGTAGAGCTATGCTATTCAGCGTTGCTGATGACAATTATACCGAATCCGGGATGGGTGGTTCAGAGAGGTTAATGGAGAGCTCAGGCCTTTTCTCCTAACTAAAAGTGGAAGAACTGACGTCACGAGCAGACTCGACTACATGTGGATGAGTATAGACTGTTGGAAATGAAGATGAATGTTTGGTGGATTATTATGCAAGATGCCTTTTCAAAGAGGAATTGCTATTTTGAATGAGAGACTTTTCAATGCAGCTTTACGTACAAATGCAACTCATTTACCCACCCCCGCACAAGACAACGATTTAAGATCAAGGGCCTGATTACCTGCATGTCCACCAATGTTATTTACATGTTGAAATGTCCCTATGGTCTGTCTTACATAGAGAAAGCCCGTAGAAGTCTTCAGACACAGATCAGTGAGCACCGCAGCAATATACAGACAGGTGAGACAAAACATCTGGTTGCTGCTCATTTTGTACCAGCTGGACTTCCTATTAGTTCTCTGAGATACGTTGGAATAGAAATGGTCAAGATGTCACGCAGGGGAGGAGACAATGAGAGGAAGACTTCTTCGAAGGGAATCTTTCTGGATCCACAGGCTCAACACACTGTCTCCTCTTGGCCTTAATGCGGAGTTTGAATTGAAACCGTTTCATATAGTTTAATATTTCTTGTGTTGTTTTTTATCCTAATTCAAAATTGTATGTATATTACTGTAAACATTGATCACAATCCCTGTGCATGATGATATATTTTGATACATTGAACGTTAATATTGTGAAACTATGTTCTAAATATTATTTTACTTCTTGTTTCAGGAAGGGATGTCACTGAGTTCTGCCCCTATCTATATATATACTGTATATATGCAGTTAAAGTCGGAAGTTTACATACACCTTAGACAAATACATTTAAAAACATTTAATCCTAGTAAAAATTCCCTGTCATAGGTCAGTTAGGATCACTACTTCATTTTAAGAAAAAAGTTAAATCTGAGAATAATAGTAGAGATAATTATTTATTTCAGCTTTTATTTCTTTCATCACATTCCCAGTGGGTCAGAAGTTTACATACACTCAATTAGTGTTTAGTAGCGTTGCCTTTAAATTGTTTAACTTGGGTCAAACGTTTCGGGTAGCCTTCCACAAGCTTCCCACAATAAGTTAGGTGAATTTTGGCCCATTCTTCCTGACAGAGCTGGTGTAACTGAGACAGGTTGTAAGGCCTCCTTGCTCGCACACACTTTTTCAGTTCTGACCACAAATGTTCTATAAGTTTGAGGTCAGGGCTTTGTGATGGCCACTCCAATACCTTGACTATGTTGTCCTTTTAAGCCATTTTTCCACAACTTTGGAAGTATGTTTGGGGTTATTGTTCATTTGGAAGACCTGTTTGCGACCAAGCATTAACTTCCTGACTGATGTCTTGTGATGTTGCTTCAATATATCCACATAATTTTCCTCCCTCATGATGCTATCTATTTTGTGAAGTGCACCAGTCCCTCAAGCAGCAAAGCACCCCCATGCTTCACATTTGGGATGGTGTTCTTCGGCTTTACAAGCCTCCCCTTTTATAGACACTTTTGTACCGGTTTCCTCCAGCATCTTCACAATGTCCTTGGCTGTTGTTCTGGGATTGATTTGCACTTTTCGCGCCAAAGTGCGTTCATCTCTAGGAGACAGAACGCGTCTCCTTTCTGAGCGGTATGATGGCTTTGTGGTCTCATCGTGTTTCTACTTGCGTACTATTGTTTGTACAGATGAACATGGTACCTTCAGGCATTGAGAAATTGCCCCCTAGGATGAACCGGACTTGTGCAGGTCTACAGGTTTTTTTCTGAGGTCTTGGCTGATATCTTTTGATTTTCCCATGATGTCAAGCAAAGAGGCACTAAGTTGGAAAGTAGGCCTTGAAATACATCCACAGGTACACCTCCAATTGACTCAAATTATGTCAATTAGCCTGTCAGAAGCTTCTAAAGCCATGACATTATTTTCTGTTTTTTTCCCAAGCTGTTTAAAGTCACAGTCAACTTAGTGTATGTAAACTTCTGACCCACTGGAATTGTGATACAGTGAATTATAAGTGAAATAATCTATCTGTAAACAATTGTTGGAAAAATGCACAAAGTAGATGTCCTAGGTGACTTGCCAAAAGTATAGTTTGGTAACAAGAAATTTGTGGAGTGGTTGAAAACGAGTTTTATTGACTCCAATCTAAGTGTATGTAACTTCATACTTCAACTGTATATATATATATATATATATATATATATATATATATATATATATATAGGATCTTCCACCCACACCTGGGATATGGATGCCTGATAAAGACCTAAGGGTCGAAACATTGTTAATAAATATCTCCTGGGAGCATGAGCAGCAGTGTGCTGCGTTTTCCTTTCTGTTTTCCATGAGTTTATTTATTTAACCTTTGTTTAACTAGGCAAGTCAGTTAAGAAGTCAGTTATTGACTATGATGGCCTACCCCGTCCAAACCCGGATTATACATGGCCAATTGTGCCCCCAATGGGACTCCCAATCATGGCCGGATGTGACACAGCCTGGGTTTGACCATATCTAATTTTTGCACTCATTAAGTATGTCTGGCTCCAAGACGTATTAAAAATGATTCAGAGCCTGAGTTTGTATAGCACTGTGTTGCTGTTCTTCTTATTTACATTGACATGTACCAGGAAAAACATTATAAGAACTCATCAGATCAAACACGGACTGAAAGGTCAGCCATCAGCCTACCAGCAATCAAATCAAACACATTTCAGCTTCCATCCTCTCCCTAGTCCAGAGTCAATCAACTGTAAAATGAATTTCCCCCAATACCAAGAACATGTAGTTGACAAGCCAAGATTTCACTAGGAGACAGATCCAAGCCTGCCGGTGGCACCCTGCTGTAATTAAATCCTAACTCAGTCATGTAGTTAGCACTTTTTCACTTCATGCATAGGGAAGGAAATCTATAACTCATCCCATAAATGAAGCTGGCACCATACCACTGTGTGGGAATTCAACACCACTGTCACCCCCAGGGCGCTCTGTCCATCCACTCAATATCCACGACTCATCAGGAGAGATGGCGAGAGGGAGGTAGGGGGCAGAGCGAGAGAGATGCTGTGACAACATTGAGTCAGAGAGAGGGAGGTGAAAGGACGGAAGAATGGGAGGGGCACAGAAACAGTCACCTAGGTAACCGGGTGCAGGTCAGTGTCACACCAAGTAGACTTTAATTCCATTCTCCCTCGGAGGTCAGTCAGTCAGCAGACCCACTTACTCAGGGACCTGCCTGGGAAACAACAAGACTATAAGTGTTACTATCCCTGTTACTATCAGGTATCAAGGTAAGACTCAAGTGCAGACTGTGTGAAGTAACAATGTTTATAGTAACAGGCAAACGACAGGTCAATGCAGGCAGGGGTTGATAATCCAGAGTAGGAGCAAAGGTACAGGATGGCAGGCAGGCTCAGGGACAGACGGAGTGGTCAGGCGAGCAGGTACTGTCACGTTCGTCTGAATGAATGGACCAAGACGCAGTGTACTTAGAGTTCCACATGTTTAATAAATATGCAACTCACCGAAAACAAACAGAAGAAAACGAAATGTGACATTCTGGGCTGCTCACAGGAAGCTACACAAAAACAAGATCCCACAAAAAAACAGTTGGAAAGGCTGCCTAAGTATGATCCCCAATCAGAGACAAAGATAGACAGCTGCCTCTGATTGGGAACCATACCAGGCCAACAAAGAAATAGAAAACATAGATTGCCCACCTTAGTCACATCCTGACCTAACCAAAATAGAGAATAAAAAGGATCTCTAAAGTGAGGGCATGACAGGCAAGGGTCAAAAACGAGGAGGACGAGAAAAAGAGAGGCTGGGAAAAGACAGGTGCTGAAAGGACACAAAACTTCACAAAACAAGACGAACTGGCACAGATATAGGTATAAATACCCAGAGGATAAGAGGGGAAGATGGGTGACACCTGGATGGGTTGGAGACAAGCACAAGGACAGGTGAAAACAGATCAGGGCATGACAGTTACCATGTATTAAAAACACTACGTTTTACTGCAGCCTTTGCTGTTGAGTGTATTTTGTTTTGCAATGCATCAAACATCATGTGCAAACTTAAAAATAAATTATGTATTGGTCATTTCGAGGGATAGTTCACACAAATTACAAAATTGTTTCCTTGCCCTGTAAGCAGTCAATGGAGAAGATATGAGAGAAATCCATGGCTTGGTTTATTTTCCTTGTCATCGTTTCCACATGCTAACATTTTTGCATTTGTGGTGCAAATCCCATTCAAGTCATGGGACTGATATTAACATTTTTCACACAGTACAACACACAAAATCACACAGTAACTTTTTCACCAAACCTAATCAGTGTTTAGTCTAGAAATACCTTTCATATAAAGTAATTGCCATTCACAATGCAGTGCTTACAACACCTTTCACATGATTCTCTTCTCATCTGTTTAAATACCATCATATAATCCAACTGCGCTTAATGGTTAATGACTTAACCGTTGCGTAAACCTATAGTTTTAAACTGGTTTGTCTACTATATATGCATTTTGAGAACTACAGAAATAAAATGTGTTTGTAAAGTATAAACATGATATGTATGATACATGATAAACATAATGACTCCTCGTTATTGCTAATTGATTTCACATAGTGGTAACCACAAGTGGTCACCATTTAAAAGGGTGTGTGTGAACACTTGCAATTTCTTTCAACATGGAGCAGGATAGACAGCAAGGAAAAGGAAGAAATCAAAGAGCTTCTAGACAAGGGGCCTGTCAGAGAGGTTAGCATGGGCCCCATCAAAGAGTTGGACATCAGAGAGAGGGAGGCAGACGGCAAGGAACTGTTGTGCATAATAAAGTCTGGGCCATCGTTGTTGACCATGTGGTAAACAGAGGCCTTACCATGGCACAGGCTGCCAGATTAGTTCACCACAATCTGAAAAAATTTACTTTCAATTTGACCATGAGAACATTTCTCCAAGGAAACTGAGTCTGTAGGTTATGCACTATGCTTTGCCAATACATTTACTGCAAATTACATTTTTTAATGCATGCAAAAATTCACATAATATGTTACAGTATTCTTACAGTATGATCTGTTGGCAGTATACTCTGTTCTACCCTCAGAATTGACAGAAGACCCCAAGGTAGTGACCGTGGCTGTGTGTTGACCGATCAGCCGGATGTGGCCATGGTGGAAACGGTGAGGGCCAGGAAGGACACACGGCTGTCTGAAATAAAGCAGGCCATTGATGAGACCGATGACACCTTTGCCAATGTGGCATCCATCAGCCTACCAACAATCAGCGGGCTTTTGAAAAGGCACACGGTATCTATGAAACACACTTACCTGGTGCCTTTTTAGAGAAACACCAACCGGTTGAAACAACTGCAGGCCGAGTATGTTCAGGTACAGCACTATATACTGTATTACTGATACTATTTGATGCACATGCTACTTCACAATATCATATTGGAACTATATTGTAAAAAGAACTAACCAATATATACAGTCTTTTTAGAGGGTTGATGCTACTGTGAACCATCACAAGTACAGACATCTTTGTTGATGAAGCGGGCTTCAACCTGGCCAAAACTCGGCGCCTGGGTGGAACCTCATCGGCCAACAGGTGACTGTCCAAGTGGGAGAAATTGAGCAGGCCTGTCAAGGTGAATGGGTCACCTATGTCGTTGTGTGTGACAATGTCAGGTTCCACCATACAGAGGTGGTTCAGGCATGGTTTCGGGCCCAGGCATGGTTTCGGGCCCATCCCCGGTGTGTGACCCTATACCTGCCCCCATACACTCCTTTCCTCAACCCTATTGAGGAATTTCTTTCATCATGGAGGTGGAAGGTGTACGATCAACATCCCCATGAGCGTAAAACCCTCCTTCTGGCCATGGCTGAGGCATGTGACGACATCAATGCAGATCAATGTCAAGCTAAGATTAGCCAATTTTATTTTGTTTTTATTCAACCCTGATTTTACTAGGTAAGTTGACTGAGAACAGATTCTCATTTACAGCAACGACTTGGAGAAGATGAATGAGACAGGAGAGATGAATCAGCCAAATGGAAGCTCAGGATGATTAGGTGACCATGACGGTATGAGGGCCAGATCAGGAATTTAGTCAGGACACCGGGGTTAACACCTCTACTCTTACGACAAGTGCCATGGGATCTTTAGTGACCACAAAGAGTCAGGACACCAGTTTAATGTCCCATCTGAATGATGACACCCTACACAGGGCAATGTCCCCAATCACTGCCCTGCATTGGGATATTTTTTTAAGACCCGAGGAAAGCGCCTTCTACTGGCCCTCCAACACCACTTCCAGCAGCATCTGGTCTCCCATCCAGGGACCAACCCTGATTAGCTTCAAAGGCAAGCCAGCAGTGGGATGCAGGGTGGTATGCCGAAAGTTTTTGTTCTGCGGTACATGAACAATTAGGACATTCACTGTGACGTGGATGAGAATTTAAGGCCAAATGCTCAGACAGGCTTGATTCAAATTATTATTATTCATTTATTACATTTGAGTACAGACAGCACACCTATGTTGAAATTATATCAGAAAAAGAGATTGTAGATGATGTCTTCATTGATCATACCGTTGATTACACATTGGATAGAGATTATGGAAATTGTAGATTTTTGGTCAATTTTATTGGGTAATGTACAGTAAGTGTATTGCTTAATGTGAAGTCTGTGTAATCTACTGTAATTTACAGTACTGTAGTTTATTACTTTCATCACTACATCAATTGTGTTCCTCATAAACTATTCTCTTACAAAGAGGGGTTCCAAAAGGGTTCTTCGGGTGTCCCAAAAGGATAACTCTTTTTGGTTCCATGTAAAACCCTCTGTGGAAAGGGTTCTACATGGAAACCGAAAGGGTTATTTTATTTTATTTATTTAACCTTTATTTAACCAGATAGGCCAGTTGTGAACAAGTTCTCATTTACAACTGCGACCTGGCCAAGATAAAGCAAAGAAGTGCGACAAAAACAACAACACAGAGTTACACATGTGATTAACAAACGTACAGTCAATAATACAATGGAAAATAATAGAATTGAACCTTGATATCTGTCCTTCACCAGGTTTGTATTTTGATGAGGGCATCAAGTAAAATGATGTCCCCTTTGAAATGACTGCTACTGGATAACACTCACAGCCTGGTTGGCCCTGGGTAAAATCAACAGTGTGGGTATGGTGTCTGTGACTGGACACAGATCATGAAAGTCATCATCACCAAACAGATGACCATGCAGCTCTACTTTTGCGGAGTCTACTCTGATGAGTCAAGGTCCACATGTTTTCCTCTTTACACCCCGGGACTGGCTGGTTGGTGGTCTTGCTGTTGGTCTGAGGCTAATCCTTCTTGGTGCTCTGCTGGTCCTTTGGGCCTAGGATGGTTCTCTCAGCTCTTTCACTATGTGAATCAGAATCAGCTCAGCAGGCGAAAGTACTCCAGACGAGATGAAAGTGCCATGCAGTTAGCTACTGGGGCCAACATTAGAGAGGGTCTGAAGGACTTCTTAGAAATATATTACGGATGCTGCGGGCCCTGGCAGATCCCACTACACACATATGTGTGAGATGAGAGGGGAAATTGAACTTCTTGTGAGAGTGGGATGCTTTTAAGGCATAAATTATGGTTTGGTAGAAGTTTAGAAAGATAGTTACAGCACATGGAAAATAGAAAAGAGGAGAAAACTGACATGCTTTTCAGTTTACTAGACTCTTGTCACTGCAAGAATGTATAGAGACGGTAGCTATCTTTGGGGAACAGCTATTGGTTTAGTTTCTGCACATGGAGGGCGGATTCTGACCCGAGTTAAGCGTGCGTAAATGGAATGTACTTCCCTTTTATGCACTTTTCTCTCTACACGTATTCTGACCTTGAACTTAAGCATGAGAATAGCATGCTATTCACTTAATTCCCTCATAATTCTACCAAATTTACGCTCACGATGAAACAATGAATAAACAAGGTCAAGCAGCCTGTCAGTTCCAAGTGGAGCAACATCTACTTAATTTTTTTCCTATATAAATAACACCATTCTCCATACACTGTAATTTATAAATTGATAATAGCTATTGATAAGAGCTAGGTAAATGAGTAAACTACAGTGAACAAAAATATAAACACAACATAAAGTATGAAGTGTTGGTTTCACAACATTAAGTAAAGTGTTGGTTTCACGAGCTGAAATAAAAAATCCCACAAATGTTCCATACGCACAAAAAGCTTATTTCACTCAAACCTTGTCAACAAATGTGTTCACATCACTGTTAGTGAGCATTTCTCCTTTGCCAAGACAATCCATCCATCTGACAGGTGTGGCATATCAAGAAGCTGATAAAACAACATGGTAATTACACAGGTGCACCTTGTGCTGGGGAAATAATATGTGCAATTTTGTCACACAACACAATGCCACAGATGAGGGGGTGTGCAATTGGCATGCTGATTGCAGGAATGTCCACCAGAGCTTGTTGGCAGAGAATGAAATGTTAATTTCTCTACCATAAGTCGCCTCCAACTTCATTTTAGAGAACTTTGCAGTACGCCCAACCGGCCTCACAACCACAGACCAAGTGTTACTACACCAGCCCAGGACCTCCACATCCGATTTCTTCACCTGCAAGATCCTCTGAGACCAGCCACCCGGACAGCTGATTAATCTGAGAAGTATTTCTGTCTGTAATAAAAACCTTTATGTGAAGGGAAACTAATTATGATTGGCTGGGCCTGGCTCCCCAGTGGGTGGGCCTTTGCCCTCCCAGGCCCACTCATGGCTGCGACCCTGCCCAGTCATGTGAAATTCATACATTAGGGTCTAATGACTTTTTTCCAATTTACTGATTTCCTTATGAATACGATCAAATCAAATTTGATTGGTCACATGGCCTTGAGATAGAAACTGTTTTTCAGTCTCTCGGTCCCAGCTTTGATGCACCTTTACTGACGTCACCTTCTGGATGATAGCAGGGTGAACAGGCAGTGGCTTGGGTGGTTGTTGTCCTTGATGGTATTTTTGGCCTTGGTGTGTCATCGGGTGCTGTAGGTGTCCTGGAGGGCAGATAGTTTGCCCCCGGTGATGCGTTGTGCAGACCGCAGATCGCCCTCTGGAGAGCCTTGTGGTTGTGGGCGGGGCAATTGCTATACCAGGCGGTGTTACAGCCTGTTAGGATACTCTCAGTTGTGCATCTGTAAAAGTTTGTGAGGGTTTTAAGTGCCATGCCAAATTTATTCTGCCTCCTGAGGTTGAAGAGCTGCTGTTGAGCCTTCTTCACCACATTGTCTATGTGGGTGGACCATTTCAGTTTGTCAGCGATGTGTATGCTGAGGAACTTGAAGCATTACACCTTCTCCACTGTGGTCCTCTCGATGTGGATAGGGGGGTGCATCCCCCTGCTGTTTCCTGAACTCCACGATCATCTCCTTTGTTTTGTGGACGTTGGGTGAGAGGTTATTTTTCTGGCACCACACTCCCAGAGCCCTCACCTCCTCCCTGTAGTTAATCAAGCCTATTACTGTTGTCTGCAAACTTGCTGATTGAGTTGGAAGCATGCTTGGCCATGCAGTCATGGGTGAACAGGGAGTACAGGAGGGGAATGGGCACGTGCCCTTGTGGGGCCCCAGTGTTGAGGATCAGCGAAGTGGAGGTGTTGTTTCCTACCTTCACCAACTGAGGGTGGCCCTTCAGGAAGCCCAGGACCCAGTTGCAAAGGACAGGGTTCAGACCCTTAATGATGATCTTGGTGGGTACTATGGTGTTGAATGCTGAGCTATAGTCAATAAACAGCATTCTTACAAAGGTATTCCTCTTGTCCAGATGTGATAAGGCAGTGTACAGTGTGATAGCAATCGCATCATCTGTGGATCTGGCACCCTCCCTACGGTGAAGCGTGATGGTGGCAGCATTATTGTGTGGGGATGTTTTTCAGCGTCAGGGACTGGGAGACTAGTCAGGATGGAGGGAAAGATGAATGGAGCAAAGTACAGAGAGATCCTTGATGAAAACCACTCAGGACCGCAGACTGGGAAGAAGGTTCACCTTCCAACAGGACAAAGACCGTAAGCACACAGCCAAGACAACGCAGGAGTGGCTTCGGGACAAGTCTCTGATTGTCCTTGAGTGGCCCAGTCAGAGCCCGGACCCGATCGTACATTTCTGGAGATATCGTGAAAATAGCTGTGCAGCGACGCTCCCCATCCAACCTGACAGACCTTGAGATGATCTGCAGAGCAGAATGGGAGAAACTCCCCAAATACAGGTGTGTGTCATACCCAATAAGACTTGAGGCTGTAATTGCTGCCAAATGTGCTTCAACAAAGTACTGAGTAAAGGGTCTGAATACATATGTAAATTTGATATTTCAGTTTTTTTTAATTTGCTAGCATTTCTAAAAACCTGTTTTAATTTTTGTCATTCTGGGGTATTGTGTGTAGATTGATTTGAAAAAACAAACATTTAATCAATGTGTAAAAAGTCAAGGGGTCTGAATACTTTTCCAAATGCACTGTATATTTAGTGTGTAAAGGCTCTCCAAACCTTTTTTTTTTATTCAGAAATACTTCAAAATGTTCTCAATAATATAGAAGATTAGATTATTTTTATATATACTGAGAACGAAATAAATATGCTGAAAAGTAGACGAATAAGGCCTATGTGTGTATTTACATGGATTTCTTAAATTGATCCCTAATATTCTGAACCATTCTCTCCATATATTATAGTGAGTCTGTCGAGAAGAAAATGCTAAATAAAGGTACACCAAATTTAAAGGGATGGCTTTAGATAAATGTACTGAAACCCTTATTGAATGAAAAAGCTGCAAGAAAATATTTTAGCCAGCAAGTGTTTTCAGAGGATTAATAAAATGTATTCAGCGTGAGCAATGAACCATACCTGCGAGGCCCGTTATGCACCAGCATAAGGTATATCTGAATACCAACTACTGAGAAGTGCGTAAGGAAGGTGTGCTTAGGAAAGGCGTACATTTCACCCTCTATTTGGCAAATCTGACCAAATGTCTATTCTCCTGATTCCTGCTTACAAGCAAAAACAAAAGCAGGAAGTACCAGTGACTCACTTTATATGGAAGTGGTCAGATGACGTAGATGCAAGCTACAGGACTGTTTTGCTAACACAGACTGGAATTGACATTGACTGGCACAGGCTGGCATTGAGGAGTATACCACATCAGTCATCGGCTTCATCAATAAGCATATCGATGATGTTGTCCCCACAATGATCATACGTACATACACCAACCAGAAGCCATGGATTATAGGGAACATCTCACTGAGCTAAAGGGTAGAGCTGCCACTTTCAAGGAGCGGGACTGTAACCCTGAAGCTTATAAGAAATCCTGCTATGCCCTCAGACGGACCATCAAACAGGCAAAGCGTAAATACAGGACTGAGATTGAATCCTACTGCACTGGCTCCGACGCTCGTTGGATGTGGCAGGGCTTGCAAACTATTACCGACCACAAAGGGAAGCCCAGCCACGAGCTGCCCAGGGACACAAGCCTACCAGACAAGCTAAATGACTATGCACACTTCGGGCAAGCAACATTGAAGCATGCATGAGAGCACCAGCTGTTCCGGAAGACTGTGTGATCACACTCGCTGTAGCCGATGTTAGCAAGAAATCTAAACAGGTCAACATTCATATGGCCGCAGGGCCAGAAGGATTAGCAGAATGTGTACTCCTAGCACGGACTGATCTACTGGCAAGTGTCTTCACTGTCATTTTCAACTTGTCCCTGACTGAGTCTGTAATATCAACATGTTTCAAGCACACCACCATAGTCCCTGTGCCCAAGAACACCAAGGTAACCTGCCTAAATGACTACAGACCCGTAGCACTCATGTCTGTAGCCATGAAGTGCTTTGAAAGGCTGGTGATGGCTCACATCAACACCATCATTCCAGAAACCCTAGATCCATTCCAATTTGCATACCGCCCCAACAGATCCACAGATGACGCAATCTCTATTGCACTCAACACTGCACTTTCCCACTTCGACAAAAGGAACACCTACGTGATAACGCTGTTCATTGACTACAGCTCAGCGTTCAACACCATAGTGCCCTCAAAGCTCATCACTAAGTTAAGGACCCTGGTACTTAACACCTCCCTCTGCATCTGGATCCTGGACTTCCTGACGGGCCTACCCAAGTTGGTAAGGCTAGGCAACAACACATCTGCCAGGCTGATCCTCAACACAGGTGTGTGTTTAGGCCCCTCCTGTTCTTTTTGTTCACCCATCACTGAGTGGCCATGCATGGCTCCAACACCATCGTTAAGTTTGCCGACAACACAACGGTGATAGGCCTGATCACCAACAACGATGACACAGCCTGTAGAAAGGTGGTCGGAGACATAGAAGTGTGGTGCTAGGACAACAACCTCTTCCTCAACGTGATCAAGACAAAAGAGATGATCGTGGTCTACAGTGGACTACAGGAAAAGGAGGGCCGAGCACGCCCCCATTCTCATCGACGGGGCATGGAGCATGTTGAGAGCTTCAAGTTCCTTTTTGTCCATGTCACCAACAAACTATCATGGTCCAAACATACCAAGACGGTTGTGAAGAGGGAATGTACGGGCCTAAAAATGGCCTAAATATTGCCAAAGACTCCAGCCACCCTAGTAATAGACTATTTTCTCATTTACCGCATGGCAAGCGGTACAGGAGTGCCAATTCTGGGTCTTCTTAACAGCTTCCCGTTCCAAGCCATAAGACTGCTGAACAGCTCATCAAATGGCTACCCGGACTATTTGCATTTACCCCACCCCCCACCCCATAAAACTACATTGTTGGTTAAGGGCTTGTAAGTAAGCATTTCACGGTTGCACATGTGACAAATAAAATTGGATTTTATCTGATTTCCTAAGTCTGAATCAGGCCCATGATGCATTGGGAGGCCATATTCCCATTACCTAAGAGTTATTTGGGATATTATGATGTAAAAAATGTAGTTAAATATCTACTTGTCAAATAGTTATTATTGCTAATTAAGGTGACTTTTGCCACTGAGCCAGGTGATGGGAATCATTCCTAATCCTAATGTATTTAATCTCCCTGCATTTGGCAAATATGTCCCTCTGTGTCGCATAAGTTGTCACTAAAGTCAGCGATCATTATTAATTAGATTCTATCTGGCATGATTTAATGTGTGTGGAAGCCTTACAGTGCTCAGTGCTCTCTCAGGTTTTCCAACTGAACTTGGCGGGACTAGTGTGCATTGAAAGTACATCCCATCATGTCATTTGGGGACATGGATAGCATACAAATCTCATGGCAGGTCAGTCAGATGAAGGCATTGATAATACTTAGCCTTCATTTTCTGCTATTTAGCCAATCCCTAATGCTTGCTATATACAATCTCCTGCTTGCCCTACTCTTCTACAAAACTAAATGAAGAGTTCCCTTCTCTAACAGTATGCGTCAGAAATCAGTGAAAAAGTAGTAAATAGCTATATTTGAAGTATTTTAAGGTAAGTTAAATACCTATTCTATAAATATAAAGTGGTAAAATTACTGAGTGTGACTAATGTAACTTGTATATCCCCTCTTACAGTATATGTACCCTTATACAGTTTCATTGGCCCGTATTTGGCCAGCTATATCATGACTTGGTCTCCATGAGAGTTTCAAATGTTATTTCTTCCAATGTCTCTGATTTGTGCAGCTTTTTTTGATTTGTGCAGCTTTATCAGATTGACTCGGGCCTTTCTTTAATCTGAAGGGATATTTGTGCTTTCAGCGCCTACAGACCACCTGGTGGAAATTGCAACAAGAGTGCCTGCGGAATTGTTCAATTGTTGTTCAATTCCATAAAACCAGTTATTGTAAGGAGGATATACTGTATAGGCTTGCTCTTGGAAAAGGGAAAAGGAAAAAAAAATGCCTACAGGTCTTACCAGAGTTAACTGAGAAGCAGTTAATAATAGTTATGAAACAAGACACAGGAGCCTCCTTAGCTCCCCTGAAGAGCAATGCTACAGAAACTGTTGACATACACATTGTCTGGAAAAGGCTGTGAAAGACGAGGTACTATCACACCCCATGTCAAACAGGTAACTTAATTTTCCTCTCAGCAAAGATTTCCAGGAGAAAGCATCTGTCAAGCAATTCTGGAAAAGTGTTGTTTGACGAGTCCAATTTTCCGCCGCTGAGGGGCTCATTTCCCCATAGCTATTTATATATATGTGGGGAGGAAGTCAAAGTGTTCCATTAAGGGAGAGCAATTTAGATATGGAGGATTGTGCCTGGCTCCCTGATTGCCCATGTGGAAGTAGAGATGCAGGTAAGGTAAGCCGGAGTTCAGACACTTGTTGAGTGGAGGTCACCTTCCCTGCCATTACCATGTTGGGGATAGATGCGGCCAGACATTCGTCACTGAAGTTGGTCTGACAGTAGGCTTCTAAGGATTTTAGGATGGTCTTTTGACAAAAAAACATTTCAAGATGATCATACTCTCCTTTGCTTACCCTCTTTCACTCACTTATTTACTCAGATTTCATAGAAGTGTTTAGTAGACACTTTTATCCAAAGTGACTTACAGTCATGCATTAATACATTTTAGAATCAGCTGGTCCCATGAATTGAACCCACTATCCTGGTGTTGTAAGCACCATGCTCTGAGCTACAGAGGATTGAATGTGAATAGATGCCTCTCTCTAACTATATATCTCTATCCCCCGCTCTTACCTATCATATCTGTAAACAGATCCTTGTGTGTGAGTGTATGCATGAGAGATAGTATGGATATATATTATTTCTTGAAAGGAGTTGCTAGACATACATATATTGCTAGACATGTTGCTGGTTTGATTCTACACTACATCCACAGGTGTTGTTTACCGTAGTTGTTCAACGCTGTAAAGTTTAATTGCGATACGCAAAGTATTTGGGGGTGACCTCGATCAGCAGAACAGAGCTGAAGTCTTCTGACCCTCCCCCAATTCTGAAAAATTGAAGTAAAGAGGAAGATTATGGACGATCAATCTCAGACTTTTTTTAGACGTATTTTCAGCTTTTCCTCCTTTGTCTCCCAGGTGTCCTCTTTGAAGCATTTCTATATTGATTTTCTTGGTGGTTTTGCTTTTTTTGTGGCTGCCTTGCCTTCAGGGAGAAGAGGAGACACTTTCATATTTTCCAATGGGGAGACAACAAGACATCAAAAGCAAAGAGAGGTATATAAAAAAGCAGCTTTCAGGATTTTAAAGCTTTTTCAGAGTTGTATTTTTGATGAAAGTTTATCCATCACAGCAGGCAACAATTGATACCATCAATTGGAAGAGGCACAGGATGGAGGGAGGCAATCAGCCATGTACTCTCAATGCATTCTGTCTGTCGGAGGAGTGGGGTCACTTCTTGACCACAGAGAGAGTGATGCAATTTTAGCGGTGAACTTCCACCCACAACCCCAACAGAAACTAATACCCTGATAGTGCTGCAATGAAAGAAAAGCTCAACTGTTGCTCCCCAGACACTAGTTTTCACAGAGACATAATGAGAGCACTGAGCGATGTCCAGCCTGACCTTTGAGAGATTGGGAGGATGTGACCAGACACACTATCACCTGTTTCCTAGAGCCCAATATACCTTTGAAACATGGAGCTCTTGAAATGAGAAGGCTACATCTGGAAATGTCATGTCTGTATCAGATTATACTCACAAATTAAAGCTTCAGTCATAAAACACACTCAGAAACCCTAACCGTGGTCACTCAACAAAACAAATACCCTCGAGTCAGACAAACACTGTATGGCAGTGAAATTAAACTCATGTAGGTTGTTGAAATAAAAAAGGTTAACCTTTTCCCTTGAATGTGCATATGAAGCAGCCCATTGTTAGAGTTCATGTCTAAATACATGCCTAATTTATCTCCAACACACTGTATGTCCAAATCAGATGAGTCATTTTTTTTCCTATATCAAATAAAAACTGTGCCCGAAATCCAATTAAATATATGGTATCATGGAAGTATAGCTACAATACTAAATCAATGCAAAATACTCTGATGTCCTACTGCCACAGCCACAGTTGCTCAAAAGAAATTCCATGTAGGGACTCAGCAATACATAATAATTCAAAATAGGCAGATTATTTCCTCTGTACTGTTTTGTCTGAGATATACAGTCCTGGAGCCATGCATAGGTCAACATTGCTTTTTTTAACTAGCGTTTAGAGAGAACGGAGTCTGGCACAGGGGCTTGTGAGCCAGTCATTTCACCATGCTGAGAAAGGACGCTGCTATTCACTGATACCAGCTGCCAGGGTACACACACAGTATGGATTTGCAGCAGAAACACCTAGGAATCTCACTATGCAAGATCAAAAATAACGTTCAGCAAGAAGTATATTTCCCATATGGAAAAACCTGCCTGAGGAAAAGTAGACGACATAATCACAGTTTGCCAAATGCATAATATCTCAATCACTAAAACAGCATATGAATGTAGGGTGCTTCATTGCAGGTCTTTGTAAAGTATGTAGGCAGCTGGAAGGTTGGTAGTTAATCATGGCTCTGAAATAGTATGGAGGTGCATATGATAAATAGGATAACTGTGAGACTTTATATATACAGTACATACTAAACTCAGCAAAAAAAAAAACGTCCTCTCGCTGTCAACTGCGTTTATTTTCAGCAAATTTAACATGTGTAAATATTTGTATGAACATAACAAGATTCAACAACTGAGACATAAACTGAACAAGTTCCACAGACATGTGACTAACAGAAATGGAATAATGTGTCCCTGAAAAAAAGGGGGGGTCAAAATCAAAAGTAGCAGTCAGTATCTGGTGCATTAAGTACTGCAGTGCATCTCATCCTCATGGACTGCACCAGATTTGCCAGTTCTTGCTGTGAGATGTTACCCCATTCTTCCACCAAGGCACCTGCAAGTTCCCGGACATTTCTGGGGCGAATGGCCCTAGCCCTCACCCTCCGATCCAACAGGTCCCAGATGTGCTCAATGGGATTGAGATCCGGACTCTTCACTGGCCATGGTAGAACACTGACATTCCTGTCTTGCAGGAAATAATGGATAGAACATGGCTGGTGGCATTGTCATGCTGGAGGGTCATGTCAGGATGAACCTGCAGGAAGGGTACCACATGAGGGAGGATGTCTTCCCTGTGACGCACAGCGGTTGAGATTGCCTGCAATGACAACAAGCTCAGTCCGATGATGCTATGACACACCGCCCCTGACCATGACTGACTCTCCACCTCCAAATCGATCCCGCTCCAGAGTACAGGCCTCGGTGTACCGCTTCGACGATAAACGTGAATCCGACCATCACCCCTGGTGAGACAAAACCGCGACTCGTCAGTGGAGAGCACTTTTTGCCAGTACTGTCTGGTCAAGCGACGGTGGGTTTATGCCCATAGGCTACGTTGTTGCCGGTGATTTCTGGTGAGGACCAGCCTTATAACAGGCCTACAAGCCCTCAGTCCATCCTCTCCCAGCCTATTGCGGATAGTCTGAGCACTGATGGAGGGATTGTGCATTCCTGGTGTAACTCGGGCAGTTGTTGTTGCCATCCTGCACCTGTCCCGCGGGTGATGTTCGGATGCTGTGCAGATGTTGTTACACGTGGTCTGCCACTGCGAGAACGATCAGCTGGCAGTCCTGTCCCCCTGTAGCGCTGTCTTAGGCGTCTCACAGTACGGACATTGCAATTCATTGCCCTGGCCACATCTGCAGTCCTCATGCCTCCTTGCGGCATGCCTAAGGCACGTTCACGCAGATGAGCAGGGACCCTTGGCATCTTTTAGTGCCCTGAGTTTTCATAAATGTGACCTTAATTGCCTATCGTCTGTAAGCTGTTAGTGTCTTAACGACTGTTCCACAGGTGCATGTTCATTAATTGTTTATGATTCAAGCATGGGACACAGTGTTTGAACCCTTTACAATGAATATCTGTGAAGTTATTTGGATTATTACAAATTATATTTGAAAGACAGGGTCCTGAAAAAGGGATGTTTCTTTTTTTGCTGAGTTTATATGGCCCATAGTTAAATTGCAGCATCTTAAAGTGGGTGGGATGTGTCAGACTGGGGGGTTGGAGGCAGCAGCACGGAATGGTTTTCTGCAGGGGAAAAATACCTGGAATGACTCTGAGTCTAACAGTGCCTGACAGGAAGAGAGCAGCTTGGAATAGGCCTGGAAGACATGGCACAGAGTGAGAGGGAGAGAGAGGAGGGGGAGAGGGGAAGAGAGAGGGGGGAGAGTGGAAGAGAGAGGGAGAAAGAGAGATGTCCACCCTGCGCCTTCTCTCCTGTAAAATGGCGGGACGCAGTCAAGCGCAAGAGACACTGTCCCCTCTCCTGCTCCCCCTCCTGGAGCTGACACCTCTTTTCATATCCTGAGGTCATTCTTGCTTTATTTCTGGTTTCTCCTGCGCACACATCTCCTTTTTAACATATTCCATCTATCCTAGAGAATAAATCTTCCTGTATGTATCATAATCCACAATCTGCTGAAGTAATTGTATGTTAAAAGGACCCTACACCTCTGTTAATTTGTTCCTAACCATTTGTCATCATGTTTTTCACTTCACTGAGCCAGAATTACAGCAATGAGAACCAAAGGGGCAACTTGCTGTGATGGGCAACAGCAATCTGTTCATTTGCTCACAACATGTCTTCCTTGAGAAATGTGACACCTCGTCAATCTGTGAGGTTGGCTTGATGTCCATGGAAAAAGCTAGGTTTCAAACAGGATTATGTAAGGAACTGGACTGGACATATTGCTCATGACTCAAAATAAACAATATGCATTGAGCATTGGTCAGGCTTCATCCCTCCAAATGTAAACTGCAGAATATTCTTTGCATGTTCTGTGTGCGTGTATGTATGTGTGCGTGTGTGTACGCATGCACGCACGTGTGTGCTTGCTTGTGTGCGAGCGTGTATGTGCACATTTATGTGTGCATGTGTGCTCACATGATACGTTTGTGAAAGCAAAAGCGGAGTGTTAGGGGCCTGTCAATCTCCACCTTCCCCTCTCCTTGTGCTCCCCTGGTTTTGTGTGGGCAGTGGAGCGTGAGGGCGACTGCTGCTTCCTCCTCATTGAGGATGCCAGTCCTTTTCTCTTGTGTCCTGCAGGCACAGCGCCGGTTGACAGACGGGAGTACAAGGGTCAGAAAGAGACATCTAACTAATAACAATAACAACAACAACAAGTGTGGGGGGTGATTCTACTGCCCATCAGTACTGCTTTTCGGACAGAGGCTTATAGAATGTTAGGAGAAGACATATGGAGAAAGAGGAAAAATAGAGAGAAAATGAAAAAGAGAGAGCATGAAGGAGAGGAGATTCAGAGACATTACGAGGGCTGCTTTGATGGTTACAATTGCTGAGTTGAAGCAATAAAGTCTCCTACCTGGACAAGGACAAGAATGTAATATCATATTTCAAGAAAACTTTACACTTGAAAAAGAGAGCTAGAGTAGCAATACTGTTTACTACTACCATATTATAGGGGTTACTACACAAGTTATTACTCAAGCAACCTCTCCTACCCAGAGAATTTGTCATTACAGGCAGAAATCAATTGCGATGTTGGTTGTGATTTGAAGAAACGTAGCTATGTTAAAACTGTTATTCTGAATTCTACATGTAAGTTATACAGTACAGCAACCGAGAGAGTAGGGAGATGATGAGTGTCACGTTCTGACCTTTATTTCCGTTGTATTGTATTTATTTAGTATGGTCAGGGCGTGAGTTGGGTGGGCAGTCTATGTTTGTTTTTCTATGTTTTGGGGCATTTCTATGTTTTTGGCCTAGTATGGTTCTCAATCAGAGGCAGGTGTCATTAGTTGTCTCTGATTGAGAATCATACTTAGGTAGCCTGGGTTGCACTGTTTGTTTGTGGGTGATTGTCTATGTTGATGGCTTGTTTCAGCACAGTCCATATGATTAGCTTCACGGTTGTTATTTTGTTTACTGGTTTTGTATAGTTTTCAGTGTTCACTACTTTCTTTATTAAAGATTGACCATGGACACTTACCACGCCGCGTATTGGTCCTCAGATCCTTTTCGCCTCTCCTCTTCAGATGAAGAGGAGGACGACCGTGACAGAATCACCCACCAACCAAGGACCAAGCGGCATGGTAAAAAATAGCGACGGCAGCAGCAGCAGCAGGAACAACAACAGCGGCCAGCTTCACAGGACTATACAACTTGGGAGGAAGTAGACAGATGGGCCATCGACCCAGGGAGAGTGCCGGAGCCCGCCTGGGATTCGATGGAGCAGTGCAAGGAAGGTTACAGAAGAATGAGGTTGGCGAAGGCAGCAGGGCAGTGCGACAGGTACGAGAGACAGCCCCAAACATTTTTTTGGGGGGGGCACACGAGGGGTGGAGCTAAGCCAGGTAGCAGACCTGCGCTCACTCCTCGTGCTTATTATAAGCAGCGCGATACTTGGCAGGCACCGTGTTATGCGGTTAAGCGCACGGTGTCGCCAGTACGTGTCCATAGCCCGGTGCGCTATAGGACAGCCCCCCGAGAGTGTCATGCGAGCGCGGGCATCGAGCCAGGGCGTATGGTGCCTGCTCAGCGGGTCTGGTCGCCGGTACGCAGTTTTGGTCCAGGGTATCCTGCGCCGGCTCTGCGTGCTGTGTCTCCGGGGCGCTGGGAGGGTGCAGTGCGTCCTCTGCCTGCGCTCCGCTCGTACCGGGCGACTGTGGGAATGGAGCCTAAGGGAGAGGTGCGTGTAGTAAGCACTAGATCTCCCGTGCTTACCCACAGCCCGGTTCAACCTGTGCCTGCACTCTGGAGGGTCCGGGCTAGAGTGGTTATCCAGCCTGGGGAAGTGGTGTCAAGGTTGCGCTCCAGTGCTCCCCCACAGCCCGGTCCTTCAGGTGCCTCCTCCTAACCCCAAGCCTCCTGAAGGTCTCCCCAGCCTGGTGGTTCCTGTGGCAGCCCCACGCACCAGGCTGTCTCTCTGTCTCCTCCCTGCAGGTGGTCCTGTCTGTCCGGCGCCGCTGCCGGAGTCTCCCGCCTGTCCGGCGCCGCTGCCGGAGTCTCCCGCCTGTCCGGCGCCGCTGCCGGAGTCTCCCGCCTGTCCGGCGCCGCTGCCGGAGTCTCCCGCCTGTCCGGCGCCGCTGCCGGAGTCTCCCGCCTGTCCGGCGCCGCTGCCGGTTTCTCCCGCCTGTCCGGCGCCGCTGCCGGAGTCTCCCGCCTGTCCGGCGCCGCTGCCGGAGTCTCCCGCCTGTCCGGCGCCGCTGCCGGAGTCTCCCGCCTGTCCGGCGCCGGAGCCTCCCGCCTGTCCGGCGCCGGAGCCTCCCGCCTGTCCGGCGCCTCTGCCGGAGCCTCCCGCCTGTCTGGCGCCTCTGCCGGAGCCCCTCTGTCCCGAGCAGCTGCCCCTCTGTCCCGAGCAGCTGTCCCTCTGTCCCGAGCAGCTGCCCCACCTCTGTCCCGAGCTGTCCCTCTGTCCCGAGCAGCTGTCCCACCTCTGTCCCGAGCTGCCCCTCTGTCCCAAGCAGCCCCTCTGTCCAGTGGGGTCATTGAGTAGGGTGGTCATGGTGAGGAAGCCACGGAGGCGGACAATAAGGAGGACTAAGACAATGATGAAGTGGAGTCCGCGTCCCGCGCCAGAGCCGCCACCGCGGACAGACGCCCACCCAGACCCTCCCCTATAGGTCAAGGTTTTGCAGGTCGGAGTCCGCACCTTTTGGGGGGGGGTACTGTCACGTTCTGACCTTTATTTCCGTTGTATTGTATTTATTTAGTATGGTCAGGGCGTGAGTTGGGTGGGCAGTCTATGTTTGTTTTTCTATGTTTTAGGGCATTTCTATGTTTTCGGCCTAGTATGGTTCTCAATCAGAGGCAGGTGTCATTAGTTGTCTCTGATTGAGAATCATACTTAGGTAGCCTGGGTTGCACTGTTTGTTTGTGGGTGATTGTCTATGTTGATGGCTTGTTTCAGCACAGTTCATATGATTAGCTTCACGGTTGTTATCTTGTTTACTGGTTTTGTATAGTTTTCAGTGTTCACTACTTTCTTTATTAAAGATTGACCATGGACACTTACCACGCCGCGTATTGGTCCTCAGATCCTTTTCGCCTCTCCTCTTCAGATGAAGAGGAGGACGACCGTGACAATGAGTAACAAAAAGTAAAGGGAAAGTGTATCCTGCAGCAGGTGTAACTGTTCTCTCTGCACATTCAAATGGAGAAGCCCCTCTTCTCTCATCTCCTTTCCTCCACGCTGACTCATTCTCTGGCCTGACCCCTGTTGGAATATCGAGAGGCCAAATGAATGGATGGATTCAGATGACTTGCATTCTAATGTGCTACAGAGTGCTGAATTGATTTTAACTTACTGATAGATCCTTTGAGGCGCGAGAAGAGGAGAAGAGATAGGGGAGGGAGAGTCTCTCCCTCTCCCACTCCTTCGTTCCCTCTCCCCCCAAAGCAGCCCTCTCAGACATCCTGCCATCTGCCATATATCTTTGGAGATTATGCCGCCTCCCTGTCCGGTTACCACAACAACAGCCAGGGGGTAATGAGATACATTTTATTTTAAAACTGTGCTTTTACCATCCCCTCTACTGTACATACCGGTGGCCATGTACTGGACCAAACAATGGTAATGTCCCAATGCATTAGATCTCTTTATCCCTTTAGATCTACTGCAGGAAACAAATGCATGAATTCAAACATGCTGTCTTCCGGAACAGGATAAATGTTTTTTATACCATGTCCTGGAAACCGACTCACTGTTTGTATAGAATATACTGTTTGTATGGAATATACTGTTTGTATAGAATATACTGTTTGTATAGAATATACTGTTTGTATGGAATATACTGTTTGTATAGAATATACTGTTTGTATAGAATATACAGGTGACTGACAAAGTAAAGGAAACACAGACATAAAGTGTCTTAATAGGGTATTGTTGGGCCACCACGAGCCAGGACAGCTTCAATGCACCTCTTGTCATAGATTCTATAAGTGTCTGGAACTCTGTTGGAGGTATGCAACACCCTTCTTCCACGAGAAATTCCATCATTTGGTATTTTGTTGATGGTGGTGGAAAATGCTGTCTCAGGCGCATTGGGTTGAGATTGAGACCCTCAGTTGGGTTGAGATCTGGTGACTGAGACACATGCACACGCACATGCGCGCACACACACACACACACACACACACACACACACACACACACACACACACACACACACACACACACACACACACACCCTTTAAACCCCCTAGCTCATTTGAGACCCCTCTTTCAGAGTCACTGACATCTCTTCTTCTAGCCATAGTAGCCAAAATAATGGGTGACTGGCCATTTTTATGCATGCATGATGGGATGTTAATTGCTTAATTTAACTCAGGAATCACACCTGCGTGGAAGCACTGCTTTCACTATACTTTGCATCCCTAATTTACTCAAGTGTTCCTTTATTTTGGCAGTTACTTGTAGAATACTGTCAACAGAAGTTCAAAATGCAATTGTGACAGAAAGTGTAGGAGCTTTCCTGGCTATATTTGTTTGGGGTGGTCATGCATACATGACTTGCACTGACACACTGAAGGTGAAAGGTACGGTGGGGTACAAGATTATTGAAACCCTTGATAAAGATGAGCAAAATGTTTTGAATAAAATAACTAATTGAAATACTATAACTATATTGTATGCTAAACATTTTTGGGAAATTACAATTATTTTATACTAATACAGTCGCTCAGAGAAAGAGATTTTCTTTAACAAGTAAAATATTTTTTTCTGTTTTCAAAACCTTTCAAAACCTTGCCAAGGATAAAGGTACTGAACCGTCTACTAAAATGTTTTATGAGTTGGAGAACACATTGTGAGGGATCTTAGACCATTCCTCCATACAGAATACTCCAGATCTTTGACATCCTTCACCTGTGCTTATGGAATGCCCACAGGGTTTCAATGGGTTTCAAGTCCAGAAACTGAGATGGCCTATTAAGCATTTTGATGTGCATTTGGTGTTATTGTCTTGCTAGAAGATCCACTTGCAGCTACGTTTCAGCCTCCTGGCAGCCAGGTTTTTTGGCAAACATATTCTGGTCCTGGGTAAAGTTCATGATGCTGTTGACCTTAACAAGGGCCCCAGGACCAGTAGAATCAACATGGCCCCATAACATTATAGATCCACCACCATATTTTACAGTAGCTATGGGATCCTTTCTGCCCATGCATTCTCATTTCAAAGCCAAACCCACCACTGGTCTGCATGGCCAAAAAGATACATTTTCATATCATCCAACAAATGTAAATGCCTGGTTTGCTAAACACCATTGGTACTTGAACTGGAAATGGTGCTTTGGTCAGATGACAGGAAAATAGAGCTCTTTGGCACTTGTTAAGATCAACGGTATCATGAACTTTGAACAATATTTTTGCCAAAAACCTGGTTGCCTCTGCTAGGAGGCTGAAACTTGGCCTCAAGTGGACCTTCCAGCAAGACAATATGTTTGTGTGTGTGTGTGTGTGCGTGAGGAGGTTCTTGTGTGGTGTCTTTTTGCCTCACCAACCCTGGGCTGCGTTTTGTTCACACAATTGCTCTCAGAGTGATTAATATTAATATTGACATTGGTGATAAAATGATTTTTCCCAGAAGCAATTTCCATCTGCCCTTCAGCAGGCGAGACAAGAAGCAGCCAGCATCCACATGGCTAATCCTCCCCCACTGTACTGCTGATGCCTACTTGTATGGGTGATGGCATTATTTAAGCCAGCTGACATGGCTTAAACTTTCTGAAACCACACAGTACATCACAGTACACATGGTCCTGTCATACCAAGGTGAGGGAGCGGGTAAGGTTAAGTTCTGTTGTGTTCTGTTGTATGGATAGACACTGAGGGGTATAGATCTAACCTTTCTGCTTCACACTCACTGTTGGCCCAGAGTATTACATGGAATGGTTAGCATTAGAACAGAGCTGCAGTGAAAACATTTCCTCCCAGCTTGCAGCTGTATATGCATACTGTATTTAAGCTCAGAGGCTGTGGCATGTCTTCAGTGTCATTGCTCTGTTTGGAATACTGGAGGGATTCTAATGTTGACCCTGGAAGAGGGGCTATTTTTAACATCCAATTTGGTTCCCTGGTTCCCTCCCTGTCTATCTCCTCCCTCAACATGGCCGTGTGGGCGCTGAGACTTTCAATGTGCTCTGCTGACTGCTCAGACTACTGCTGTCCATCATTTGTTTATGTTCTCATTTGGAAAAAGAGGCCACTTCTCCTAATGCTTTATAATTTACCACAGAAGTTGCAGAGGGCCAGTGCCAACCTCACTTTTACTTTCTCTTTCTCTCAGTCTCTCTCTCTCTCAGTCTCAGTCTCTCTCACTCTCTCTCTGTCACGGTCGTCTGAAGAAGTGGACCTAAGCGCAGCGTGCTGAGCGTACATTACTTTATTTATATAAATGTCACCAACAAAACAAGAAACAAAGAAACGACCATGAAGCTTACTTAGGCTATAATGCCACTAACAAAGACAACTTCCCACAATAACAAAAGGGAAAAAGGCTGCCTAAGTATAATTCCCAATCAGAGACAACGATAGACTGATAGCTGTCCCTGATTGAGAACCATACCCGGCCAAAACATAGAAACACAAAACATAGAAATCAGAACATAGACTGCCCACCCAAGTCAAACCCTGACCAAACCAAAATAGAGACATAAAAAGGCTCTCTAAGGTCAGGGCGTGACACTCACTCTCTCTCTCTCTCTCTCTCTCTCTCTCTCTCTGTCTCTCTCTCTCTCTCTCTCTCTCCCTCACATGCCCCTCACAACCCATGATGATAATGGCTGTAGTTTGTCTCCCATCTCAAATAGCTAATTTCACATGTCATTTCTCTCTTCTCAGTCCCTCACTGTTCCTTGGTTGTGGTTAGAGTAAAGGCTTTGCCATTGAAGCTCACAATGAGGAAGAATAGAGGAGGGCCTTGGAGACAAGGAGTCTGCCATGAGCTTTTCACACAAAGCCCTTTGAGTAGCCTCAATATTTTAACAACTTCAGAAAATAAGTACCGTACAGCTATCAGAAAGTGCTTTTTCACTTTTCTCCCCAGAGGTTCACAGGTTTTGTCAATCTATCATAATCACACTTTGAACTGTGTTCATAATCTATTAATGGAACACCATTAGACCATGCCAGTCTTTCCAAATCGGTTGATATACTGTTTCTAGGCAACATAGTTGTTTTCTTCAATATTAAGATGGGCTATTGTGATTAAAATAGATGTTGCTCATCAAACTAACTGGCTTTTATCACCTATGTGCAGTTGTGTGGAAAATACCACTAATCTCTTTGTAAACACAAGAAGTGCCTCAGCCAGCTCCAGTCATCTCATGACAGAAACACCTACACAAAACAACTGTGTCTCATCCCGCCTCGAGCTACAGCGAGAGGGGGATATTTCAAATGCCCAACAGACCATAGCTATGCTAGACTTGCAATGTTCTGCTCGGCAGACTCCTGATGTTACATCATTTTACGAGCAAGGTTTCTATTCAATCAGATTTGCTTTAGCTGACATCCGCATAGTGGTTGTTTTGGCGGTGTCGGAGGTGGAACTGCGTTAGAGCTGTCAAAACCACAAGCGGCTCCTGGCATTATACCTACAGCGGACATTGCCATTGGCTACACAGAGTCGAATTAAAATAAATCCCATGCAGCCTTGTCTATAAGTTTGAACACTGGAATGTGGGATGTAAGATGACAGAAATGTTCATTATTTAGTTTAAGAATTTTCAAATTTGAGCATCATTATTTCTCGTTCTGAACTTCTAACCTGAGAGGGACGGTGTGGCTTCCTGACAATTATCGCAAGAGCAGCTGCTCAGCGATTTGATGGTTCAAAATTAGTTCCACCTCCTCACCAAGTGAGGAGTTTTTGTATGGAGGTCAATGAGAGAGTGTCGAAGTTGGTCAGCATCATTTTTTAGGGCTTATTTGCTACGTGAGGTTTATTTGATCAGTTAGAAGTTTCGTAATGCTTAAGTTGTTATGAGTGTACTGATATAATTAGTACACTTGACATCACAACAATTTTGAGAAAAAAAACACTTTATATCGGAGTTGTGCCTAGTTGCTCACTAACCTAACATAGCAGGAGTAAAGGTTATTCACACAATTATCTGTTCTCTCATTGGCTAGAATGTTCCCACCTGATCTTGCCTCCTCCCGACTGCCTTCCATTTTCGAATAAATTTATTTTCATTGTTAGTGGCGTCTTGAGTATCTGGTCAATATAATGCATCATTTGTGTCTCGGCCCAACATACACCTGTCCTGGACAATCCTGCCATGTGACACAGAAGCAATTCTGTCTGCAAATACACTCTCTATACTTATAAATATCATCATAAAATATCTGAAATAGCATTACCCTAGCAGGCATGGGTGTCATGTGCCTCAAAAATCAGAGGGGGCACAAAGTATGTGAGGATGGCATTGGGAAGTTGGAGAATTTTGCCTTTTCTAACACCTGAAACAGCTATTTCCTGTAATCTAGAGCCATAGTCATTATGCTTAATTCTATGTAAAAAAAAATGTCCATATTTTTTCTTATCTTAAAAATATTCGTAACAAATATGTATATTTACACCACGATTCAAAAGTTTGGGGTCACTTAGAAATCTCCTCGTTTTTGAAAGAAAATAACATTTTTTGTCCATTAAAATAACGTCAAATTGATCAGAAATACAGTGAGATATTGTTAATGTTGTAAATGACTATTGTAGCTGGAAATTGAATTTTTTTTAATGGAATATCTACATAGGCATACATAGGCCCATTATCAGCAACCATCACTCCTGTGTTCCAATGACATGTTGTGTTAGCTAATCCAAGTTTATCATTTTAAAAGGCTAATTGATCATTAGTAAACCCTTTTGAAATGATGTTAGCACAGCTGAACACTGTTGTCCTGATTAAAGAAACAATAAAACGGGCCTTCTTTAGATTAGTTTGGTATTTGGAGCATCAGCATTTGTTGATTCGATTACAGAATCAAAATGGCCAGAAACAAATAGCTTTCTTCTGAAACTTGTCGGTCTATTCTTGTTCTGAGAAATGAAGGCTATTCCATGCGAGAAATTGCCAAGAAACTGAAGATCTCGTACAATACTGTGTACTACTCTCTTCTCAGAACAGCACAAACTGGCTTTAACCAGAATAGAAAGAGGAGTGGGAGGCTCCGGTGCACAACTGAGCAAGAGAACAAGTACATTAGAGTGTCTTGTTTGAGAAACAGACGCCTCACAAGTCCTCAACTGGCAGCTTCATTAAATAGTACCCACAAAACACCAGTCTCAACGTCAACAGTGAAGAGGCAACTCCGGGATGCTGTTCTTTTCTTCTAGGCAGAGTTGCAAAGAAAAAGCCATTTCTCAAACTGGCCAATGAAAAAAAGACTAAGATGGGCAAAATAACAGACACTGGACAGAGGAAGATTGGAAAAAAGTGTTATGGACAGACAAATCTAAATTTGCGCTGTTCAGACCACAAGGAAGAACATTCGTGAGTTGCAGAAACAATGAAAATATGCAAGAGGAGTGCTTGATGCCATCTATCAAGCATGGTGGAGGCAATGTGATGGTGTGGGGATGCTTTGGTGGTGGTAAAGTGGGAGATTTGTACAGGGTAAAATGAATTTTGAAGGCTATCACTCCATTTTGCACTGCCATGCCACACCCTGTGGACAGCGCTTAATTGGAGCCAATTTCCTCCTACAACAGGACAATGACCCAAAGCACAGCTCCAAACTATGCAATAACTATTTAGGGAAGAAGCAGTCAGCTGGTATTCAAATCAAATCAAAGTTTATTTGTCACGTGCGCCGAATACAACAGGTTCACCTTACAGTGAAATGCTTACTTACAGGCTCTAACCAATAGTGCAGAGAAAGAAAAAAAAGTATGTGTGTGTGTGTGTAGGTAAGTAAAGAAATAAAACAACAGCAAAAAGACATTTGAAAATAAGAGTAGCAAGGCTATATACAGACACCGGTTAGTCAGGCTTATTGAGGTAGTATGTACATGTGGGTATGGTTAAAGTGACTATGCATATATGATGAACAGAGTAGCAGTAGCGTAAAAAGAGGGGTTGTCGGGTGGTGGGACACAATGCAGATAGCCCGAATAGCCAATGTGCGCGAGCACTGGTTGGTCTGGCCAATTGAGGTAGTATGTACATGAATGTAGAGTTAAAGTGACTATGCATATAAGATAAACAGAGAGTAGCAGCAGCGTAAAAGAGGGGTTGGGGGGAGAACACAATGCAAATAGTCTGGGTAACCATTTGGTTACAATTTTCAGGGCCTTCCTCTGACACCGCCTGCTGTAGAGGTCCTGGATGGCAGGCTGCTCTGCCCCAGTGATGTACTGGGGCGTACGCACTACCCTCTGAAGTGCCTTGCGGTCAGAGGCCGAGCAATTGCAGTACCAGGCAGTGATGCAACGGTCAGGATGCTCTCGATGTTGCAGCTATAGAACCTTTGGAGGATCTCAGGACCCATGCCAAATCTTTCCTGAGTGGGAATAGGCTTTGTTGTGCCGTCTTCACGACTGTCTTGGTTTGTTTGGACCATTCTAGTTTGTTGTTGATGTGGACACCAAGGAATTTGAAGCTCTCAACCTGCTCCACTACAGCCCCGTCGATGAGAATGGGGAATTGCTCGGTGCTCCTTTTCCTGTAGTCCACAATCATTTGCTTAGTCTTGGTTAAGTTGAGGGATAGGTTGTTATTCTGGCACCACCCGGTGTCCAGGTCGGTGTCCAGGTCGGTGTCCAGGTCGGTGTCCACCCGGTGTCCACGCCTGATCCACCCGGTGTCCAGGTGTCTGGACCTCCTCCCTATAGGCTGTCTCGTCGTTGTCGGTGATCAGGCCTACCACTGTTGTGTCGTCAGCAAACTTAATGATGGTGTTGGAGTTGTGCCTGGCCATGCAGTCATGGGTGAACAGGGAGTACAGGAGGGGACTGAGCACGCACCCCAGGCCTCTCTCATCTTTTTAAGTGGGAGAACTTGCACAATTGGTGGCTGACTAAATACTTTTTAGCCCCACTGTAGTTATCAACTTAGGAGAGTGCCTGAGCAACACACCAAGTCGGAAAACCCTAGACATGACTTTAGAGACAATGCCATGATAGTCATTTAGCTAGGACATGGGACGTATATAGAATACCGTCCAATTAGATGATTTTGGTGGGAGATCTATATTTTGTGTCTGCTTTCATTTTGTGTATGCTTTCGCTCATTGGGGAATTAATGTAATTATACACTGCTCAAAAAAATAAAGGGAACACTTAAACAACACAATGTAACTCCAAGTCAATCACACTTCTGTGAAATCAAACTGTCCTCTTAGGAAGCAACACTGATTGACAATACATTTTACATGCTGTTGTGCAAATGGAATAGACAACAGGTGGAAATGATAGGCAATTAGCAAGACACCCCCAATAAAGGAGTGGTTCTGCAGGCGGGGACCACAGACCACTTCTCAGTTCCTATACTTCCTGGCTGATGTTTTGGTCACTTTTGAATGCTGGCGGTGCTTTCACTCTAGTGGTAGCATGAGACGGAGTCTACAACCCACAGAAGTGGCTCAGGTAGTGCAGCTCATCCAGGATGGCACATCAGAGCGAGCTGTGGCAAGAAGGTTTGCTGTGTCTGTAAGCGTAGTGTCCAGAGCATGGAGGCACTACCAGGAGACAGGCCAGTACACCAGGAGACGCGGAGGAGGCCGTAGGAGGGCAACAACCCAGCAGCAGGACCGCTACCTCCGCCTTTGTGCAAGGAAGAGCAGGAGGAGCACTGCCAGTGCCCTGCAAAATGACCTCCAGCAGGCCACAAATGTGCATGTGTCTGCTCAAACGGCCAGAAACAGACTCCATGAGGGTGGTATGAGGGCCCGACGTCCACAGGTGGGGGTGTGCTTACAGCCCAAACCGTGCAGGACGTTTGGCATTTGCCAGAGAACACCAAGATTGGCAAATTCGCCACTGGGCCCTGTGCTCTTCACTGATGAAAGCAGGTTCACACTGAGCACGTGACAGACGTGAGTCTGGAGACGCTGTGGAGAACATTCTGCTGCCTGCAACATCCTCCAGCATGACCGGTTTGGTGGTGGGTCAGTCATGGTGTGGGGTGGCATTTCTTTTGGGGGCCACACAGCCCTCCATGTGCTCGTCAGAGGTAGTCTGACTGCCATTAGGTACCGAGATGAGATCCTCAGACCCCTTGTGAGACCATATGCTGGTGCGGTTGGCCCTGGGTTCATAGACCTCATGTGGCTGGAGTGTGTCAGCAGTTCCTGCAAGAGGAAGGCAGTGATGCTATGGACTGGCCCGCCCGTTCCCCAGACCTGAATACAATTGAGCACATCTGGGACATCATGTCTCGCTCCATCCACCAATGCCACGTTGCACCACAGACTGTCCAGGAGTTGGCGGATGCTTTAGTCCAGGTCTGGGAGGAGATCCCTCAGGAGACCATCCGCCACCTCATCAGGAGCATGCCCAGGCGTTGTAGGGAGGTCATACAGGCACGTGGAGGCCACACACACTACAGAGCCTCATTTTGACTTGTTTTAAGGACATTACATCAAAGTTGGATCAGCCTGTAGTGTGGTTTTCCACTTTAATTTTGAGTGTAACTCCAAATCCAGACCTCCATGGGTTGATAAATTTGATTTCCATTGATAATTTTTGCGTGGTTTTTTTTTGTCAGCACATTTAACTATGTAAAGAAAAAGTATTTAATAAGAATATTTCATTCATTCAGATCTAGGATGTGTTATTTTGGTGTTCCTTTTTTTGAGCAGTGTATATAGTTTGTGAGTGTGGCTGCGTTGTTAACATCTGACTAATTTACTGCCCAGATCTTCCAGTCTGGACGGTCAGACGACGGGTCCGGAACAGCGATTCCAATTCCGGACACCCACTGCCCATCCTTGTGGTGGATTGCCCCGCTGTCAGAGAGCCTACCAAGGTAAACCACCAGAGTGACGGACCGCAATGGCGATCACCAACAATGACATCCCCTGGCCCTGCCTGTGGTACTTTGTAGCTTCCAGGAAACCTACCAAGGTAAACCACTAGAGTGGGACCGCAACGGCGATCTCCAAACGGACATCAACTGTCTATCCTTGTAGTGTACTGCTCCGCTTTCAGAGAGTCTACCAAGTTCAACCACCAGAGGGGGACTGCAACGATGATCTACAAACAGGACATCATGGGGTAATATTTTTTGTTGTTGATTTGTAACTTGCACAATAATCACAAGATCTAAACCACCAGACTGTCATCATGTGGCCCTCTTTGGGTATAGCTAGTGGCTTCTCCCTCTCTCCCTCCTGCACCCAGGTTCTGTTATCTCAGGTCGTACATTCCTGGAGGAGAATCTTTCCTTCTGGCCATGCAGTCTAGAGATAGAGAGTTACACAGTAGAACAAAGACACTTCTACATCACAGAAGTTGAGAACTAAACAATATCCATGTTTTGGAGAATGTGTAAACGGTCGGTGGAGAAGCCAGCTACAACCCGGTCCATTTTGTTTCATGTTTGTGACCTCATGAAAGACTATACAGGTACCTCAGTTATGAAGTTTGCATCTAATTATTGTATAAAATGAATGAGTAAAGATGAAACTATTTGTGAAATGACGTAATGCTAGGTTTAACCGTTAATGTGAGGGAACTGCATGATCTAGGTCATGGGACAGCCCTTTTCTACTGTTATGAACAAAAACCCCTCCTGAAGAAATCCTCTTCAGACCAGGCGTACCTCGATGGACACCGAGGGGGCACAGGTTGAGTTCAGACTACAAAAACCTCAGTATAAGCTAAGTTTGTAATGGTTGTTGAATTCCTTACCATACCATGTGAAGCATTGGGTACACAACGGGAAAAGGTTCAACTCTGAGACTATCGATCCCGACAGAATAAGAACAAATCTTAGATACTAATCACTAGTCTGCAGCTAGAAATTATGTCAACCTGGGATGCGAAGACTGACATCCGCCGAAACATCTATTCTATTCGAACATTTCTGAATAGTACTCTGAAGTATCCAATCTAACCACAACAGACTTCAGGGAAGCAGAGAGAGACGCTCAGATGAACTTTCCAACAGAAAGACGGATGATTCCAACAGATATCACGACGACACACTGAGCATAAATATATATTGATTGCAATTATTCCCGAATGAGTGAGCGTTCATGTGCAAAGGATTAGCATTTCAATTAATATAATTATGAACTGTGTAGTGACTCCTTTTTGTCTTTCCCGCCCTTCTAAGTCCACACCTACTTCCCTTTGTCCACCAAGCCATAATTTCAGCTTAGCCCACTAGGGAACCTCCCCTATAATTTCCTTGTAACCATATCTACTCTTTGTTTGTTTATGCATTTCTGTGATTATTTATTTAGTTAGTAAAAAATGATTAAGACAATTGGTGTATGGATGATTCATAGTAAAGGCTGGGTTTGTGCAGATAACCAACAATTTACGACGTTTGGACGTCAGCACAGAGATAGCAGGCTCGAAATCATGAAAAGAATGGTCAATTAGGTTTGCTGACGGAATGTGTCGAGACTAACTTGAGGTAAAAAATTATTCTTTAACCATTGGAAGAGTGCATTCCCTTCCCCGTGTTGCACTCTGAGGGACTCCTATCACGCTTTTGTCAAGGGTAATTGATTGTTTAGGTCTCTGACCTTCTTACTGATTATAGCTGGACTGATTGTTGCTGGTATTGGTACTGGTACCCAAGGGGACCAGTTATCCTACCAATTTATTCTGAAAAATGATCTTACCAGAACACATGATTAGAGCATTTTACTAGTTATATTGCAGTTGAACCTACACATGGCAAAAAAAATGTTTTTATTGTCATGCCTTGCCATTTGTTTGAGGTGGAAGTCCACTGGACTTCTACGACCAGTGTGGTCCACCTCAGTAATATCTTAGATGTGTTCTAAGATTACCCCCATCGAGGGCCCTGTCTGCTCCTCACTGTTCTCATAGGGGAGTTTACAACTAGATTTGTTTTATGCTCTGGCGGCCTTGTACGGTGTTGCCCGTAGTCTCGATGAGCCTCATCGAGGCCGGGTCTGGGCTACTATTCCCCCCGATGTGTCTAGGAACTCCCCCACCAGGGGGTAGTGTTGGTATCCGAGGCGCAAACAAAAAGGTCGGACCCTATGTACGAGTTGTCAGCAGCCGCATTGTTATGAGAATGGTTGTAACCTTTCAACCAAATCTCCTGGTGTTTGTGCTTCAAAACGCTCCGTGGCTGTTGAGGGCTGTCAGTCACCACACTGTCCGTGTGTGGCAACCTATTCATTATCTGCGAACTGAGACTAGGATATCGGTCTGTGATATTGCAGAGTGTTTCACCAGTGGGAGTCATAGGGTCAGTTGCTGGACTGACCCCATTAGTGTCATTGTAAGCGGTGACAGTCCCCCACAAAGCGGAAGGTGTATCATCGGAAGCAGAGTGCACTCTGTGCATCAATGTTTTTCTTGCTGAGACAGCCGCAGTGCTGGTGGAAGTGTCTGAAGGGTAAGAGATGTTCATCTCAACTACCATATTGCACGACTGCAAAGAAGGAAGATGCTCATTCACAGAGATAGCAGGCTCGAAATCATGAACAGAATGGTCAATCAGGTTTGCTGATGGAATGTGTCGGGATATCTTCTTGGATCGTAGTAATATCTTATTGGATTGGATTCTGCCCCAAGAGGTTTCTAAACATATTTTTCCCAGTGGGTGCTTTCGACAGACACCCCTCGTGAATGACTGCGTTGCAGCTAGCATTAGGGGAAGACAGTGTGGTCAGTGGAGAAGGCACTGTGGCCTGTGACCATAACTGCTTTGTTTTCCAATCCATCAGTGGGAGTAACCGATCCATCAAGTCTGCTCCAAGTAGCAGGGGTACAGATTTGAGGCTGGTAACATACACAGGGTGAATGAGCGATACGTCCTGGAAGTGTAGTTTCAGCATGACTCTCAATTTGAGAGGCAAGGTAGTCTGAGTGACCCCTCAAAGTGTAGTGTTGCATCGTTCCACTTTTAACCAATGTTTCTTTGGCTTCAAAGCCCTTTTGAGGTCATCGAACAATGTGTGAGAGATGAGTGATATTGTCGCACACAAACCAAATTAGCGCAAGTCAAGTTAAGCAATCCTCCAGGACTGTTTCCAGGTATGGGCATTTAGATTTGTGTTTAGTGGACATATTCCCCACAAAGTGGAGTGGTCATTCGAAATGACATGATGTGCCATTTCTGTTCAAGGTGGAAGCAGATCGACTTTTCGGATTTTGAGTGGGTATGGCTTTAACGAAGCAGTTGACCTTTTTCTTCGCAACCTTTGTATCAGAGTCTATAGACAAAGCCCGTGGGCTTGTTTCTTGATCAAGTGGGCTCTGGATAGGGTCTCAAGTGATAGCGGGAGTAATTTAAATGTTAACATCCTTGCTATGGCCGTTAATTCCTGCAGACCTGGTGTCCGGTAATTCCCTGTCTAGTCCTTCTGATTTGTCTTTTACCCTTTTCTCAAAAATGTCTCACTTTAGTTCTTTACATAGTGGAACTTATGGAGAACATTGGTCTACGTTTTGATCGTCCTTCAACCCCTTGTTACCCTTGTGCTCTGACACTTTTTGTGGGTTGGGTGTAGTAACATAGCGAACAGGTCGATTGTAGCGGTAGTTGTTTTGTTGGAGACGTACTTTACAGTTACTTCGACCGCGGAGGTTATTGGAATCGTGGTTCTGTGGTAGAAACCATTGTTGTACGTCATCTCTTAATGCTCCAATACCTGATAATGCACCATCTAACTGGAGTGAGTGCTCCTGGTCAAACTTCAAAACCGAGTGGTCAGGGCTCTTAATCTGAACTTTTGATGCCTCAAAAGCTGTGCTTGCAAGCTCTCTGAGTTGTAAGATAGGCAAGCCAATGTGGGCTGCAGGGCCCAAGATGTGGGCTGCAGGGCCCAAGTAGGCAATGAAGGTGGGATAAATGTTCGACAGAAACATTTGTTTGAATGGTAACAGCTCTTCCATTCCTGTTTCAGTGAGTAGGCCAAAGTAAGATGAACAAAGCCTACGGTAGTAAGCTTGTGGGTGTTCATTCCGAGCTTGTTTGACAGTGTTAGCCAGTGAGCTATCGTGTTTGCGAGTTGCAGAACCACTGAATTCTAATTTCAAAGCTGTGGCAAGTTTAGCGTAGTCATTTAGCACATGTCGCTGTTGTAGATGAATGAACCCAGTGACGTGTCTATTTGACGTTTGCTTCAACAGGTAAACCCTGTCAGAACCCGAAGCATTCGAGTAGCCATCCAATGCGTCCTCTGTCAGCTAGGAACATCTCAGTATCGTTTGGCTGACCTGGAACGGGGTCAAAGGTGGGGAAATTCTTGACGAGTCTGTCAAGGTATTCCGCGCCAAGCGGGCAGAGAGGGTTGGCTTCATCCTATGGGAAAATTGGGGCCGAAAGGCCAAGAGGAGAAGCAAAGCTTTGGCTTTGTTGGCCAAGAGGCGCCATATTACTCAGTGCCGAATGGCCAAGAGGAGAAGACTGAGGGACACATGAGGGAGGCAAAGTCTGGGTTTACAAGTGACGTCTCACATTAAACCATTCTGCATACTTTGCTAGTATTACGTTGACCGGAGCGACACGGTACATAAATACAGATACCCACACTGGCCTACCCACACTGGCTTAGCGCAGTAGGCGGACAGAATACTTTGGCTCTAGCCTCTAATTTCTAGCCATACTAGCTCAATGCCCTTGCTCTAGAAATTAGTATTGACCAACAGAAATCGTACCGTTTGGCCTAACGGACTAAATCTGGAATTTACAACTCATTGCTCTGACTATTGATACACAACCGGAGGCACTCTCCGTATCTTGTTCAAATGGAAACACACACAAATCAAATCAAATCAAATCAAATGTATTTATATAGCCCTTCTCCTGATATCTCAAAGTGCTGTACAGAAACCCAGCCTATAACCCCAAACAGCAAGCAATGCAGGTGTAGAAGCACAGTGGCTAGGAAAAACTCCCTAGAAACCAGGCTTTGAGGGGTGGCCAGTCCTCTTCTGCCTGTGCCGGGTAGAGATTATAACAGAACATGGCCAAGATGTTCAAATGTTCATAAATGACCAGCAAGCATGGTCAAATAAGAATAATCACAGTAGTTGTTGAGGGTGCAGCAAGTCAGCACCTCAGGAGTAAATGTCAGTTGGCTTTTCATAGCCGATCATTAAGAGTATCTCTACCACTCCTGCTGGGACAGGTAGCATGTCCGGTGAACAGGTCAGGATACCATAGCCGCAGGCAGAACAGTTGAAACTGAAACACACACAACCAATTTGTATACAAAGCAGTCTGTTTGTACAATTCTGTTTGCACAATTGATATATATATAATTCAACAGCAAAGTCCAATTCTATCTTAGATTCCTCGCATGGGGCGCCATAATATGTCATGTCTTTGGCATCATTAAATTGAAGACATATTTTATCAAATCAATTCTCTGTAGTTATTATTACGTGATTAAACTATGTACATTTAATTAACTGGAAAGTTGGGACACCAAGGAAAATCATTTAGTTATCATTTTCCTAATATAGCTCTTCAGATATTTTAATATCTGATCAAAAGGTCTTCTAATTAATGAATGAATCTTTATCTCAGGTTAGTCTCATTCCAAATGTCGTAATTTGTTGGTTATCTACACGAACCCAGCCTTTACTATGAATCATCCATACACCAATTGTCTTAATCATTAGCGAAATAAATAATCACAGAAATTCATTAACAAACAAACAGTAGATATGGTTACAAGGAAATGATAGGGAGGTTCCCTAGTGGGCTAAGCCAATATGACGGCTTGGTGGACAAAGGGAAGTGGGTGTGGACTAAGAAGGGTGGGAAAGACAAAAAGGAGTCACTACACAGTTGATAATTATATTAATTTAAATGCTAATCCTTTGCACATGAACGCTCACTCATTCGGGAATAATTGCAATCAATATATATTTAAAGTCAGTGTGTCATCGTGATCTCTGTTGGAATTATCCGTCTCTCTGTTGGAAAGTTCATCTGAGCGTCTCCTCCAGGTATTTAAGACCTGAGATAACAGAACCTGGGTGTAGGAGGGAGAGAGCGGGAAGCCACTAGCTATACCCAAAGAGGGCCACGTCATGACACCTGTAACCCCTGTGGGCATGACACTTCTACTAGCAGGGTGAAAAAACATGTTATTTAAGCCTATTAGAGAGGCTAAGATCTGCTTTGCAGACTGATCTGTCTTAGGGGGAACAGTATATCATATTAGAACAACGACAACAGATTTTTTCCAACTTTGGAGAGTCCCTGCAAAAAGACATCTTTACTCACACAATTCCTCCCATATGTGATTCAGCAACTGGAGTGTATTAAT
The DNA here is from genome assembly GCF_045791955.1 of Oncorhynchus clarkii lewisi. NCBI lineage: Eukaryota > Metazoa > Chordata > Actinopteri > Salmoniformes > Salmonidae > Oncorhynchus > Oncorhynchus clarkii. Next base: position 25,848,115 of record NC_092175.1, on the reverse strand, counting down.
ACATTTTCACATGGTTTCTATTATGTCAAATATGAGTCATAGTCATGGTATACACAGATAAGGGTTATGTAAAGATAAGGCCGCTCTGTGAGTCCTCCATCAATGGTGTGTGTTTAAATAGAAAGTGCTGGATAACATGAGAAGGTTCCTAACAGAGGCTAACAATTCAAGGCTTGGGAAGGGAGAAATCCGCATCTCTGAGAATGCTGTCTAACTCTGTCAGGCAAATGTGACTGTTAGAGACAAGTTGAGATTGATGGAATCGTTTCCCCCTGGCTCAGCACTCTTTGATTTCCACTGCATATAGAGGAGAGGAAATAAGAAATTGAGGAAGTAAGGGAAGGAGGGAGGTAGGAAGGAAGGAAGGGATGAAGGAATGGAGGGAGGGAGGGAAGGGGGGAGAATGATATAGAGGAATCCATGTAATTTTCAGCGAGAGAGAGCGAGAGCGAGAGCGAGAGCGAGAGCGAGAACGAGAACGAGAGCGAGAGAAATGCCCTATGCTTATTAACCACTTGGAATTAAACCCATGGGAGATATATTATTTCAGGGTCTGTGGATAGTCTCCATTCACATACACTCATCTCATGTATCATTGAAAGTTCTTTTGTGGAGAGAAATCTTTAGTGTTTTATATCGAGAACATTTCAGCCCATCTCAATTAGCTGATGTGCAGAAGATGTGAGTGGTAGAAATAAACTCTTTTCCGGTCCTCTGTTATCAAAACCATTCAACCGTCCTTCACGCGCGACAGCGTGTTTTTCAATTTCTGCCATTGAATGGCAGCCTTGCCACTTAACATTTCCATGAAGACGACGCATCGAGATTATTTGGGTTTAGAAGTGGATCTCGGCATAATTTTTTCTGCTAAGAAAATTGATTGAAAAAAGTTGTCATGTTGCCATGACCACTCCAGAAGACAGGTTTTGGATAGAGCTTGCGTGCATGCTTTGAGGCGGGTGCCATTCTATTGGCACAGAGCGCCAGTGATCTGAGATGGTGCTAAAATACTATCTATGCTTTGCTTAACCAAAATGGCTTTTGCATTCACATAAAGTCTCTTAAGACTGACAGGCTGTGTTTGACAGAGAGGGGTCATGAAGTGGCAAAGACATCACATGGACTCCCGAGTGGCGTAGCAGTCTAAGGCACTGCATCTCAATGCTAGAGGCATCACTACAGATCCTGGTTTGATTCTAGGCTGTATCACAACTGGCTGTGATTGGAAGTCCCATAAGGCGGTGCACAATTTGCCCAGCATCATCTGGGTTAGTGTTTGGCTGGGTTAGGCCGCCATTGTATATAAGAATTTGTTCTTAACTGACTTTCCTGGTTAAATAAAATATAAATAAAAAATGAATAGGCCATCACATGCAGACGAGTATAGGGTTCAAGCAGGATGCATAGTATGGTGGGACCATATGGAGTTGGGGGCCATTGGGAAGGGTGACACAGATGCTTACTTTACTGTATGTATGCTCTCTCATATGTTTTTTTTTGTACTTTACAGAAAGTATTTGCTTCAAATATGTAACACTGAACTTGAGTAGGGTTGAAAGCGGAAACAAACAAACCTATGGCGATAAAAATCCTCCAGGGACGTTATATGTTACTCTCAATTAAAGCAATTTCTTATTTTTCTCTTCTCTTGTGTAAGTCTTTCTTTCAACACTCTGCAGTAGTCTTGGCAACCTCTCTCACTGTCTCTCTTCACAGCCCACTTCTCTCTTTTCTTTATTTGAAGATCTTTATTTTAAAACCTTTGTCTAGCCCTGTCTCTCTACCCCTCTTCCACCAGCCTCTTTTGATTCCTTTTTCTCCCGCTCACTCTCTCTCTCTCTCTCTCTCTCTCTCTCTCTCTCTCTGGGAATACAGCTGTCTGATTTTTTTCTGTTGAGTGACATGTCTCTTTATCGCTGATGGATTTCCCCCCCTCTCATCCAACCATTCTCTCTCTCTCTCTCTCTCTGACATGTTACTTTGCAAAATTACTTTGTGTGGAAAGTAACATGATATATTACTCTACATTACCTTCATGAAAACATCTCACCATTTGTCTATTGGAGGGAGCAGGGCGAGTACTTACTAACTCAGGTTTGATCACTAGTTTCTCGTTTCATCTGTGGTGTTGCTTTCCTGCAATACTGTGTGATTGCAGCCGGCAGTTCAAGGCATTCCTGCATGTGCCCCCCCCCCCCCCCGTGCACGCCATTGGTTACTAACGTTGTGGAACCACCTCTTCTTCTTCTTCTGTGGGGTTTATTGGCAGATGGTATCCAACGTTATGGTGTATTACCGCTACCTACTGTACTCGAGCATCCCCGCCTCTCACCTGGGTACCAGAGTCCTAGCTTAAAAATGGACCAATATAAGTATAAAGAGGGGTTCCTGCAGATGCCCGGAATGCCCACATGCAGGAATGTCCTGAATTGTGGGACACAATTACAACCTTCTCCTTTCCTGTGCTAATCTATCGTATGGGTTGCTTAATTAGCCATACTGTAAATCAAACATCTGTATAGATTTCCTATCTTTTAATTAAAAATCTTTCTCTAGAGCCACCAGTTCTGGTTATAGACTGAACGTACACAGACCTTGACACTAGAAGGGAAAGACCACTATGGACTTTGCTATCACAGAAGCTTTCAATGCCAAAGATCAGAGGTGTGCCCTCCCTACATGTGTATGGAGACAGCTGTCATGATATTTTTCCCAACAGCATTTCTCCTCTCACTATCACGTTTTAGGGAAGACCCTGATGCAGACAGTGTCGAAGTAACACAAGTTTATTACTAGAACAGCGGCAGGCAAAATGACAGGTCAAGGGCAGGCAGAGGTCAGTAATCCAGATCGAGCCAAAAAGTACAGAACGGCAGGCAGTCTCAGGGTCAAGGCAGGCAGAATGGTCAAAACAAGGAAAACTAGAAAACGGGAACTGAAGGAAAAGACAGAAGCAAGATGAAAAATGCTGATAGGCTTGACGGACAAAACAAACTGTCAACAGAAACAGAGAACACAGACACAAATACACTGGGTATAATGGGGAAGATAGGTGACACCTGGAGGGGGGTGGAGACAAGCACAAAGACAGGTGAAACAGATCAGGGTGTGACAGTACCTCCACCTTAGGGGCGCCACCTGGCGTCCTACCTGGGCGCATTTCTGGTTGACCGGGGTGCCGGCGTTGGAAATCAGCGATGAGGCCTGGGTCCAGGATGTTCTTAGCAGGGACCCAGCACCTCTCCTCCAGGCCATAACCCTACCAGTCAACCAGGTACTGGAATCCCATGCCCCGAGGCCGAACCTTCAGGAGATGCCTCACTATGTATGTCGGTTGGCCATCGATAGCCCAGGGAACACTCAAAGGGCGAGAGACCCGTGGCAGAGCAAGGAAGGGTGTTGCGGTAGTATTCGACCCACACTAGTTGCTGGCTACAGGTGGTGGGGTTGGTGGGGACCTGTCAGCAAATAGTCGTTTCCAAGTCTTGCTTGACTCACTCCAACTGGCCATTGGACTGGGGATGGAACCCGGGGGACAGGCTGGCCGACAACCCAATGAGAGTGCAGAACACCTTCCAGAATCGGGACGAGAACTGAGGACCCCGATCGGAGACCATGTCACCTGTGTCCATGGTTCCGGAAGATGTGCTGCACCATGAGCTGGGCTGTCTCTTTGGCAGAGGGTAGCTTGGGGAGAGGAATGAAGTGAGCGGCTTTGGAAAACCGAACCACTACTCTCAGGATAGCGGTGTTGCCATCAGATGGGGGAGACCCGTGACAAAGTCCAGGGCTATGTGAGACCAGGGACGGTGAGGGACAGGCAGAGGTTGGAGCTTGTCAAGGAGTCTTGTTCTGCGCACCGACCGTGCATGCGGAAACGAATGCGGAGACGTCAGGAATCATGAAAGACCACCAAAAGCATTGTCGCACAAAGGCCAGGGACTGACGGGAGCCCAGGTGGGAGGCAAGCCTGGAGGAGTGGGCACACTCCAGGACTGAGGAGCGGACCACGTCAGGAACAGACATCCGGTTATCTTGCGAACCTGCATCCCTAACCCCCAGCTAAGTGCCGTCACCAGGCACAAGGTGGGAAGGATGGTCTCGGGTTCCGGTGTTGTAATCGAGGGGCTATAGTGGCGAGACAGCACATTCAGCTTGACATTCTCGGATCCCGGTCAGTATGAGAGGGAGATGTTGAACCGGGTGAAAAGCAGGGCCCATCTAGCTTGACTGGAATTGAGATGCTTGGCGGTGCGGAGATATTCCAATGTCATCTTCACCGCGAGGAACAAGCTCACGTTTCCCCACATCTTAGTTCCTCTCCGTGGTTTTGAGGCAATGGGAGAAGAAGGTGCAGGGATGTAACTTGAGGTCCAGGGCAGAATGCAGGGACAGGACAGCCCCCACTCCGACATCCAAAGCATCGGCCTCCACCACGAACTGGCAGGACAGGTCATGATGAACCAAGATAAGAGCTGTGGTGAAACAGTGTTTGAGATCCCGGAACGCATGGTCAGCAGCTGGGGACCGCGTAAACGGAACCTTGGGAGAGGTGAGAGAGGACATCGGGAAGCCAGGATGCTGTGACCCCGGATAAAGCAGCGATAAATGTTGGCGAATCCCAGGAAACGTTGCCGGAAACGTTGCAGCTGCACCCTGGATGTAGGCTGGAGCCAATCCACCACCGCTCTCACATTCCCGGAATCCATCTGTACACTCCCTGCTGCGATGATGTAACCCATAGAATTCACACTTCTCCGCTTTCACAAAAAGCTGATTCTCCAGGAGGCATTGGAGAACCTGTTGGACGTGGAGCGCGTGTTCTTGGCTGGAGCGGGAGAACATGAGGATGTCGTCAAGGTGTAACGTCTCCTTCCAAATCACCCCTCCAAACATGTAGATCCCCTGAACTCAGCACACTTTCCAGCACACACTCTCAAACACCAAGATCCTCTGAACGCAGCTCACTCTCCAGATCCCAACCACCTGAAATCTAAGCACCTGTTCACACTTGTATGTCATTATTGCACAATATTTAGTTGAGTTATTTGCACCCCATCACTGTGAGGTATTGTTTGTTTTGTGACACACGTCTTTCAGAGCTCTGTGTTTCCCGTGATTTACTCCTCCCGTGTATGATAGTTTTTGCCTGCCTCACTAACGACGTCTTTTGAATATTCCCTGCCTGTACTTTAGCCTATCGGATTTCCTGTTATCTACCTATTGCCTGATCTCCCGGACTACGTTACTAGCCTTTTCCCTGCCTGTACTGTTCCCCTTTTGGACCCCCTGTGTATGACCTTCTGCCTGCCTGCCCGCCCCTGGACCCAGCTACCTGCCTCCTCCTGTAGTCCTTTGCAATAAACACCTGCTGCGCCCTGTGCTTGAAACCAGCTCCCTGTCTCCCCTCGTGTTCATTGCACAAGGTAGATGAAGACGAACCGGTTCAGCATGCTTAACCAGAGCCTGGAACACAGCAGAGGTGTTGGTAAGGCCAAATGGCATGACCAGATACTCATAGTGACCGCTGCATGTTGAAAGCCGAGGAGATGTGTGGTAGCAGGTAACGGTTCTTCACCGTGATACCGTTGGGACCTCTGTAGTCGATGCACGGGCGCAGGGTTTTGTCCTTCTTCTCCACAAAGAAGAACTCTGCTCAAGTGGGTAGGCAGAAGGACAGATGAACCCTGCAGCTAAGGAGTCTTCAATGTAGGTCTCCATAACCTTGGTCTCCAGAGCTGATAGACAGTACAGTCGCCCCCAGGGCAGAGTGGTGCCTGGGAGAAGGTCAATTCCACAGTCATAGGGTCGGTGCAGAGGAAGCGAAGTGGCCCGGGCCTTACTGAACACCTCCCGGAGGTCGTGGTACTCCGCGGGAATGGCGGAGAGGTCCGGGGCAATTTCCGAGTCCCCAGGAAGACGTCACGGGGCAGGCTGCGCTGACTTCAGGCACTGAGTGTGGCGGAACGTGCTTCAAACCATGATGGCACCAGCAGACCAGTCAATAAGGGGATTGTGTCGCTGGAGCCAAGAGAATCCCAATACCATGGGAACCTGAGGAGACTTGGATCAGGAATGGATCATCTCGCTGTGCTTCCCTGACACCAGTAGGTTGATGGGGGTGGTATTGTGGGTGACCCAGCCTATAGAGCACCCATCCAGCTCTCTAAGTCCATGGGAATGGAGAGGGGCTGAGTGGGGATGCCTAGCTCAGGTGCCAGGGTATGGTCCATGAAGCTCTCATCAGCGCCAGAGTTGATGAGTACACAGAGAGATTTCGACTGGTTTCCCCACAACAAAATGGCATGAAAAGGGTGCGAGTAAGGGGAGAGGAAAAGTTCTCCGTATGGCCCACCAGAGTATTTCCTCCTACCGGTGAGCCTGGTCTTTTAGTGGACAGGTGGAGACGAAATGACCATTAGTCCTGCAATACAGGCAACACTTAGTGTGAGTCCTGTATAGCAGTTCAGCTGGAGACAGCCTAGCTCTGCCTAGAGAACAAAGGTATAAATACACTGGGGATAATGGGGAAGGAGGGGTGTAGAGACAAGCACAAAGACAGATGAAACTGATCAGGGTGTGATACTTGCTTGAGAACTAAATGAGGAAACAAGTTACGATTGGATTATGGAAACACGCGCCCTGTAGAGATTTGATTCTGAAAGTAACACACATGTTAGTTGACAAAGTAACTAATAATATTACCCAATTTGAAAAAGTAACACGTTACTTTGCTCTGTTACTTATAAAATGTTTTGTTACCCCTGACAGTACATTACAGAGTCATTCTGCTAAATAACATTTGTTATGTGGCCCTTTCCTATGTGATTTGTTAATATAATTTTGCTGTTGAAATGGTGCCGAACTGCACATAGAGACTCAAATTTACATAAACAAACATTGATCACGTTACTCCAGAGCATGGCAACAGCTGCTAAGTGACCTGTCAACATTTCAGTAATGCCAAATGCTATATTGCAAAGACCTGATAATTCTGTTTAAACCCATCAATAGGACCTTAATGAGGGCAAAAAATATGAGCTATTTCTGCACATGTTCATGCACAAGGCACATTACTGGCTGTAGTGTTCAGACATTACAGTTTCAAGGCAAGCACTTCTCATAAGGTAATTGCTAGTTCATATGCAAATTCTACTCTTTAATCCTCCATTATTCTCTATTTACATGCGCTTCAGAGGATTTGGGAACGCCCTACCTATCCCTCATCACTTACAAAACAAAGGTTCTTACATGATTCACTGTAGCAAATGAGGAACATGACTTGAGTCTGTGCACATGCAAATGAGACTGTAACCTCCAATCTATTTCCAGGCCTTACTTCTCATGGAGTAGTCTTTTTCATAAATCACAATTTCATTAGGGAAAATTACAGTGCCTTCAGAAAGTATTCATACCCCTTGACTTATTTGTTGTGTTACAGCCTGAATTCAAAATAGATTAAATATTTATTTTTTTCTCACCCATCTACACAAAATAACCCATAATGACAAAGTGAAAACATGTTGAAGTTTTTTCTACTTGATTGAAATTGAAATACAGAAATATATAATTTACATAAGTATTCACACCCCTGACTGTTATTGGCAGCGATTACAGCCGTGAGTCTTTCTGGGTAAGTCTCTGAGAGTTTGCACACCTAGAATGTACAATATTTACAATTATTATTTTTAAATTCTTCAAGCTCTGTCAATTCGGTTGTTCATCATTGCTAGACAGCCATTTTCAAGTCTTGCAATATATTTTCAAGATGATTTAAGTCAAACTGTAATTAGGCTACTCAGGAACATTCAATCTTGTTGTGTTAAGCAACTCCAGTGTATATTTGGCCTTGTGTTTTAGGTTGTTGTCCTGCTGAAAGGTGAATTTGAATCCCAGTGTCTGTTGGAAAGCAGACACTGGTTTTCCTTTAAGATTTTGCCTGTGCTTAGCTCAATTCCGTTTATTTTTAATCAACAAAAAAACACCTAGTTCTTACCGATGACAAGCATGCATCCACCACCATGTTTGAAAATATAAAGAGTGGCACTCAGTGATGTGTTGAGTTGGATTTGCCACAAACATAAAGCTTTGTTTTCAGGACATAAAGTTAACTTCTTTGCCACATTTCTTGCAGTTTTACTTTAGTGAATCAAACCCTGAAACTGTTTTAAAGTCAACATTGGCCTCATGGTGAAATCCCTGAGCGGTTTCCTTCCTCTCCGGCAACTGAGTTAGGATGGAAGCCTGTATCTTTGTAGTGACTGGGTGTATTGATACACCATCCAAAGTGTAATTAATACCTTCACCATGCTCAAAGGGATATTCAATGTCTGCTTTTTTTTTTTACACATCTACCAATAGGTGCCCTCCTTTCTGAGGCATTGGAAAACCTCCCTGGTCTTTGTGGTTGAATCGGTGTTTGAAATGCAGTGCGCGACTGAGGGACCTTACAGATAATTGTATGTGTGGTGTACAGAGATGAGGTAGTCATTCAAAAATCATGTTAAACACTATTATTGCACACAGAGCATGTTTTTACTCTTGAATTTATTTAGGTTTGCCATAGCAAAGGGGTTGAATACTTATTGACTCAAGACATTTCAACTTTCCATTTTTAGATATAAAACTGTATTTTTTTGTGAAGAATCAACAACAAGTGGGACACAATCATGAAGTGGAACGACATTTATTGGATATTTCAAACTTTTTTAACAAATCAAAAACTGAAAAATTGTGCGTGCAAAATTGTTCAGCCCCTTTACTTTCAGTGCAGCAAACTCTCTCCAGAAGTTCAGTGAGGATCTCTGAATGATCCAATGTTGACCTAAATGACTAATGATGATAAATACAATCCACCTGTGTGTAATCAAGTCTCCGTATAAATGCACCTGCACTGTGATAGTCTCAGAGGTCCGTTAAAAGCGCAGAGAGCATCATGAAGAACAAGGAACACACCAGGCAGGTCCGAGATACTGTTGTGAAGAAGTTTAAAGCCGGATTTGGATACAAAAAGATTTCCCAAGCTTTAAACATCCCAAGGAGCACTGTGCAAGCGATAATATTGAAATGGAAGGAGTATCAGACCACTGCAAATCTACCAAGACCTGGCCGTCCCTCTAAACTTTCAGCTCATACAAGGAGAAGACTGATCAGAGATGCAGCCAAGAGGCCCATGATCACTCTGGATGAACTGCAGAGATCTACAGCTGAGGTGGGAGACTGTCCATAGGACAACAATCAGTCGTATATTGCACAAATCTGGCCTTTATGGAAGAGTGGCAAGAAGAAAGCCATTTCTTAAAGATATCCATAAAAAGTGTTGTTTAAAGTTTGCCACAAGCCACCTGGGAGACACACCAAACATGTGGAAGAAGGTGCTCTGGTCAGATGAAACCAAAATTGAACTTTTTGGCAACAATGCAAAACGTTATGTTTGGCGTAAAAGCAACACAGCTCATCACCCTGAACACACCATCCCCACTGTCAAACATGGTGGTGGCAGCATCATGGTTTGGGCCTGCTTTTCTTCAGCAGGGACAGGGAAGATGGTTCAAATTGATGGGAAGATGGATGGAGCCAAATACAGGACCATTCTGGAAGAAAACCTGATGGAGTCTGCAAAAGACCTGAGACTGGGACGGAGATTTGTCTTCCAACAAGACAATGATCCAAAACATAAAGCAAAATCTACAATGGAATGGTTCAAAAATAAACATATCCAGGTGTTAGAATGGCCAAGTCAAAGTCCAGACCTGAATCCAATCGAGAATCTGTGGAAAGAACTGAAAACTGCTGTTCACAAATGCTCTCCATCCAACCTCACTGAGCTCGAGCTGTTTTGCAAGGAGGAATGGGAAAAAATGTCAGTCTCTCGATGTGCAAAACTGATAGAGACATACCCCAAGCGACTTACAGCTGTAATCGCAGCAAAAGGTGGCGCTACAAAGTATTAACTTAAGGGGGCTGAATAATTTTGCACGCCCAATTTTTCAGTTTTTGATTTGTTAAAAAAGTTTGAAATATCCAATAAATGTCGTTCCACTTCATGATTGTGTCCCACTTGTTGTTGATTCTTCACAAAAAAATACAGTTTTATATCTTTATGTTTGAAGCCTGAAATGTGGCAAAAGGTCGCAAAGTTCAAGGGGGCCGAATACTTTCGCAAGGCACTCTATATGTATAATATAATGACAGTATGGGGTATTATGTAGGCCAGTGACATTATGTAGGCCAGTGACACAAAATTTTTATTGAATCCATTTCGAATACAGGTGGTAAAACCAAAACATTTGAAAAAGGTTAAGGAGTGTGAATACTTTCTGAAGGCACTATGTGAGAAAGAAATGTAGGAACCATGATTCATCAGGGCTATGTCAGAGAGCTGCAGAGAGATAGAATGTATGTTTAGAATAATACTATATTTAGATGATCATTTTCATAATAAACTACCAATGTTATCCAAAATGTCTTTCTCAATGCAGATCTATTGGAAAAGGTATGCCATTGCTATTCCCAAGGTTGTGAGAGGGCTGTGTTGATGTTCTTTCTCAAAACGTATTTTAATAGGAGGCATTGAATTACATATCAAGAGCAGCTGACAAAGTAGGCCAGTACAACTTTATTAGGCCCTCTCAAAGCTGTCATTGAAATAGCAGCAATGACAAATATAATTTATGCACTCATATAGTATATTCCAACCCAGATGAATACTGTTTCCAGGCCTTTCTGACTTTGCTTTCTCTTCTTCACCATGGAGCTCCTGTGTCTCTCCAACCACCAGATACAGTTTCCCGCCGGACAGCTGAAAGAGAAATATGCTAGCAGAAACCCCCCAACTCTTCACAGATGTTTCGTCTACACTGTTCCTCCCACCTGATTGGGAAGGGAAAAAGATAGAAACATTTAGGATATCATTGGGAGATCTGTTTAACATCCTAATTGGAAATGACAAGCGCTGTGGCGCATTCAGCCCTGCAGGTGAGATCAAAGAAACACTGAGCTCCTGAAGACATACAGTAGAGGATGGATCAGAATCAAATCCCCTGAATCCCCCCTCGCATGGGCTAATTAACACCTGTCTGCAACTAATTACCCAAATCCACGAGAACCATGGAGAAGAGACAAAAACAACCAACATTGTTAAAGATTCCAAACACAAGTTGGCCCTTAGTTATGCCTCTAAGGCCCCTGCATGTCTACCTGACCGCTGAAGGTTTGAACAGGTGTTTTCCTCTCTCCACTGTATGACTTTGAATCGCAAATAGAACATGAGTCGTGTATGGGAGAGGATGGGGAAACATTTTGTTCATGGGAAAGTTGGTTTTGTGTAGCACTTAAAATGAGACAGAAATTGCTTTTGGTCTTGTATCTGAAATAATTGCAATGAAAAATAATGGGCCCACTTTCGCTATTCCTCTCGCACTTCGTCCCATGGGTACTCAATTTGCAAAATGTCTCTATTATTTTGTTCCTAAACAGCCATGTTCACAGAAAATTAAACAGTGCTAGGAGTCCAAAATATGATATGTAATTGTTTACCTAGGGAATCATAAGAAGGGGAATTGTGTGCACACCTTACAGCTCCCACAGCAATCAAATACATCCATTTCATGTTTCAAAACTGTATATATACACATGTTTTTATAGATCGTCGAAAGTATGTTTTCGAATTGCTGTGATTCAAGTAAAGACACATTTGACTGTTTGATTTATTGATGGAAGTGAAGGAGGATGAATGTTACAGTGACTGAATTCTACAGTTGGCTGGATATTTCATTTGGGTGCCACGGCAACAAAGCAAAGGTAATTAACTGTGCAGCTTGGCATGGTGGCGGCGGCAGTTGCGGTGGCGTTGTGTCCTGGATGTCTGTTCTCTATTGTCTTTGTGCAGCGTGGGCATGGATCTGTTGCTAAGGTGGAGAATAAGCCCACAGCAACAGGCTAGTGGGGCGGCAAGCTCTGACAAAAGTGGTCACTCTAAAACAAAAGGTCACGACTGCAGCACCTTGTAATGGCTACTAAAGCCTGTGAGGTTGCCTATGGACTAGAGGTCTTCTCTGAAATGGACCCGGGGCTTTCCTCCCCAGATCCTACCCATTCACCCTGTCCAAACGGACTCAAGTACAAAGAGAACATTTCCCGCATAGACCCATTCGCGCCCAGACACGGTCTGATCTGTCCATGTGAGGGAAGCAGCCGAAAGCCATTTTTTAACTATGCTATTAACTGAAGCTGTTTATGCACAAGCTGAGGAAGAAAGACACAAAGGAGCTCTAGCTGCAGGTGGAGGGGCTGTGCGGTGTGTGACTTGCGGTAAGGAGGGAGAGAGAGACAGCAGCAACCAAACTGACTCCCACCAGTTACTAACTTCTAGCTGCCAAAGCTAGCTTATCATCCAATCTGATTACATAGTACCTGTTTTGACTGCTAGCTTGGTAGGCTAATTGATGCTACATAGGTTGTGCTTTACGCTGTGTTACACAATCATAACAACAACTCAACAACTCCATTCAGAGTTTTAAGTGTCAGCCTACCTGTTGGATCTTGGTCATTGTAGCCTCCCACATAAAGAAATACTACAGTTTACTATATAATTCATATATCCAAGATTGTGTAGCAGTCCGATGTGTGTTTGTCTTGTCCCGTCTTGTCCCATGTAAATAGTCATTTTCCTCGTTTTCTGGTATATATTTAGTGTATATTTTAATCTCACTTTCCATCTACGGACTGAATACAACCCGTCTCATCCAACGTGGTACGGATCTTCTATTTTTATAGTTTAGAACCGGAATCCCCCATCAGAAGCTAGCCAGCTAACTAGCTACTTGCTAGTAGTCACTGCTAGAGGTCTTCATCGTTAACTCGGACACCTGCCAGCTTCAGCTCGGTCAATACCTGCCAGTCTGAACAAAGCAATATCAACCCAGAGCATATCGGACTGCTTTTTTCTCTACCACATCACCGGATTCCTACCGCAAGCTCTGGGCCATTACACCGGATCATCACAGTTAGCTAGCTGCAACCTGAGTGACTACTGCTGGCTAACGCCTCTGTCCCGAAGCAAGCACCAGTTAGCCTTGAGCTAGCCCCGGCTGGCCGAAGAGGTCTACCAGCTAATTCTTGGGCTACAATACCTCTTTTGCCAATTGGCCTGGACCCTTTATTGCCGACACAGAACCCCGCCGATCCATCATGTCTGGTCTGCCAACATAATTGTCCGAGGAGGTTTCAAAAGGCTTTTCCGCTGCGACGTCGCCGAAGACCATCTGCTAGCCCCTGACCGCTAGCTTTTTGAATCACCGTAACTCCAGCGCGCCTAGCGTAGTAGTAACTACTGAAAATGCCTCTCCCTAATGGCAATATGCCTTGTCTACTGTTGTTTAGGTTAGTTATTATTGTTTTATTTCAATGTAGAGCCCCCAGCCCGGCCCAACATGCCTTAGATAGCTCTTTTGTCCCAACAGAGTAGTAGGACACATGCGGAGACCTCACCTGGCTTAACTGGTGTCTCCAGTGACACATCCGCTCTCATCATTACTCAATGCCTAGGTTTAGCTCAACTGTACTCACATCCTACCATAATCTTGTCTGTACGTTATGCCCTGAATCTATTCTACCATGCCCAGAAATCTGCTCATTTATTCTCTGGTCCCAACGCACTAGACGACCAGTTCTTATAGCCTTTAGTCGTACCCTTATCCTACTACTCTGTTCCTCTGGTGATGCAGAGGTTAACCAAGGCCCTGTAGCCTCCAGCACCACACCTATTTCCCAGACGCTCTCATTTGTTGACTTCTGTAAACGTAAAAGCTTGGGTTTCATGCATGTTAACATCGGAAACCTCCTCCATAAGTTTGTTTTATTCACCTGTTTTAGCACACTCCGCCAACCCTGATGTCCTAGCCATGCCTGAATCCTATGCTCAACACCCCGGCCGTAATAAAATCTAAGCTAGATGCCCTCAATCTCACACAAATTATCAAGGAATCTACCAGGTACAACCCTAAATCAGTAACCATGGGCACCCTCATAGATATTATCCTGACCAATTTGCCCTCTAAATACACCTTTGCTGTCTTCAACCAGGATCTCAGCGATCACTGCATCATTGCCTGCGTCCGTAATGGGTCCGCTGTCAAATGACCACCCCTCATCACTGTCAAACGCTCCCTAAAACACTTCAGTGAGCAGGCCTTTCTAATAGACCTGGCCCGGTTATCCTGGAAGGATATTGACCACATCACTTTCAGTACAGGATGCCTGGTTGCTCTTTTAAAGAGTTTTCCTCACCATCTTAAATAAGCATGCCCAACTAAGAACAGATATAGCCCTTGGTTCACCCCAGACTTGACTGCCCTTGACCAGCACAAAAACATCCTTTGGCGCACTGCATTAGCATCGAATAGCCCCCGCGATATGCAACTTTTCAGGGAAGTTAGGGACCAATATACACAGTCAGTTAGGAAAGCTAAGGTTAGCTTATTCAAACATAAATTTGCATCCTGTAGCACTAATTCCAAAAGGTTTTGGGACACTGTGAAGTCCATGGAGAATAAGAGCACCTCCTCCAAGTTCCCCACTGCACTGAGGCTAGGAAACACTGTCACCATCGATAAATCTATGTTAATCGATCATATCAAGAAGCATTTTTCTATGGCTGGCCATGCATTCCACCTGGCAACCCCTACCCCGGCCAACAGCTCTGCTCCCCCGCAGAAACTTGCCCAAGTCCCCTCCACTTCTCCTTCACCCAAATCCAGAAAGCTGATGTCCTGAAAGAGCTGCAAAATCTGGATACCTACAAATAAGCAGGGCTAGACAATCTGGACCCTCTCTTTCTAAAATTATCAGTTGAAATCATTGCAACCCCTATTACTAATCTGTTCAACCTCTCTTTTGTATCATCTGAGATCCCCAAAGATTGGAAAGCTGCCGCGGTCATCCTCCTTTACAAAGGGGGATACACTCCAGACTCAAACTGTTATATACCTATCTCCATCCTGCCCTGCTTTTCTAAAATCTTCAAAAGCCAAGTTAACAAACAGATCACCGACCATTTCGAATCCCACCGTTCCTTCTCTGCTATGCAATCTGGTTTCCGAGCTGGTCATGGGTGCACCTCAGCCACGCTCAAGGTACTAAATTATATCATAACCGCCATCGATAAAAGACAATACTGTGCAGCCTTCTTCATCGACCTGGCCAAGGCTTTCGACTCAATCCCTGCATTCTTATCGGCAGACTCAGTATCTCTACATGCACATTCTTCATATTCTGCACATCTGTCACTCCAGTATTTAATTGCTAAATTGTAATTATTTCATCACCATGGCCTATTTATTGCCTTACCTGCCTAATCTTACTACATTTGCACACGCTGTGTATAGATTTTCTATTGTGTTATTAACTCTACGTTTGTTTATCCCATGTGTAACTCTGTTGTTTGTGTTGCATTGCTTTGCTTTATCTTGGCCAGGTTGCAGTTGTAAATGAGAACTTGTTCTCAACTAGCCTACCTGGTTAAATAAAGGTGAATTAAATAATAAATTGTAATATTTTTTTTTTACAGTACTTACTGTATAATTCAATAGCAAACTGTAGTATACTGTACTACACACTTTAGTATGCCTCGATCATGTGCAGTACTCACTATAGAATGTTGTAGAATACAATAGTAAAATCTTTGGTGTTATACGTAAAAAAATAACTGTATTAAACACTACAGTAATGTCCGCAAAAACACACAAATTATTTTAATAACGTATACCATGCCCATTCCCCTCCCCATACCATAATATGTGAGACCCATAAGTGAGAAACCCTCATGCCAAGTATAGACCATATATTGTGTTCCCTACAGGTTATCGAAAAGAGAAGAAGCTCTGAACTATCTGTCAAGACCCTAGTCCATAAGCCCCCACTGCTATGTCAAAGATAATAAAACAAAAACACTATAGTAAATACTACAGTATACTATAATCCGCAAATAAACTACATAACTGTAGTATATACTATAGTAATTTATATTCTACTACAGTATTTATACTACAGTATACTAGAGTAAACATTATGGTGAATACTGCAGTAACATGTGCTAAATACTACAGTGAATACTATAGTTTTTATACAATATTATTAACTGGGTGGTTCGAGTCTTGAATGCTGATTGGATGAAAGCCATGGTATATCAGACCACATACCACGGGTATGACCAAACATTTCTTTATTGTTCTAATTATGTTGGTAACCAGTTTATAATAGCAATAAGGCAGCTCTGGGTTTTGTGGTATATAGGCAATATACCTCCGCATTGCGTCGTTCATAAGAATAGCCCTTAGCCGTGGTATATTGGCCATATGCCACGCCACTCATGCCTTATTGCTTAAGTTTTTTATGGGGGCTATCCACCTCATTTAACTTTTAATTCCATCATTTTCATTCCATCTTCCATTGATCTCCTAACTTGCTTGCCACAGCACACACAGAGCCATGAAGTTAGTGCAGCTTTGATGTTTTGTGATTGGCCGACAACAACAAACTACATGTGTCACTCTCGTGAAAAGCCTGAACACCAGCATGAATGAGACTTTCTCTCTCTCTCTCACTCTCTCGCACTCTCTCTACTGCAGCAGTCGCATTGGGTCTGCACGTGTCCTTCCCGGCAAATAAGTTATAATTACACATACCCGAGACCAGTGACAATCAAATCAGATCCGACCTGGATCCGAGAGTCATCTACTAAATTTTCAGGGCGGACCCGGGTAATCGGATTCGGATAGACCTGTGAAGTCCTCTACTGTGGACAGCAGTCTGATCTACATCAAGAGACTAGGCACCAGAGAGACCACTTGTGAGAGGAACAGAAACATGACCAAAGCTGCTCACTCCAACATGTGTTCAGTCCAGTCCTCTCATCTCATGACCCCAGGTGGTAAGTATTTGTAGCCTATACATGTTCTCCAGCCAGAGGGCTTGCTGTCAGTCATCTAGGACCAGAGTGCCTTCCTTCCCTACCCTAGCCCCAGGCCTCAGGCCTACTGATGGGGAAACACGACAGTCACTACTGAAACGTAAACAGACAGGACACATCCACTGACAGCTCATCTAAATGATTTGTGTCAGCTTCATCTCAAAGCAATTTGCCAATTAGTTTATTTTGCTCTAGCTAACTCTTCTCTTCTACTCCTTCCCCTCGCGCAGGGCTATTTCAAGTTACAGTTGAAGTTTACCTAAGCAAGGGAAATTGACTTAGATTTCATTTGGCATAGCCAAATAGCTGTTGCAGCCATGGGAAGTCTATTGTGACACTAGCACTTCAGGTAATGTGCAGAAAGAACAGTAATTCCGCTGGCTGATTACAGATGGTAATTAAGATACTGATCTAGCAATTAGGTGGAGACAGGTATCATGTGCCTGGTATACACCCTCTCCCTATATCTCTCCCTTCAGGAGACACCTACACCAAACAGATATATATATATCAGATATATGATCAAAGCATTGGCTTGGAACTGGAGCCTGGTTTAATGTCCATTTAGCTTTGTGTGCATTATAATATATTCACAGTACACCCTTGCTGCTACAGCTACGTTGTTTGTCTGCCATTCATATCCCTATTAATTGCATGTCAAATTGTTAGTTCTAAGGACTGATGTTGGGAATCAGCGTAAGCTATATGATTGTGCAATGCATCTGACTCTTTAAAGTGTATCTTTCACTATCAACTAATTTAGACCCGAATATAGTTATAGAATGCTGCAGTAGATTACTGAGAATTTTCAAGATAAAGAAAATGTTCTCATACATATCAAACAAACAGACATACAGTTGAAGTTGGAAGTTTACATACACTTAGGTTGGAGTCATTTAAACTCTTTTTTTCAACAACTCCACAAATGTCTTGTTAACAAACTATAGTTTTGGGAAGTCGGTTACGACATCTACTTTGCGCATGACAAGTAATTTTTCCAACAATTGTTAACAGACAGATTATATTACTTATATTTCACTGTATCACAATTCCAGTGGGTCAGAAGTTTACATGCACTAAGTTGACTGTGCCTTTAAACAGCTTGGAGAATTCCAGAAAATGATGTCATGGCTTTAGAAGCTTCTGATCGGCTAATTGACATAATTTGAGGTGGAGCTGTGGATATATTTCAAGGCCTACCTTCAAACTCAGTGCCTCTTTGCTTGACATCATGAGAAAATCAAAATAAATCAGCCAAGACCTCAGCAAAAAAAATTGTAGATCTCCACAAGTCTGGTTTATTCTTGGAATCAATTTCCAAACACCTGAAGGTACCACGTTCATCTGTACAAACAATAGTATGCAAGTATAAACACCATGGGACAACGCAGCCGTTATACTGCTCAGGAAGGAGACGCGTTCTGTCTCCTAGAGATTAACTTACTTTGGTGCGAAAAGTGCAAATCAATCCCAGAACAACAGCAAAGGACCTTGTGAAGATGCTGGAGGAAACAGGTACAAATGTATCTATATCCACAGTAAAACGAGTCTTATATCAACATAACCTGAAAGGCCACTCAGCAAGGAAGATGCCACTGCTCCAAAACTGCCATTAAAAAGGTACGGTTTGCAACTGCACATGGGGACAAAGATCGTACTTTTTGGATAAATGTCCTCTGGATTGATGAAGCGAAAATAGAACAGCTTGGCCATAATGACCAACATTATGGGGAGGCTTGCAAGCTGAAGAACACCATTCCAACCGTGAAGCACGGGGGTGGCAGCATCATGTTGTGGGGGTGCTTTTCTGCAGGAGGGACTTGTGCACATCACAAAATAGATGGCAGCATGAGGGAGGAAAATTATGTGGATATATTGAAGCAACATCTCAAGACATTTAATTTTTTTTCATTTATTTCACCTTTATTTAACGAGGTAGGCTAGTTGAGAACAAGTTCTCATTTGCAACTGCGACCGGGCCAATATAAAGCATAGAAGTTTGACACATAGAACAACACAGAGTTACACAAGAAATAAACAAAACACACAGTCAATAATACAGTAGAGAAAAGTAAACAGAAAGTCTATATACAGTGAGTGTAAATGAGGTAAGATAAGGGAGTTAAGGCACTAAATAGGCCATGGTGGCGAAGTAATTACAATATGGCAACTTAACACTGGAATGGTAGATGTTCAGAAGATGACTGTGCAAGTAGAGATACTGAGGTGCAAAGGAGCAAGTTAAATAAATAAATACAGTATGGGGATGAGGTAGATAGATGGGCTGTTTACAGATGGGCTATGTACAGGTGCAGTGATCTTTGAGCTGCTCTGACAGCTGGTGCTTAAAGATAGTGAGGGAGATATGAGTCTCCAGTGATTTTAGCAATTTGTTCCAGTCATTAGCAGCAGAGAACTGTAAGGAAAGGCGACCAAATGAGGAATTGGCTTTGGGGGTGACCAGTGAGATATACTGTACCTGCTGGAGCGCGTGCTACGAGTGGGTGCTGCTATGGTGACCAGTGAGCTGAGATAAGGCGGGGCTTTACCTAGCAGAGACTTGTGGATAACCTGTAGCCAGTGGGTTTGGCGACGAGCATGAAGCGAGGTCCAACCAACGAGAGCGTACAGGTCGCAGTGGTGGGTAGTATATGGGTCTTTGGTGACAAAACGGATGGCACTGTGATAGACTGCAGCCAATTTGTTGAGTAGAGCATCAGAGGCTATTTTATAGATGAGTAGGATGGTCAGTTTTACGAGGTATGTATTTCACCATGAGTGAAGGATGCTTTTTGGCGATATAGGAAGCCGATTCTAGATTTCATTTTGGATTGGAGATTGCTTAATGTGAGTCAGGAAGGAGAGTTTACAGTCTAGCCAGACACCTAGGTATTTGTAGTTGTCCACGTATTCTAAGTCAGAGCCGTCCAGAGTAGTGATGCTGGACGGGCGAGCAGGTGCGAGCAGTGATCGATTGAATAGCATGCATTTAGTTTTACTTGCGTTTAAGAGCAGCAAGAGCGACATCATTGATGTATACAGAGAAGAGAGTCAAACCCTGTGGCACCCCCATAGAGACTGCTAGAGGTCCAGACAACAGGCCCTCCGATTTGACACTGTCACGTTCTGACCTTAGTTCTTTTGTTATGTCGTTGTTTTAGTATGGTCAGGGCGTGAGTTGGGTGGGTTGTCTATGTTCTTTTTTCTATAATTTGGGATTTCTGTGTTTGGCCTGGTATGTTTCTCAATCAGAGGCAGCTGTCAATCGTCGTCCCTGATTGAGAATCATAATTAGGTAGCCTGGTTTCACTTTTGAGTTGTGGGTGATTATTTTCTGTTCTGTGTTTTATTTCACTGTTCAGGACTGTTCGTTTGTCATTTTATTGTTTTTGTTTCAGTGTTCACTATTCTTATTAAAAACCAAGATGAACACTTACCATGCTGCGCTTTGGTCCTCTCCTTCATGCGACGACCATTACAGTCACACTGAACTCTATCAGAGAAGTATCATTTGAGAAACCAAGGCTGTCGAGTCTGCCAATAAGAATGTGTTGATTGACAGAGTCGAAAGCCTTGGCCAGTCAGGAAGTTAAAGCTTGGTCGCAAATGGGTCTTCCAAATGGACAATGACCCCAAGCATACTTCCAAAGTTGTGGCAAAATGGCTGAAGGACAACAAAATCAAGTTATTGGAGTGGCCATAACAAAGCCCTGACCTCAAACCTATAGAACATTTGTGAGCAGAACTGAAAAGCATGTGCGAGCAAGGAGGCCTACAAACCTGACGCAGTTACAACAGCTCTGTCAGGAGGAATGGGCCAAAAATCCCCAAACTTATTGTGGGAAGCTTGTGGAAGGTTACCCAAAACGTTTCACCCAAGTTAAACAATTTAAATGCAATGCTACCAAATACCAATTGTGTGTTTGTAAACTTCTGACCCACTGGGAATGTGATGAAAGAAATAAAAGCTGAAATAAATAATTCTCTCTAATACAAACTGAATAAATCATTCTGTCTACTATTATTCTGACATTTCACATTCTTAAAATAAAGTGGTGATCCTAACTGACCTAAAACAGGGAATTTTACTAGGAATTGTGAAAAACTGAGTTTAAATGTATTTGTCTAAGGTGTATTTAAACTTCCGACTTCAACTGTAGCTCAAAAACAAAGAACAAATGACAACTTAGTTTTGAGCACAACCTCTTCTTTAATGACACCACATTTATGTCAATAGGAATAAGAGTCATCTTGTCTTCCATTGTGTAAATACACTCACTATAAAAAAAAAGATTAACACTCAGCACAACAAAAACGACTTTAAATTGTAGTGAATTTGACTAATTTACTCACTCAAAATGTACCAAGTATAATATACTATAATTAAACATAGTATTTACATATAAATACAACAATTACCCAAAATGTGACCAGAGGAAAATATTCAGATAGTATTTTAAAACTCACACAATGTAGTCTATTTGATTGACAACAATTCTTATTTTTGTAAAAATGTAAAAATGCAAAACTATTCAGAGACTATTTCAAAATGTAAGATTTAGTACAGGCCAAAATGTAGAAAAAGTAGCCTATTTTGACAACAATTCAGCAAATGCAATAAGTATTAGATATAGACAGATAAAGAGAGTAGATACAAACTCCATAACTATTCAGAGAAAATAAAAGCATTGTAGTACAAATTCATATTTCACACTGTGTACGAGTGTATGCATTTAAACTACAGCATGTCATAGAACTTCTGGATGCATGGCCCCTTCCTGCAAAGTGGCACAGAACACATAGAGCACCCAAAGAAAGTTTCTACTCATCCCTCACTCTTTGTCCTGCCTCGACTCCAGATGCACACCACACACCCTCTCATACCCTTCAAACTTCACCTGCATTCAAATGAGTGCCTTCAGGGAACAGCGCCTGGGATTTCTGGGAAGGGACCCCCACACAATATACACATTTTTTTTTACCTTTACTCAACTAGGCAAGTCAGTTAACAAATTCTTATTTTCAATGACAGCCTAGGAATAGTGTGTTAACTGCCTTATTCAGGGGTAGAACGACAGATTTTTACCATGTCAGCTCAAGCATTGGATCTGGCAAGCTTTGGTTGCTTCATCCTCTCCCTTTGCATCGTCCTCTCTCTCTGCTTTCTCCTCTCCCTCTGCTTCATCCTCTCCCTTTGCATCGTCCTCTCTCAGCTTTCTCCTCTCCCTCTGCTTCATCCTCTCCCTTTGCATCGTCCTCTCCCTCTGCTTCATCCTCTCCCTTTGCATCGTCCTCTCTCTCTGCTTTCTCCTCTCCCTCTGCTTCATCCTCTCCCTTTGCATCGTCCTGTCCCTCTGCTTCATCCTCTCCCTTTGCATCGTCCTGTCCCTCTGCTTCATCCTCTCCCTTTGCATCGTCCTCTCTCTCTGCTTTCTCCTCTCCCTCTGCTTCATCCTCTCCCTTTGCATCGTCATCTCTCTCTGCTTTCTCCTCTCCCTCTGCTTCATCCTCTCCCTTTGTATCGTCCTCTCTCTCTGCTTTCTCCTCTCCCTCTGCTTCGTCCTCTCCCTCTGCTTTGTCCTCTCCCTCTGCTTTGTCCTCTCCCTCCTCTTCCTTCTCCTCTCCCTCCTCTTCACTCTCCTCTTCCTCTCTCCCTTCATTCTCCTCTCACTCCACTCCTCCCTCCTCACTCCACATCTCTTTCCCTCCAATCATCTCTAACTCCTCTTACTCCCTGCCTTTTGCTGCTGAGCCCTGACTCTCCACATTACTTCCTTCGTTTTCACTGACCTAGAGGTAACAGAGGGAGAGGAGAGGAGCAACAGAAGTCAGGAACATCATCATCTCTCTCTCTCTCTCTCTCTCTCTCTCTCTCTCTCTCTCTCTCTCTCTCTCTCTCTCTCTCTCTCACACACTCTCTCTTCCTTCCTCTTTCTTTTCTCAACCATACACATACTCTCTTCCTAATAAGAGGTTTCCATAATAAATGGTGTGATACAGTTACACGCCTCCTATTACACACACACACACACACACACACACACACACACACACACACACACACACACACACACACACACACACACTCTCTCTCTCTCTCTCTATCTCTATCTCTCCTCCAATCAACTTTTGCATTCTTGCTTGACTAACTGCAGAGTTTGCCAATTTTAGGTGATTAGTTACGAAGCTGGGAAAGTTTCCAAAATAATTGTATCGGTAGAAACAGGACAAAACAAGAAACTTGTTAGCTAGCTATGCAAACAAATATTCAAATCATCATATGAGCTCCACAGAGCAGGCATCTACTACCATAACACAACATCTAAGCTGTCAAATAATAGGAAAATTAGACAATGTATAGCATATGAATTTCTGCACCTAGCAAACATGACAAACCGTAACCGGATAACATTAATTACTCTAGTCTTCCTTTCGGTGGCTAGTTAGCAGGTTGTTTGTATAGCTGGCTAGTGAAAGTGACAGCTGAGGTTGAGGCTTTGTAAGCACTCCCCAAATTTACCGCCTGATTGACTAACTAGTTAGCTAGCTAGCTGTAGCAAGCAGCTTGGGCCGTTTCAGTATGAATTGCATCAGAGGTAACAAGACAAAATAACTAACAAGTTATCTGACTATATAAAGCTAAACACTCCCAAAAGAGAGAAATGATCTCACTAGTCATATCCCAGTTTACCTATTTGATTATGGTCTTGCCTACACCTAGTGAACAGTTAAAAAAATATATATATCATGAAAAAATATTCAATATTCAAAATATTCAGACAAAATGAAAAAGGCCTATTTATATAGTGAAAATGAAATTGGATGCAGAAATGATTAAATATTAAAGCATTAGACCTCTCAATAAAGGCATCAGTCATACAAAAGTTATACTTAATTCCGAACTGGTTCTCGAGCAAATTAGTAAGAATGTCTCACCCCATGTTCAAGAATGGCCGTTTTCCCTTTATTCAGACTTCAACCTCTCACTTTCGGATATTTGAAAATGAAATAATCTCCAAATACTTGCTATTTTTTCAACAAGCCATAGAAGGTTGGTTACAATTTCATTTTAAACCACCAGAAAAGACAGGACAAATAATACAACAAATATTATTGTTAAACTCAAATATACTAATTGATTAAAAAAACAAAAAAAGAGAATAATCTTTGTAAATTCTTTCATAAATAGGACTGGTGGAGTTATGTCTCACATGCAGCTGACAAAAATATATGGAAATGTCTGTTCTACCCAAAATTATAACCAAATAATTGCCGCAAAAATGGAAGTGGAAGTGGGAAAACGTAGAGGAACTTGTTGGTCGGCCCTGCATTAATTAAACACCAAAATTGATTTAAAAAAATTTGTGATAAATAAAAAAGTATACGAGCTTCACTTAACGACCCCAAAATTGACCGCTGTTCCATATAGATTGCAAAATAGTTGAACAGATTTTCAATCTACCTATTCTGTGTCACATGGTTTATGAACTGATAAATAAAATGATGCGCGAACCACTGCTTTTAATCAGGGCAAGGTGACCGGAAACATGACCGAATACAACCAGTGTAGCTATTCCCTCCGCAAGGCAATCAAACAAGCTAAGCGTCAGTATAGAGACAAAGTAGAATCTCAATTCAACGGCTCAGACACAAGAGGTATGTGGCAGGGTCTACAGTCAATCACGGATTACAAAAAGAAAACCAGCCCCGTCACGGACCAGGATGTCTTGTTCCCAGGCAGACTAAATAACTTTTTTGCCCGCTTTGAGGACAATACAGTGCCACTGACACGGCCTGCAACCAAAACATGCGGCCTCTCCTTCACTGCAGCCGAGGTGAGTAAAACATTTAAACGTGTTAACCCTCGCAAGGCTGCAGGCCCAGACGGCATCCCCAGCCGCGCCCTCAGAGCATGCGCAGACCAATTGGCTGGTGTGTTTATGGACATATTCAATCTATCCCTATCCCAGTGTGCTGTTCCCACATGCTTCAAGAGGGCCACCATTGTTCCTGTTCCCAAGAAAGCTAAGGTAACTGAGCTAAACGACTACCGCCCCGTAGCACTCACTTCCGTCATCATGAAGTGCTTTGAGAGACTAGTCAAGGACCATATCACCTCCACCCTACCTGACACCCTAGACCCACTCCAATTTGCTTACCGCCCAAATAGGTCCACAGACGATGCAATCTCAACCACACTGCACACTGCCCTAACCCATCTGGACAAGAGGAATACCTATGTGAGAATGCTGTTCATCGACTACAGCTCGGCATTTAACACCATAGTACCCTCCAAGCTCGTCATCAAGCTCGAGACCCTGGGTCTCGACCCCGCCCTGTGCAACAGGGTACTGGACTTCCTGACGGGCCGCCCCCAGGTGGTGAGGGTAGGCAACAACATCTCCACCCCGCTGATCCTCAACACTGGGGAACCACAAGGGTGCGTTCTGAGCCCTCTCATGTACTCCCTGTTCACCCACGACTGCGTGGCCACGCACGCCTCCAACTCAATCATCAAGTTTGCGGACGACACAACAGTGGTAGGCTTGATTACCAACAACGACGAGACGGCCTACAGGGAGGAAGTGAGGGCCCTCGGAGTGTGGTGTCAGGAAAATAACCTCACACTCAACGTCAACAAAACTAAGGAGATGATTGTGGACTTCAGGAAACAGCAGAGGGAACACCCCCCTATCCACATCGATGGAGCAGTAGTGGAGAGGGTAGCAAGTTTTAAGTTCCTCGGCATACACATCACAGACAAACTGAATTGGTCCACCCACACAGACAGCATTGTGAAGAAGGCGCAGCAGCGCCTCTTCAACCTCAGGAGGCTGAAGAAATTCGGCTTGTCACCAAAAGCACTCACAAACTTCTACAGATGCACAATCGAGAGCATCCTGGCGGGCTGTATCACCGCCTGGTACGGCAACTGCTCCGCCCACAACCGTAAGGCTCTCCAGAGGGTAGTGAGGTCTGCACAACGCATCACCGGGGATAAACTACCTGCCCTCCAGGACACCTACACCACCCGATGTTACAGGAAGGCCATAAAGATCATCAAGGACAACAACCACCCGAGCCACTGCCTGTTCACCCCGCTATCATCCAGAAGGCGAGGTCAGTACAGGTGCATCAAAGCTGGGACCGAGAGACTGAAAAACAGCTTCTATCTCAAGGCCATCAGACTGTTAAACAGCCACCACTAACATTGAGTGGCTGCTGCCAACACACTGACTCAACTCCAGCCACTTTAA
This sequence comes from Oncorhynchus clarkii lewisi, assembly GCF_045791955.1. Classification (NCBI taxonomy): domain Eukaryota; kingdom Metazoa; phylum Chordata; class Actinopteri; order Salmoniformes; family Salmonidae; genus Oncorhynchus; species Oncorhynchus clarkii. The sequence continues at coordinate 25,821,889 of NC_092175.1, read as the reverse complement.
TAATGGGAATTGATGGGAAATGATGTAAAATACATCACTAGCCACTTTAAACAATGCTACCTAATATAATGTTTACGTACCCTACATTATTCATCTCATATGTATACGTATATACTGTACTCTATATCATCTACTGCATCTTTATGTAGTATATGTATCACTAGCCACTTTAACTATGCCACTTTGTTTACATGCTCATCTCATATGTATATACTGTACTCGATACCATCTACTGTATCTTGCCTATGCCGCTCTGTACCATCACTCATTCATATATCCTTATGTACATATTCTTTATCCCCTCACACTGTGTATAAGACAGTAGTTTTGGAATTGTTAGTTAGATTACTTGTTGGTTATTACTGCATTGTCGGAACTAGAAGCACAAGCATTTCGCTACACTCGCATTAACATCTGCTAACCATGTGCATGTGACAAATAAAATTTGATTTGATTTGATTTGATTTTTGAACTGGGATTCCTGGGAGTGCTTTCTGATGAATATCATCAAAGGTAAGTTAATATTTATGGTGTTGTTTCTAACTTTGTTGATTCCAAAATGGCGGATATTCCTCTGGCTGTTTAGGGCTCTGAGCACCGTTCTCAGATTATGCTTTTTCCGTCAAGTTAAAAAAAAAAATCTGACACAGGGGTTGCATTAAGGAGAATTCTGTGAATAATACTAGTATCTTTTATCAACGTTTATTTTTGCAAAATCACCGGATGTTTTGGAATCAAAACATTACTGCACGTAAGGCCCCAATATAAACTGAGATTTTTGGATATAAATATGCACGTTATCGAACAAAACATACATGTATTGTGTAACATGATGTCCTATGAGTGTCATCTGATGAAGATCATCAAAGGTTAGTGATTAATTTGATCTATATTTCTGCTTTTTGTGACTCCTATCTTTGGCTGGAAAAATGGCTGTGTTTTTTTTACTTGGCGGTGATCTAACATAATCATATGTTGTGCTTTAGCTATAAATCATTTTTGAAATCAGACACGATGGGTAGATTAACAAGATGATTATCTTTAATTTGCTGTATTGGACTTGTTGATGTGTGTATTTTTAAAATATGACTTTTCAGCGGAATGTTGTCGACGGGTTCCGCTAGCGGAGGTCCGTGGGGCGACGCACAATTGGCCTAGCGTCGACCGGGTTAGGGAGGGTTTGGCCGGTAGGGATATCCTTGTCTCACCCGGCCCGCCACTCCTGTGGCGGGCCGGGTGCAGTGCGCGCTAACCAAGGTAGCCAGGTGCACGGTGTTTCCTCCGACACATTGGTGCGGCTGGCATCCGGGTTGGAGGCTCGCTGTGTTAAGAAGCAGTGCGGCTTGGTTGGGTTGTGTTTCGGAGGACGCATGGCTTTCGTCCTTCGTCTCTCCCGAGCCCGTACGGGAGTTGTAGCGATGAGACAAGATAGTAATTATTAACAATTGGATACCACGACATTGGGGAGAAAAAGGGCTAAAAAAAAAAAAAAAGGTTAAACACAAAAACTTTTTCCTGTAGCACAAAAACCCATACCCTTACGTTATTCCCCAAAACACACACACGTTTCCCATAATCATAAATACTATTCACCTGTTTCCATACGCTTCAATATTCAAAACTCTTTCTGCAAAACTTTACAGAAAATTGGCCAAATAAATCATTCATTGCACTATATATTTTCATTCAGCAAACACATGCTCTCAATATAATTAACTCAAGTCATCACAACCTAAACTCAAAGAGCACACCTTTATCCAGGTGCAAACACTAAGCCTCAAAATTGTTAACACACCAATCTGAAGTGCAGGATCAATAAATAGAGCCTAGAGGCATGTCCATGTGCTTTGGAACAATGGATCCTAACAATGTCGAAGTTGCAAGACAACAGAGAGGAAGAGGACGACGATGAGGACGACAACGACAACAACAAAGACAAGTAATCTCAGATTAAATCCGTGCCACCCTAGTTCATCATGTACTATGAGAGAAACTGGACAGCTAGTGCAACCAATCCTAAACCATTACACGGTTGCATCCACTGTCCATACTTTCAGAAGGGAAAACAGGTCATTTGCCTCATTGTTACTGTGATACATGCAATGTTGTAGTGCATATAGACTGAATCTCCGCTTTGTTCTCAGTGTAGTTTTTACCACACTAATGGATGACCATAGGTCAGTAATGGTCACATTTCATTTTTTTTGCAGAACTGAGAGGCGGCCATCTATTGGAGTTAGGCGGAGACTTCTCACAGCTGAACAGGAGACTGCCCTGGTGGATATGGTGATTGCCAATAATGCCATCTTTGAGGGACATTCAAACCCAAATAGTTGAAGACCAGGTATTCTTCCAAGGAACTGACAGCATCAACATTTCCAACATCGACCGAATCATTCAGAAGAACCACATAAGGACAAAGCAGCTGTACCGTGTGCATTTTGAAAGGAATTCAGAGTTAAGGAGCAATGATTCCAATGTGTGCTGGTAATTGCTATACTGTACAGAATTTTTACAGTATGTAGAGTATGGCCCGTCTCTCCAGCATATCAAAACTGTACTGTATATTACTGCTACAGTAACTGCAGTACACAACATTCCGGTACAGTAGTACACTACAGTACTGTATTTGTTGTACAGAAAAATGTTTTTTGTTGTTGTTTTTTTTAAACTTCTGTATAGAATCTTTGAGCTGGATGCCATGGCTGACCCACAGGTGTACATATTCATCAACGAGGCAAGGTTCAACCTAACAAAAAGGCGCAAAAGGGGGAGCAACATCATTGGTCACCGTGTCTTCATACAAGTTCCTGGCCAGAGGGGAGGCAACGTCACCCTATGTGCAGCCATCAGCAGTCCTGGCGTCCACGTCAATGTGGGTCCATACAACACGGCACAACTCTTTCAATTTCTAGATCAGCTGCACAATAACTGTATTCAACAGGAAGGGAGCCAGGGCAACCAGAGCAAGCCCAATATGTTGTCATTTGGGTTAACGTGAGTTTTCATTGGGCTGCCCTGGTTTGTGCCTGGTTCAATGACCATCCCAGGTTCACCGTTCTTTTTTGCCAGCATATTCCCCATTTCTAAATCCGATTCTCAGCATTGCAGTGGAGAGTGTATGACCTCAACCCCTACGCACATCAACACCTCCTTGAGGCAATGATGGACGCCTGTGGTGATGTGTCTGTGGAGTCTATCTAGGGTTTTCTAAGGCACACAGGGGCATTTTTCCCATGCTGCCTGGCAAGAGCAAACATAATGTGTGACGTTGATGAGATATTATGGCCTAACCCAGACCTGAGATGAGATGATAAGAATGCTGATGCTGAGTAATCTGTACATTTGCTGATTTGGAATTAAAGCTTTTGGAAATTGTGTATTTTACCATGCATAGACTCTTCCTTACATGTTTTGTCAGTGTGATATTTCAAAGGTCAGGCTTTTGACCGAAACAACATTTACAGTAGTATTCCCTTCATCCACTAATGTAAGAGGTATTTATTACTGTACTGTTGTGAATTTCTCTCGCCAGGGTGTTCCTGAAAGGGAAATCTGGATAGTCAGTGCTGTGATTTTACAAAGTTCCAAATAATTTATCTGAAAACCTATTCTAAACATTTTGGTAGCAGTGGTTAGAATGAATCCCTCCAGTGTGTAACTAACAGTCATGTAGTCTGTGTTTGACAGCTTGTGTGTGTTGTCTGTGGACAATGTTTTAATTGGGACACAGAAGTTAGATGTTTATACCGTTGGGTGTGAAGATTTGAGAAAATGGTGAGTTGTTCCAGGAATTGTGTCTAAGCAATTGAGAAACTGTATTAGGGAGAGATTTTTAAAACGTCTCTCCAAGCATTTATGCATGACTTCTACTTTTCTGAACTTTCCTCCAAGTGTATACCTGACCCTAAATTAGCTCTTGAGCATTTATCATCTATTTTTATATCACTGGCAGAAAAACATGCTTCTTTAAAATGCTATATACAAAAAAATAGATAAAAATCCCTGTTTTTTTTATAGAACTTTCAGATATCTTTAGAACAAGAAAACATGCCTGGGCAAGAGCTAGATTAACTGATGCTGTTGTGGACTGGCAGATTTTCAGGCAACTGAGAAATAAATGCACGTCCTTAGTTAAAAAGGCTAAATCAAGTTACTTCCAAAGTTCTATCGCTGACACTGCTGGTGATCCATCTACATTTTAGAAAACAGTTAATGCCGCTAGAGTGTGGAAATTCCTCTCCTTCCCTACCCAAGCAAGTTATACTGAACTCTGGCATCATTATTTAAAAAAAAAAAAAAGATTAGTCATGCTTTTAATCAACATTTTATGTCCACTGGTTTTTTGTTTGAAAGAAATATTGGTTTAATACACCCGGGTCAGTCAGTAAACTGATCGTCCCTCTCTCAGCTGGTAGTCGACCCCCAGTGAATCCTTGTACTTTATGGAGCAACTGTCTACTTCTGATGTATTGGAACAACTACTTATGACTGATGTAAAAACAATCTACTGGGGCTGATATGCTTGATCCCTTCTTATTACAGCTTTCTGCTCCATTGACTGTGGAAGCATTAACACATATTTTTAACTTGACAATTATATCAAGTACTATCCCTAGACTTTGGAAAGCTGCCCATGTACTTCCTCTACATAAAGGTGTCGACCCAAGTGATCTAAATAATTACCGTCCCATTTTCAAACTCTCTTGCCTAGCAAAAATCCTGGAATCATTGATTAATACTCAGCTTAGATCCCTTTTAACTGCTACATCTTTTCTGAATGTAAAACAGTCAGGGTTCAGACCAGGTCATAGTACCATCTCTGCTACTTGTATGGTTTTAAATGATGTCATAAATTGTTTAGATACTGAAGAAACACTGTCCTGCCCGAGTCATTGACATGTCCAAGGCATTCGACACTGTAGATCACACCTAACTTATTCAGAAACTCTATACGGTTGGTTTAGATCGGGCTGCTTGTAGCTGGTTTGAGAATGTTTTAAAAGACAGAACACAGTGTGCACTTACTGATGGCGTTAAATCAGGATTTCTAGACATAACAAAAGGTGTCGCACAGGGTTCGGTTCTTGGTCCAGTACTTTTCACTATATACAGTGTCTTGCGAAAGTATTCGGCCCCCCTGAACTTTGTGACCTTTTGCCACATTTCAGGCTTCAAACATAAAGATATAAAACTGTATTTTTTTGTGAAGAATCAACAACAAGTGGGACACAATCATGAAGTGGAACAACATTTATTGGATATTTCAAACTTTTTTAACAAATCAAAAACTGAAAAATTGGGCGTGCAAAATTATTCAGCCCCCTTAAGTTAATACTTTGTAGCGCCACCTTTTGCTGCGATTACAGCTGTAAGTCGCTTGGGGTATGTCTCTATCAGTTTTGCACATCGAGAGACTGAAATGTTTTCCCATTCCTCCTTGCAAAACAGCTCGAGCTCAGTGAGGTTGGATGGAGAGCAGCAGTTTTCAGTTCTTTCCGCAGATTCTCGATTGGATTCAGGTCTGGACTTTGACTTGGCCATTCTAACACCTGGATATGTTTATTTTTGAACCATTCCATTGTAGATTTTGCTTTATGTTTTGGATCATTGTCTTGTTGGAAGACAAATCTCCGTCCCAGTCTCAGGTCTTTTGCAGACTCCATCAGGTTTTCTTCTAGAATGGTCGTGTATTTGGCTCCATCCATCTTCCCATCAATTTTAACCATCTTCCCTGTCCCTGCTGAAGAAAAGCAGGCCCAAACCATGATGCTGCCACCACCATGTTTGACAGTGGGGATGGTGTGTTCAGCTGTGTGTCTTTTACGCCAAACATAACGTTTTGCATTGTTGACAAAAAGTTCAATGTTGGTTTCATCTGACCAGAGCACCTTCTTCCACATGTTTGGTGTGTCTCCCAGGTGGCTTGTGGCAAACTTTAACCGACACTTTTTATGGATATCTTTAAGAAATGGCTTTCTTCTTGCCACTCTTCCATAAAGGCCAGATTTGTGCAATATACGACTGATTGTTGTCCTATGGACAGAGTCTCCCACCTCATCCAGAGTGATCATGGGCCTCTTGGCTGCATCTCTGATCAGTCTTCTCCTTGTATGAGCTGAAAGTTTAGAGGGACGGCCAGGTCTTGGTAGATTTGCAGTGGTCTGATACTCCTTCCATTTCAATATTATCGCTTGCACAGTGCTCCTTGGGATGTTTAAAGCTTGTGAAATCTTTTTGTATCCAAATCCGGCTTTAAACTTCTTCACAACAGTATCTCGGACCTGCCTGGTGTGTTCCTTGTTCTTCATGATGCTCTCTGCGCTTTTAACGGACCTCTGAGACTATCACAGTGCAGGTGCATTTATACGGAGACTTGATTACACACAGGTGGATTGTATTTATCATCATTAGTCATTTAGGTCAACATTGGATCATTCAGAGATCCTCACTGAACTTCTGGAGAGAGTTTGCTGCACTGAAAGTAAAGGGGCTGAATAATTTTGCACGCCCAATTTTTCAGTTTTGAATTGTTAAAAAAGTTTGAAATATCCAATAAATGTCGTTCTACTTCATGATTGTGTCCCACTTGTTGTTGATTCTTCACAAAAAAATACAGTTTTATATCTTTATGTTTGAAGCCTGAAATGTGGCAAAAGGTCGCAAAGTTCAAGGGGGCCGAATACTTTCGCAAGGCACTGTATATTAATAGCATTGGTCTATTTGTACAAAACTGCAACTTTCATCTGGACTCAGATGCCACTTTTGTATATGCTACTGCCCCTACGGCTGCTCAGTCTCTTGTGCCTCTTCAGTCTGCTTTTACAACCTTGCAGAATGCATTGGTTAACGTGAAGTTGGTACTAAATGCTGGTAAAACCAAGTACATGTTATTTTCCAAATCATGTAATAATGTAACTAATGATTTGTGCATAAGTACGTTAGATGGTGCCCTCATTGATCCTGTCCCTGCCTAGAAATATTTGGGCGTCTGTATTGACGAAAAGCTATCTTTTAAAAAGCATGGTGACAAGTTAGTCTAGAAATTAAGAATTCAATTGGTCTTCTTCTATAGGAATAGGGCTTGTCTTTCATTAAATAGTATAAAACAGATCATTCCGTCTACATTCATTCCTGTGACAGATTATGTTTGTTTTATAACATCTGACAGTTTTGACACTCCACTCACCACTGCATCCTTTATCATAAAGTTGGTTGGACCTCGATAAAAACACATAGGGCACTTCATTATTGTGTTTTTGTTTATAAAGCCTTACTCAATAAACTGCCAATTTACTTAACATCATTGCTGAAATATAGAAACTCGGATTACAACGCTAGATCATAGGATTGGTGAATGATGGAGACTCCACATGTATTCACAGGTTGTGTAAATCTGCCTTTTCCTACCAGGCCCTAATCATGTGGAATGATCTCCAAGTAATATTTAATTTGGATGTGTTGTTGTCTCTGGGCCAGTTTATGAGAAAGGCTAGGGATTTTTATATTGATACATGTGTTTGTTTTGTTTGATTGTTTATATAGTATTTGGAAAATATTTCAAGTACTTTGAAAGTTGCAGTGGCAAAAACCATCAAGCGCAATGATGAAACTGTCTCTCATGAGGACCATCACAGGAAAGGAAAACCCAGAGTTACCTCTATTGCGGAGTATAAGTTCATTAGAGTTACCAGCGTCAGAAATTGCAGCCAAAATAAATGAATCACAGAGTACAAGTAAAAGACACAACATCAACATCAACTGTTCAGAGGAGACTGCATTAATCAGGCCTTCATGGTCGAATTGCTTCAATGAAAACACTACTAAAGGACACCAATAATAAGAAGAGACTTGCTTGGGCCAAGAAACACGAGCAATGGACATTAGACCAGTGGAAATCTGTCCTTTGATCTGATGAGTCCAAATTTGGGATGTTTGGTTCAAACCGCTGTGTCAGATGAACAGATGGTGAACAGATGATCACCGCATGTGTGGTTCCCATCTTGAAGCATGGAGGAGGAGTGATGGTGTGGGTGTGCTATGCTGGTGACACTGTCTGTGATTCATTTAGAATTTAAAGGCACACTTAACCAGCATGGCTGCCACAGCATTCTGCAGCGATACTCCATCCCATCTGGTTTGCGCTTAGTGGGACTATCATTTGTTTTTCAACAGGACAATGATCCAACACACCTCCAGGCTGTGTAAGGGCTATTTGACCAAGAAGGAGAGTGAGAAAGTGCTGCATCAGATGACCTGGCCTCCACAATCAATAAACCTCAGCCCAATTGAGATGGTTTGGGATGAGTTGGACCGCAGAGTGAAGGAAAAGCAGCCAACAAGTGTCCAGGATATGTGGGAACTCCTTCAAGACTGTTGGAAAAGCATTCCAGGTGAAGCTGGTTGAGAGAATGCCAAGAGTGTGCAAAGCTGTCATCAAGGCAAAGGGTGGCTAATTTGAAGAATCTAAAATATGTTTTGATTTGTTTAACACTTTTTTATTTACTACATGATTCCATATGTGTTATTTAAAAAGTTTGATGTGTTCACCACTATTCTACAATGTAGAAAATAGAACAAATAAAGAAAAACACTTGAATGAGTAGGTGTGTCCACTTTTGACTGGTACTGTGTAAATATATATATATATATATATATATATATATATAGTATTTAAGCACAGCTATGTATTTTTGAGACCTATTATTCAAACTGTCAGATAGCTCATTTACTCTGTCATCTACTCTACAACTCTGTCTGAGTATTTTTGCTGTTACACAGAGACAGAAGTCAGACAGAAAATTATGCAAATTAAGATGGATACACTAGAATATCTGTCATTACAGGCTCCTTCTGAGGTAGCTAGACTGCTAATACGTTATATTTATCATCTTTGAAAGAAAAAAAAACAAACAAATTGTGTTTTCGACATTGTATTCTGCATAGAAGCGGCCTGCTTATTGATGTATTGTTTCTGAGCAAGGCCATTACAACTCAAAAGGCTTTTCATTAAATGCTGCCATTGATGTGGTTGCCATTGAAGCATTACGGTTTGATTGAGAAATGTTTTCGTAGCTCTTTGTAAAGAAGTTTAATACTCACCTTCACAGGATCTCTCTTCATCCGTCTTTTCCTTCAGGGAGTTAAGTGTTATAGCTGCTGCATACCATACCATAGTTGGGCAAATTTGTTTGAACATACACACATGTTCAGATAAGGAGAATCATATTTATTTCCTTGGGAAACCTTCTAAGTAAAGCTTGATGTCTGCCTAGTTAAATCAAAGTAAATACATGATTATGCAAATGAACAGAATACACATGTACACAACATAGCTTAAGGGCTTACATTGCCCAGATACCTCAAACAGAGTAATAAATAAGGAACAGCAGTGATTGTATTGTAATAGGAATCAGGATGACTTATCTTTAAGCTGTAACGGAACAGTGTGCTACTAGCTGAGTACACATTCTGTGCTCTTCCATGGAGCTGGCAGGAGGAGTGATTTCCAAGAGAGGGCATTATGGACGGTTGGGTTCCTCTGTTGCTCCTCCAAGGGAGTTATTGCCTTAGTTAAAATAACTAGTATAAATGATTCACGTAATGTTTTCAGAAATGCCGAAATGACTATTCTGTGCTTTACTATATTATATATTTTCTCCAGGGATACAATAAACTTAGATAAAAGTGTAATACCTATTTTCTATGAGCAGGTATAGTTTTTTTTAAAGCGATATGTCTTTTTGAACAGGACAAATTGTGTCGTCTAGGACAAGCCCTGTCTCAGGATGATGCTCTATCAAAGTGTTGTAAAGGACAGAGTGATGGGAGCTGGTTTATGCCTGTTGCTCTTATCGCTGTGGTGCAATGCATCTCTTTACGAGACAGCAACATTGATGCCAACTAAAAATAACACGCATTTTCAAAGACGAAATGCAGGATAAATATTGTTCCTGTTTTGTTGTTGTTGTTGCTGGAAAATACAGAGTTATTTTTGTATTTTTCTTTTTTTTTACACTGTTGAGCTCTCTGGCTGAGACAGATTCGGGACGATAAGGTTTGGACTCCTTGACATTACAGATGACCACAGGTAGAGTTAGAGATTGAAGTTGGGAGTCTGAGAGGAAGGATATCAAAACAGCAGAACTGTTTACTTATTTGTCTTTGAATGAATGTGATGGTCAAAGTACTGTATGTCTACAGGCTGGTGACAAAAGGTTTAACTGTTTCTCTTCAAACATCAATGACTCTCAGACTTATTCCATTAGCTACTTACTATAATGATTTACCGCAAACCCAAACCCATATACAATATACCCATAGAGCTTTCCTCATAGGCAAAGTTCAAACATATAGTACCAGTCAAAAGTCTGGATACGTTGTAGTATAATAGTGAAGACATCAACACTATGAAATAACACAAATGGAATCATGTAGTAAACAAAAAATATTTTAGATTCTTCAAAGTAGCCACCCTTTGCCTTTTGATGACAGCTTTGGAATTCTCTCAACCAGCTTCACCTGGAACAGTCTTGAAAGAGTTCCCACATATGCTGAACGCTTGTTGGCTGCTTTTCCTTAACTCTGCGGTCCAACTCATCCCAAACCATCTTTTGAGGTCGGGTGATTGTGGAGGCCCGGTCATCTGATGCAGCACTCCATCACTCTCCTTCTTGGTCAAATATAATTTGTCACATTCGCCGAATACAACAGTGAAATGCTTACTTACAAGCCTTTAGTCAACAATGCTTTAAGAAGTTTTAAGAAAAATAAGTGTTAAGTAAAAAAATAGAAAATTTAAGTAAAAAATAATAAACAGCAGCAGTAAAACAACAATAGCAAGGCAATATACAGGGGGTACCGGTACAGAGTCAATGTGCAGGGAGCATCGGTTTGTCGAGGTAATTGAGGTAATATGTACTGTACATGTAGGTAGCGTTAAAGTGACTATGTATAGATAATACACAGAGAGTAGCAGCAGTGTAAAAGAGGGGTCTGGGTAGCCTTTTGATTAGCTGTTCAGGAGTCTTATGGCTTGGGGGTAGAAGCTGTTAAGAAGCCTCTTGTACATAGACTTGGTGCTTGGACTTGGTGCGGTAGCAGAGAGAACACAGCCTGGTGTTTTGGGTCATTGTCCTGTTGAAAAGCAAATTATATCGTATCACTGCAGAATGCTGTGGTAGCCATACTGGTTAAGTGTGCATCAAAATAAATCATTTAAATAAATCACAGACAGTATCACCAGCAAAGCACCCCCAAACCATTACAACTCCTCCTCCATTCTTCACGGTGGGAACCACACATGCGGGGATCATCCGTTCACCTTCTCTGCGTCTCACAAAGACATGGTGGTTGGAACCAAAAATCTCTTATTGGTGTCCTTCAGTAATGGTTTCTTTGCAGCAATTTGTCTATGAAGGCCTGATTCACGCATTCTTCTCTGAAAAATTTATATTGAGATGTGTCTGTTACTTGAACTCTGTGAAGCATTTGTTTGGATTGCAATCTGAGGTGCAGTTAACTCTAAGGAACTTATCCTCTGTAGCAGAGGTAACTTTGGGTCTTCCTTTCCTGTGGCGGTCCTCATGAGAGCCAATTTCATCATAGCGCTTGATGGTTTTTGCGACTGCCCTTGAAGAAACCTTCAAAGTTCTTGAAATGGTCTGAATTGACTGACCTTCATGTCTTAAAGAAATGACGGATTGTCATTTCTCTTTGCTTATTTGAGCTGTTCTTGCCATACTATCGACTTGGTATTTTACTAAATAGGGCTATCTTCTGTATTCTATCCCTATCTTTTCAAAACACAGCTAATTAGCTCAAACGCATTAAGAAATTCCACAAATTAACTTTTAACAAGGCACACCTGTTAATTGAAATGCATTCCAAGTGACTACCTTATGAAGCTGGTTGAGAGAATGCCAAGAGTGTGCAAGGCTGTCATCAAGGCAAAGGGTGGCTATTTTGAAGAATCTCAAATATATATATATATATATTTTTACACATTTTTGGGTTGCTGCATGATTCCATATGTGTTATTTCATAGTTTTGATGTCTTCACTATTATTCTACAATGTAGAAAATAGTAACAATAAAGAAAAACCATTGAATGAGTAGATGTGTCCAAACTTTTGACTGGTACTGTATATAAATGAGACTTCTAACTGTGCCACCTGCTCTCCTCCCAGGGACCAAAGCCAAATAATACCCCGCTACAAAACGTTGCTTCCCTGCATCTCCCATAATCCTTCTCTCTCCCAAATTTGCAGGAGCTGGAGGTCGAAGGTTATGGATCCCTCCTATTCTTTGGCCGTCTCTCTTCACCTTGATGATTATTATTTCCCCCTCCAGCCATTAGACCCCTGCCAGCTCATTCCAAACCCTGCAGAGACCAATGTGGCTTGATAAATTTGCCCTATTATTTTGATAAATTGCTGTCTCGTCTAAGCTTTCTGCAGTGCTCTGTTACTGGTGACTGGGGTCAAGGCGCCTTTCATTAGCCCAACTAAAAGCCATTTTATCTAAACATAAAATAGCAAGGGAAGATAAAACAACATTTACAGAGTAAATCAGATTGACATTCGCAGCCATATGCTGACATGGACATTGGATATGTTGATATGAGATGTGAAAAATAGGAAATACACTTGCAAGACTGTAACGTTACATCCTGCAAGACTTTACCAACCAGGGTGCCATTTATTTTTACTATCCATATGGGATAAAAAAGAGCATTATGAATTTCCTTCTGCCTGCCTTCTGTTTATTTCATTCACACTGCCTCTCATCATGTGTAGCCTATTACTTAAATAAAAAATATGTCATTTTGTATTGTACGCAAAATGTGGATTCCATCGTGAGTGCACTTACAGTATATTGTCAACTAAAATAATTGACATTGGGGTTGTTAGTTTTCAATCTAGTTTTATTTTCCAATTTTGCACAGTACATGACATGTGATTGACTGCAATCTCACCATATTCTCCCCATCCTCATTGGTTTTGCTCTTACATCCTGAGCCAGTAATCCATTATGTACTGCAGTAAGAGTTCATACCGGTAAGCATACTGTAATCCTGTATTATTTACCACCGAGAATCCTCTAAGGCAATTACAAAAAGCCATTTGCATTGGGTAAACATCCGGAGAGAAACAGAGAGCGAGAGAGTAAAAGAAGAGACAATATAAACCAGAACAACACTGTGCAATATTACATGTTGACCTGGAAATAAATGGCCCTTGTGGCCAACCTCTGATATACAGTAGTAGTTTGTGTGTGTGAACATAGGGTCAGCAGGAGGACATGGGATGTTGGAGGATTCTGCCGAGGGGAACATGGAGAAGAGCCAGCTCCTCAGCTCCTCAAATACAAAAGGTTCAGACTGTATTGTAATGGTGAGTATAAGAGGTTCAGACTGTATTGAGATGGTGAATACAACAAGTTCAGACTGTATTGAGCAGTGAAGGCTCCTCGGAGGGGGAAGGGGAGGACCATCCTCATCAGTGATTTTCAGAAAAAACGTTAAACATTTAAAAAGTTATCATTTTTAGATACAACTGTGTATAAATATAATCACGTCACCAAATAATTCATTAAAATATAATATTTTGCTATGAAGATCTACAGTAGCCTCAACAGCACTCTGTAAGGTAGCACAATGGTGTAGACGGAGGACAGCTAGCTTCCGTCCTCCTTTGGATGCATAGACTTCAATACAAAACTTAGGAGGCTCATGGTTCTCACCTCCTTCCATAGACTTACATAGTAATTATGACAACTTCCGGAGGACATCTTCCAACCTATTAGAGCTGTTGCAGCATGAACAGACATGTTGTCCACCCAACTAAAGGATCAGAGAATGAATTTTGTACTGAAAGCATAAGATACAGCTAGTTAGCACTGCAGTGCATACAATGTGGTAAGTAGTTGACTCAAAGAGAGAGAAAAACAATAGTTAAACAGTTTTTAACAAGTTAATTTCTTCCAAAATGAAGGAGAAGCAAGCGAGAGATAGAGATTTAATTTTTTTCACTTTCAGTTTCACTTACTTATCTAGCCTATGCAGCTAGCTAGTTTAGCCTACTAAAACAAAATGCTCAAGCTAAGCTGGCACATGACATTTTTAACATTGCTTTTTCTAATACAAACTAGTTTATTGCGTCCACGGTGGTGCCCAGTTTCATAATATTACCATACGTCCCAGTTGCCTAACGTACTTTTGAAGTAATCACACAAAAACAGGCCTTATTTTAGGGCCTTTTTCACCCTGCCAGCTCCTATTAGTTCTATTGAACACACTGGCACCAACTCGCCTTCCGAACATTCCGATCCCAGTTTATTGTACAATGTCACAATGCACGCTTTGCTATTGTTGGTGCCACAGTGTTGTTTATAGTTAAAATGTAAACAAACAAAAAATTACTCATGGAACTCTGAGGTCATCCCATTGTTTACTAAATGGAAATTGTCAAGCCCTGGCCTTAGTATTTTGTGTTTTCTTTATTATTTTGGTCAGGCCAGGGTGTGACATGGGTATTTATGTGGTGTGTTTTGTCTAGGGTTTTTTTGTAGGTTATGGGATTGTGGTTTAGTGAAGTAGTCTAGGTAAGTCTATGGTTGCCTAGAGTGGTTCTCAATCAGAGGCAGGTGTTTATTGTTGTCTCTGACTGGGAACCATATTTAGGCAGCCATATTCTTTGAGTGTTTTGTGGGTGATTGTTCCTGTCTCTGTGTTTGTTGCACCAGATAGGGCTGTTTTGGTTTTTCACGTTTCTTGTTTTGTATATTGTTCATTTTTAATATTTTATTAAAGATGTATAAAGATAACCACGCTGTATTTTGGTCCTCTCTTTCAACAGAAAACCTTAACAAAAATATAGATATGTCTGTCTATTTTGCCAAATATCTCGCAATGTGTACATTTAATTTTTTTTCAATTGGACACCATTTCAATCATGATAATCTCCTCTTTCTAATTATGTAAGGCTGGGCAGTGTATCTCGCTGTCATCAAACGCTAGACTAGAAATAGTCCGAATTTTAAAACATTTTCCCCCTAATTCCTCGTTATGCAGACATAAGCACACCTGGCACCATCGAGGTGCTGATGTTAACTTTCTACACAAGTTGTTATTTTTCAGTTTCGTCCTAAGAACAGATTTAGTGGTAAAATAAAAAAGGGATACATTTTTTGTTTCCATTTAGGCAAAATGTAATTCTAAGCATCACTCCAGTCAAAACAGCCTCTGCGCAGGTGTTCCAGCTTAGCCAACATTTTTTGGCAATTTTCAGCCTTGGGTGAATTTTTATTCGTTCCATTGTCCAGCCTACTCAAACAGAGGGATGCTATGTTAGCTAGCTGACTATCCAACACAACATTGGAAGTCAAGTTAAGTTATTGGTTTTATTAATTTATTGCCACCGGGGGCCCTCGGTGTAAGTGCTAAACTGCTCACTGACTGTACACTGTAACGTTACTGTATGATACTAACGCAGTTATTCTATTAGCTATGTTGACAATTATGTTACTTTAGCTAATATGGTGACAGCGATGGAGGACGTGAGTAGCAGTTATGATATGGTTTAGCGTGGAAAGTTGTTTTTATTGCCTGGTCACATACATCTGATGTGGTGTTCATTGACATCCACAAGCGATGAAGGTGAGAGGAGAGCGCATAGATGTGAGAAGGAATACAATGTGGCTGGTGTGAGTGAACTGTTTTTACGTGTGATCAGGGTTGTATTCATTCTGCTGAATCTGTGTTTTGTTTCGTCTAAGAAACATTTTTCATCTTAATTTGTCCATTAAAAACTCACAATTGCAAGTGATGGATTAATGACTACACCCCATATCAGCTACTATAGATGCAGGCAAGAGTGTGCAAGGCAGTATTGAATGTGTTACTGTCTGTCCATGTGTCACTCTGTCACCTCAAATTTTTCTCTCTACCTTTGTGCATCTAAATTGTAAACTTTCATTCTTAGGCTAGGTTGTAGCAACCTCATGATGGGTATAGGAAAAATTGGAGTATGATGTAGTAGCCTGAACCTATCTATGTTACATTGAACTGGGCGAATGGAATATGAATGACAGTAATCCAATATGTTGTAATAGAAATAAGGCCATGATCATAAATAAAAAAAAAATGTGTCCTTCCTCATCTTAAACGGCACTGACCACCACTGGTATTGAGATATATAAGAGGTTCAAACAGTAGTGTGATGGTGGCCCTAACCATGTACAATAGTTTCCTCTCTCCCTGCACATTAAATTCATTACTTGACCTGATGTTACCATGTTGCAACAGAATAATTGACTGCATTGCCAGTTGTTTAAAACCTGGACAACACAATAAATCACCATGTATGCAAGAGAGCATCCCCAACCGCTCAACTCTCCACCCCAGCACTTTCTCCTCTTGTTTTTTCGCCTCTCAGCAGCATCACACAGAGGAAAAGGTCAGGAGAAAATCACTCTCCAAATACAGAGGAGGCATCTGACCAATCAGCCACAAGCTGTGTGCCATTTGCTCCAGATTAAAATGAAGGTGTCAGGTGAGAGAGACTGACCTGGCAGGCAACTGCAGGCGGCTAAACAGTACCCTTTTATGTTTTGGGGTTTACAGTCTGTTTAGTGCTAGGAATTTAATGACTTCATTGTTTTGGAGGCCATATCCAGTGCTGGGTTTACATATAATCAGACATACACCTCAACTTAATTGGAATTAATGTGAAATTAATATTTTTCTTCTGCTAAAAGTATTTTGATTCGTTTGTGTGGGTAATTGAAGGCCAAACAGCCATGGTGACTTAAAAATAATTTTACTGTAAGCAGGCCTACACATACACTACATGACCAAAACTATGTGGACACCTGCTCATCGAAAATCTAATTCCAAAATCAGGGGCATTAATATGAAGTTGGTCACGCCTTTGCTGCTATAAAAGCCTCCACTCTTCTGGGAAGGCTTTCCACTAGATCAAGTCAACTAAAAATGTATTTGTTCACATACCCATATTAGCAGATGTTATTGCGGGTGTAGCAAAATGCTTGTGTTCCTAGCTCCACAGCAATACCCACAAATCTACAAGTAAAAGAATGGAATTAAGAAATATATAAATATTAGGACGAGCAATGTCGGAGTGGCATTGACTAAAATACAGTACATACACAAATGAAATGAGTAAAGCAGTATGCAAATATTATTAAAGTTACTTGTGTTCCATTAGTGACCAGTGATTCCATCTCTATGTACAGGGTTGAGTAACGGTGTGGTAGCCGGCTAGTGATGACTATTTAACAGTCTTGAGCCTTGAGATGGAAGCTGTTTTCTGTCTTTTGTTCCTAGCTTTGATGCACCTGTATTGACCTCGCCTTCTGGAGAATATCGGTGTGAACAGGCCTTGGCTCGGCTGGTCGATGTCCTTGATGATCTTTTTAACCTTCCTGTGACATCAGGTGCTGTAGGTGTCCTGGAGGGCAGGCAGTGTGCCCCCGGTGATACGTTGACTGGACCGCACCACCCTCTGGGGAGCCCTGCGGTTGCGGGCGGTGCAGGTGCCTTACCAGGCGTTGATACAGCCCGACAGAATGCTCTCAATTGTGCATTTGTAAAAGTTTGTCAGGGTCTTAGGTGCCAAGATGTGCCTTCTTCACCACACTGATTGCGTTGGGCAATTAGGCCTGGCAAACTTTTAATGCCACTCCATTCCAATTAATCCAAAAGGTGTTTGAAGGGGTTAAGGTCAGGGCTCTGTGCAGGCCAGTCAAATTCTTCCACACCGATCTCAATTAATCATTTCTGTATGAACCTCACTTTGTGCACGGGGGCATTGTCATGATGAAACAGGAAAGGGCCTTCCCCAAACTGTTGCCACAATGTTGGAAGCACATAACTATCTAAAATGTCATTGTATGCTGTAGCGTTAAGATTTCCCTTCACTGGAACTAAGGGGCCTAGCCTTAACCATGAAAAACAGCCCCAGACCATTATTCCTCCTCCTCCAAACTTTACAGTTGGCATTATGCATTGGGGCAGGTAGCGTTCTCCTGGCATCCTCCCAACCCAGATTTGTCTGTTGGACTGCCAGATGGTGAAGTGTGATTCATCACTCCAGACAACGTGTTTCCACTGCTCCAGAGTCCAATGACGGCAAGCTTTACACCCCTCCAGCCGACGCTTGCCATTGCGCATGGTGATCTTAGGCTTGTGTGCGCTACTAACTTCAGCACTCAGCGGTCCCGTTCTGTGAGCTTGTGTGGCCTACCACTTCACGACTGAGCAGTTGTTGCTCCTAGACCTTTCCACTTCACAATAACAGCACCTACAGTGGACCGGGGCAGCTCTAGCAGGACAACAATTTTACGAACTGACTTGTTAGAAAGGTAGTATCTTATGAAGGTGCCATGTTAAAAGTCACTGAGCTCTTCAGCAATGCCATTCTACTGCCAATGTTTGTCTTTTGAGATTACATGGCTGTGTGCACGATTATATACACCTGTCAGCTACGGCTGTGGTTGAAATACCGGAGTCCACTAATTTGAAGGTGTGTCCACATACTTTTGGTAATGTAGTGTATATCAGATTCTAGGCAGTGCATTATAGATGCATTTACTGGGATATACATTCACATAGGCTGTTATAAGGAGCCATTAGTTGTTTGAAAGTGCTGCCAATGTTATTAACACCTGTTTTCGTGGTTATGTTCTCATTCTATTGATAATGCCTGAATAGCTTTAATGTGACAAAAAATACATTAGCCCTCTTATGAATGGCGTATTAACCATGCAATTACTCCATATTTAAAGCATTTTAACATCTCTCAGGGTAAGATCATTGGATTGAGAGGCAAAAGATGTCATGCCTCGTGCCATGACAGCCACCGCAAGCTACACTGTAAACGGTGCTGTCATATTCCTCCAACATGCTGATATGTTGATGTGTGCATATGAACTGACAGGCCTCTCAAGCAGGACCGTGTCCCTCTCTGACAGTATATTGTGGCTGAAGGGATTACAGAAGGGATTACATAAATGAGTGACTAGTTTAACATTGTGGCAATAACAAGGAAAGCCAAAGTCCCAAAGGTTGCTTCTAAGAGATCATACAAAGGTTTTCTCAGCACTCTTTTGTTGAAGATGTATTTAAAACATGTTTTGGTCTGATGTATATGAGGAAGTAAACCTAGAAGCAGCACTGGAAGTATTTATTCATGCCAATTGTTGACAAGCATGCACCAGTTGTAACGATCTTCTTCATCTGATGAGGAGTATGAAACATTGGACCAAAACGCAGCGTGGTAAGTGTGCATTTTAATTAAATATAACTGAACACTGAATACAAATTAACCAAAGTGAAACAATGAAAACCGAAACAGTTCTATATGGTGAAACACAGACACAAAAACAACTACCCACAAACACCAGGTGGGAACAGGCTACCTAAGTATGGTTCTCAATCAGAGACAACGATTGACAGCTGCCTCTGATTGGGAACCATACCAGGCCTAACACATAGAACAAAAAACATAGAATGCCCACCCCAACTCACGCTATGACCAAACTAAAATAGAGACATAAAAAAGGAACTAAGGTCAGGACGTGACACCAGTTAAGAAATTAACTGTGAGAACTGTTATAGCCCCCAAGATTGATGCAGAATTGAAAAAAATATGGTTCATACAAATGATGCAAAAGAGGTGGCAAACAAGTCGGGCTGCTCAGCTGATTGGTTGAAATACTGTAAATTGAGGCATTTGGTGACTAAAGTTAACAAAAATTGGAGTATCTTAAATTATATTATGGGCTGAAAACCCAATTCATCTCCATCATTTATTGAAGTTGATGGGTTAAAATTTTGAAATGTTGTCATTAATTTCAATGAGTATTTCACGAATAAAGTGGAAAAACTCAGAAGTGAAATTACAATATTGAATAGTGAACCATCATATTTTTGTATAAAATATCTGAAAGAGAAGGATTTCTGTTTTGAATTTGATCAAGGTAGTGTGGGAGATGTGGAAAAACTATTGTTATCCATCAAAAATGATAAGCCACCAGGAATACAGTGAATTCTGTAAGTATTCAGACCCCTTGACTTTTCCACATTTAGTTAAGTTACAGCTTTATTCTAAAATTAAGGATTTTTTTTTTCTCATCAAACTGCCACCAACATGCTTCACCGTAAGGATGGTGCCAGGATTCCTCCAGACGTGACGCTTGGCATTCAGATTGTTTCTCATGGTCTGAAAGTCTTTAGGTGCCTTTTGGCAAACTCCAAGCGGGCTGTCATGTGCCTTTAACTGAGGAGTGGCTTCCGTCTGGCCACTCTACCATAAAGGCCTGATTGGTGGAGTGCCGCAGAGATGGTTGTCCTTCTGGAAGGTTCTCCTATCTTCACAGAGGAACTCTGGAGCTCTGCCAGCTCTAGGAAGAGTCTTGGTGGTTCCAAACTTCTTCCATTTAAGAATGATGAAGGTCACTGTGTTCTTGGGGACGTGCAATGCTGCAGAAAGTTTTTGGTAACCTTCCCCAGATCTGTGCCTCGATACAATCCTGCCTTGGAGCACTAAGGACAATTTATTTGACCTCATGGCTTTGGTTTTTGCTGTGACATGCACTGTCAACTGTGGGACCTTATTTAGACAGGTGTGTGCCTTTCCAAATCATGTCCAATCAATTCAATCAAGTTGTAGAAACATCTCAAGGATGATCAATGGAAACAGGATGCACCTGAGCTCAATTTTATGTCCCATAGCAATGGGTCTGAATACTTTTTCGTCTTTCTTTTTTTTAAATAAATTTGCAAAAATGTGTTATTATGGTGTATTGTGTGTAGATTGCTCAGGACTTAAAAAAATATATATAATCAATTTTAAAATAAGGCTGTAATGTAACAAAATGTGGAAAAGTTAAGGGGTCTGAATACCTTCTGAAGACACTGTAGACAACCTTAATGGGAAACAATAGAGAATGGTAGCAGACTGTAGGGTGTGTGTGTGTGTGTTTTTTCAAATCGTCTTTTTTCAAGCTACTACTAAAATCTCGACTAAAATTGTATGTTTTTATAGATATAACTATGCAAAAACTGAGTTGTTAGGACATCCCTGGTTTGTCCCGTGGATGTCCCCCAGAACATTTGTAGGTCATTCTTGGGACGTTGTTTCATGGTCCCCTGGAGGTTTTTGTGTAGGTCCCGGTTTGTCTTGTGGCGTCCCGTAGGATGTTTTTAGGACAGTCTTGGGAAGTTGTGTCACGGTCCACCTGAAGGTTTTTGTCTGGTACCCGGATTGTTCCAGGGACGACACCTGATGGTCATAATGAAATAGTTTAATCCTAAATAATTACTATCTACCAGGATACACACAGCCTAGTTTCATTACACATCACCTCTTGTTACTGTTGCCAAGGCCCTGATTGGTGAACCACTGATCCTTTCACAGCTCTTAGTCTTTTGGCAATGTTAGTTAGACAGACACACATGCACACACACACAGTGCTTTTTAAAAGTACGTATTTGGCACACTTTGACATACTGTACATGATTACATTGTGTAATCATTGTTACTTATTCATACAGTAATTATTACATGTCCTCACCTGGGATTTCAAGTCACAACCTCTTCCGATCTTCAATGTCTGTGTCAATTTCTTGTTTTCCTATACTTTGCACTTCAAAGTAAATCTCAGCTCCATTAAAAATACTCAAGAATAACTATTATATGTATCATAGTGATTCTGCAGTAACATTAAAACAGAATATTCCCCACCAACATTAGACAACTATAATGACAACACAAACTGCTGAAAAGCAAGTGAAATCAATGAGGACATAGTCATATTTACTGATATCTAAAATAGCAGTGCAGATGGCAAAGCTTTATTATAGGTATGAATGTGTAGGGGACTTATGAAATTCTACAGCCTTTGTGGCACAGCAGAAAGATCAGAATACCCAGAATCCAGAGGTCAAATTCCAAGTCAGTGCTAAGTGATCATGTCAAATGTAATCATATTGTCATTGATTCAAGATTTTTACACTATTTTAGCTTAACAGCGTACCACTTACCGTAAACACCCCATAACTTGAGTTACTTTACTTATAATGGTTTGGCATACCTGGGACCATCAAGTGATAAAAACCTACGTCGACCATGACACAACGTCCCAAGACCATCCTAAAAAATTGAATTGGGGATGTGCTTGGAAAAAAACGGAAATTAAACATAACCTCCAGGGGACCATGACACAACATCCCAAGATTGTCCTAAAAACACCCAAGGGGATGCCACTGGGACAAACTGGAAACTAGACAAAACCTCCAGTGGACCATGACACAACGTCCTGACCACTTTAGTCAACCATTTTGTGACGTGTCGGGGACTTCCTAAAGACACATTGTTGTTTGCAAGGACGTTCCCTTGGGATAATGACTAGTAACATAAAAAATCTGAGAACGTCCTACAAAGATCCTGATTGGTTCTGATATGGTCCTCAGTGATGTCCTGGTAACTTACAGGAAACTGTGGTCATTGAATGTCCATTGATAACGTTCTATCGGAACCAAATTGAAACCAGAACCAAATGGAAACGTTCCTTAATGAACATCAAAATATCTTATTATAATGTTATGCTGCGACCAAACCGGGACCTGTACCGAGCGTCCTCTTATGGTTCTGAGGTTAACATCATGTTTTAATGTTCCTAGACTGGGATAACTTCTTGCTGAAACCCTTAAAGGGACCTAATGGGAATGTTATCAAATGTCTTTAGGACATTCCCTGCTTGCTGGGAACTGAGTTGTAGAAAGAACTGAACCATACCAGAGAGAGGGAGGTGAATCGAGAGCCATATATGTCCAAATAAAGCAGATCCTTAATAATTAGGTGAACAGTTTTTGTATGGGGGCAATGAGTGTATTTCATTTAATCAAGATGAACATGAATTGCTATTTCGATACGTGAGTCTTAGGTTATTACGAGTGATGCACGTAACATCCCAGAAACATTGAGATGAAACACTTTATATCGGAATTGTTCTTGTTGAAATTCAAGATGGGCTATGCATATTCATGAGGTCGATGAATTTCAAATACTTTCGCCATAGAATTCAGGCAGTTGACGACAACACCCCTCATCGAATATTCAACACCGCTCATCTTTATATCGGAGTTCGGAGCTTCTTGTTCACATGCATATCTGCCCTCTCATTGGCTAGATTGGTCCCACCTGATCTTGCCTCCTCCCGCCTGCGTTCCATCTTTGACGACATGTATTTGGGGGATCTGGCATGGACCTGCTTCCATATCCACTCTTTAGGGCAAAGTGGCCTGGTCAATCATGGGATAAGGAAAAGTGAAACTCCTGTTGAATGCTTGTGATCATTGGAATTTGGCTAATCACATGACCACAAGGTTTGTCTTGCATGAGTGTTTATTTTTTTTCACACAACGTTTTCAAGGTCAGAATGGAAGTGTAAAAGTAACGGTTAAATGGGCAAAATAAATGGTTAATAAGATGATACTTGGAGCGGTATTGTCATATTTCAGTGCAGCCTTTGATTCATAGAACCCTATGCCTGGGTCTAGTTTTAGTAATGCACTGTCAGGGTATTGGAACTGACGCTATTTGCTGTCCTCAGCCCAGTCAAAGCTGTTCTTTGTCCTGACACATTTTTATTGAGGAAAAATGTACTTACTATGACTGAGAAAGAGTTGAAGTTGGAAGTTTACATACACTTAGGTTGGAGTCATTAAAACTCGTTTTTCAACCACTCCAGACATTTCTTGTTAACAGACAATAGTTTTGGCAAGTCGGTTAGGACATCTACTTTGTGCATGACACAAGTCCTTTTTCCAACAATTGTTTACAGACAGATTACTTTACTTATAGTTCCACAATTCCACAATTCCAGTGGGTCAGAAGTTTACATACACTAAGTTGACTGTGCCTTTAAACAGCTTGGAAAATTCCAGAAAATTATGTCATGGCTTTAGAAGCTTCTGATAGGCTAATTGACATAATTTGAGTCAGTTGGAGGTGTAGCTGTGGATGAACGCCTACCTTCAAACTCAGTGCCTCTTCGCTTGGCATCATGGTAAAATCAAAAGAACTCAGCCAAGACCTGAGAAAAAAAAATAGTAGACCTCCACAAGTCTGGTGGATACAAAGGTATCTATATCCACAGTAAAATTAGTCCATATATTGACATAACCCGAAAGGCCGCTCAGCAAGGAAGAAGCCACTGCTCCAAAACCACCATATAAAAGCCAGACTACGGTTTGCAACTGCACATGGGGACAAAGATCGTACTTTTTTGAGAAATGTCCTCTGGTCTGATGGGGAAGGCTTGCAAGCCAAAGAACACCATCCCAACCGGGAAGCACGGGGGTGGCAGCATCATGTTGTGGGGGTGCTTTGCTGAAGGAGGGACTGGTGCACTTCACAAAATAGATGGCGTCATGAGACAGGAAAATTATGTGGGTATATTGAAGCAACATCTCAAGACATCAGTCAGGAAGTTAAAGCTTGGTCACAAATGGACAATGACCCCAAACATACTTCCAAAGTTGTGGCAAAATGGCTTAAGGACTACAAAGTCAAGGTATTGGAGTGGCCATCACAAAGCCCTGAGCTCAATCCGATTGAAGATTTGTGGGCAGAACTGAAAAAGCGTGTGCGAGCAACGAGGCCTACAAACCTGACTCAGTTACACCAGCTCTGTCAGGAGGAATGGGCCAAAATTCACCCAATTTATTGTGGGAAGCTTGTGGAAGGCTACCTGAAACTCTTGACCCAAGTTAAACAATTTAAACACAACTCTACAAAATACTAATTGAGTGTATGTAAACTTCTGACCCACTGGGAATGTGATGAAAGCTCAAATAAATCATTCTCTCTATTATTATTCTGACATTTCACATTCTTAAAATAAAGTGGTGATCTTAACTGACCTAAGACCAGTTAAGCAGGGTTGGTCTTGGTCAGTCCCTCGATGGGAGACCAGCTGCTGCTGGAAGTGGTGTTGGAGGGCCAGTAGGAGGCACTCTTTCCTCTGGTCTAAAAAATAACCCTGTGCCCCAGGGCAGTGATTGGGGACACTGCCCTCTATATGGTGCTGTCTTTCGGATGGGACGTTAAACAGGTGTCCTGACTCTCTGAGGTCATTGAAGATCCCATGGCATTTATTGTAAGAGTAGGGGTGTTAAACCTGGTGGCCTGGCTAAATTCCCAATCTGGCCCTGTAACCATCATAGTCACCTAAGAATCCCCAGTTTACAATTGGCTCATTCCTCTCCCCTGCAACTATTCCCCAGGTTGTTGCTGTAAATGAGAACGTGTTCTCAGCCAACTTACCTGGTAAAATAATGGATAAAAAAAATAATGTCAGGAATTGTGAAAAACTGAGTTTAAATGTATTTGGCTGAGGTGTAGGTAAACTTCTGACTTCTACTGTATAGAACATGATATTGAGACAGTGGTTGGTTATATGATTTGGAGTTACACAACAATAACAACACAGAGGAACATGGCATCACAAATATTAACCTTTAAATTTCTTTATTTTTGATTTCGTCATCAAAATTTTTACAAAACATTTTCTGACAATAATATACTCAAAGAGAAGCCATATTTTGCGTTTGGACCAGGTTTCCACAACACCGCTTTAGGTCTGAGCACAGAAAATAAGAATTGAAACCAAAACAACAACAAACCAACTACAGAATAAACAATGCAGCTCGTATTTACATCCCACAGAAATCAATGCCGTCAGTAGGAGATAGATGAGGGAAAAGCAGAAATTCACATGGAAATATCATGGGAAAGAACAAGTGATATTGGTGGGAGGGGAGAATGTGGAGAAGCTTGGAGCAAATAAGGAATTATTAAAGAATATGATAATATTGCTTTCTGTCAGTTTTACTGCATGTTCACATCTCTACATCGCCTCTATCAGCAAAATTGATTCTATATGAAATTAGTGTTCCTTTTCTTATTCTGTTCACATAAATCCAATTAGTGGTTTAAACATGCTTTGTTAGACCGGAATAGTTTATATCTCTGACAGAGGTTAATGGTTATGCTTAGAACCCCTATTGTCTTGACCCTGGTTTGTAACCATTGCTTATGCCAAAGGGCAAAAACCTCCAGCTAATGATGTTAGAGCTTCTCCTACTGTCCTGTATGCCTCAGGTCTCCACATGCTCTGGGCCCTATAGAGGCCCTATAGGGGCTCTATACTGTAACTGTATAATGCCTCAGTTCAGGAGGGAATAGAGAAGATGAGAAGATGACGCAAAGCCACATCTGGCTGGGAATTAATTTGTCAAACGTATTTATCAGGTAATGACATAGAAGTCATTGAATCTCTGCGGTTGGCTTCAGGTGAACTGGAAGGAGAAATGTGTTGTGTTGATGGCAGGGAGGTGAGGCGCTGCAGAGATGGTGAGATGTAAGGGCCAGGTTTGAGACAGCATAAACTAGGTGTGCACCAGCAGTGACAGAGCCTAGACAACAAAAGCCACGATTCATCAACAGCAGATGTTACACCCTGTGGGGGGGATGCAGTTCACGATGATGTGTTCACTCACTATACCCTCCTGCATCTTCAGCCATGTGCATTAGGTGTGATCAGACTGCATACAGCCAGGGTGTGGAAGTAGGATTTGGGAGATTTAGGAGGATGCAGGTGTCTGTGTGCCTCATTCAATGTGTTAATGAGGTACTGTACATGTGTACCAAGGTGTTAGGATAGCATCCCTTGGTGTGCATGGGATGCAAAACCTTTGTTTTAAGCAAATACAATACAATTCTCTTGTTTATACCCCTTTTCTTCATTTCTGTTATTTGTTTCCCATTTTCTCGATTTCTCTTCCCCCCCCCCCCCCATCTCTCTTGCCTCATCTCTCTTTCCCCTAGAGATTTGCATTTAGCCATTCCTCTGAGCATAGACACGGAAATATGAAAGGCTTTCTTGCAATACTTCAGACCTTCATTCACCCTCCCTTCAGCTAAATCTGTTCCCAAAAAGGGATTTGATCCCAAACTCAGAGGATTGGGGTAGAGGGGGGAACAGATCCCAAAACAAACAAGGCTGAGGAAAAAACAAAGCCTGTCGGCGTTTCTGGGCTAGCACAGACGTTCCTGAATTTCAGCTTAAACTTGCACAAGTTGTATGCATCCCCTGTGCTGAAAGCCCCGTACAGTACAACATTAGAAAAATGGGACAAAAGACTTGTTCATGGAAGACAGCAGGGTCCCTTTATTCCAATGGCCTTATCATGGATGTAGATCATGGTAAACCAATGACTTATTAGCCGCTAATTTAATTGTGGTCACCATGACTCCATTTAAACTTCCAATTACATATTGTTTTGATCGTTGTTGGACTGCTGTTGAAGGAAACATATTAATGAAGAAACTAAATAATGATAATTAGTCTGGAAATGTGTTACCATAATAGAAGAGGGAAGCCTCTCTCTGGAGTATAGCCTCGTCCAACACAAGCATCTCTTTCTGCAATGTGCATAAAGACAGCATGGAGACTGGAGGGCCCATGGGGCTGGAGACATCTACTCTGGAGAGGATGGGCTACAGAGGGGTCAGTGAACAGCTTGCTTGAGAGACACCAAAGTAGCCAGCGTGTGTGTGGAAACACATGCTTGTGGTTCTAGGGCATGTCAGAGAGGAAATAGTCTAGCTCTATACTATCTGTTTCTCGTTCAGTGCACACCCTTATATTTTGACGTGGTTTGCCCAGTCGTCAGCATGCGGACAGAAATAGAACATTATAAAAAAGGGTCACCAAAGGCAGACATGATATCCAGGCCAGGAGATGGCAGGGGAGGTTTAAAGAGCAAGGCAAGACAAGACATTGCTAGAACTGAGAGTGGGATGTACCATTTGTGAAGACATTGGCACAACATTTATTACAAGGTCAACTAAAACCAGCACTGTAGTCAGAAACCATTTCGAGTAAACCAACAGTTTGTGTGTAATATGTGGGGCATACAGTATCTCAAAACTCTTCTAGATCATGATATAATTATCAGAGCATTATCGGTGTGTTTTTGCTTGGGGGTTGGTAAATTATTAAATGAAATGAAGTTATCATGGCTTTAGTAGAAATAACATACTGTATCTCAAGCATACTGAAAACGAGTCATACACGAGAACATGGGTTGATAAAAATAATAATAATAGTAACAGCGGCCTGAACCGCTGCTACTCTGTTTATTATATATCCTGATTGCCTAGTCACTTTTACTCCTACCCACTTGTACATACTGTACTACCTCAACTACCTTGTACCCCTGCACATTGACTCGGTACTGGTAGTCCTTGTAGCTTCATTATTGTTTTTATTGTGTTACTATTTCCTTTTTTTAATTAGCAAATATTGTCTTTAAAATTCTGCACTATTGGGAATAGGCTCGTAAGCATTTCACTGTAATGTGAACAATACTTTTTGGGGGGGGGGGGGTGCATGTGACCAATAAAATTCTATTTATTTGAAATACTCTACTACAGGCCAGAATGGAATAATATACTATCCCTTTGTACCTTTGACATTTCAAATCGTAATGATTTTGCTCCCAAATTCCTTATCATGTGTGGTTCTGGTAGGGGTGTGACTTTAAGACATTAGTAAAAACCTCAGTGATGGACAATGTTTGCAGGAATAGTGACATGCTGGAGGGAGGTGGGAGCAGGTAGAAAAATATTTATAATTAAAACAAGGAGAGGAGAGGATATGGTGGGAATCATCATCTCCCTCCCAAAGCCATCTTCTGGACAGACTCCTTCGCTCACTCCGGCTCGTGGATAAGGCTCCTCTTCTGGCCACAAGCAGTTTGTGTTTCAGAAGAAGCAAAATACG
The DNA here is from genome assembly GCF_045791955.1 of Oncorhynchus clarkii lewisi. NCBI lineage: Eukaryota > Metazoa > Chordata > Actinopteri > Salmoniformes > Salmonidae > Oncorhynchus > Oncorhynchus clarkii. Next base: position 25,793,014 of record NC_092175.1, on the reverse strand, counting down.
TAACTTTTTCCTTTTTAAAGATTCTCTATTTACAAGATAAATAAGTCCCGAAGGATTTTGTCCTTTTTATGTAGTCTTTTTATAGAATTGCTTGACATCATTGATCATCTCAAAAATGTACACTTTTGCTTCCGATCAAGAAACATACAAAAAAGCACACCCCCTGGCCGGCGGTCTCCTGGCCCTCCCTTCTCAGGCTTTCTCCTTCATGGGGAGCCATATACATAGGTGGCTTGATGTGCTCCCTCCTCCATTATACAGACCTCAGGGTATTGAACTTGACAGATAAAAAATGACCGCAGTGTGTGTGTTTGATTTGGACATGGGGAGTGAGGGGTGGGGAATCTCCGTTGAAAAGCCACCACAACAAAGGATCCAGTCCATCTTCAGCTCCATCAATTGACGGTAAAGGATGTCCAAAAGTGCTCATGGGTAACAGAGACAGTGTCCACATTCATCTGGTTGGAGTTCAAACACAGTCAGGCACACTTACTGGCAAAGGGCTGTGTTATTAACAGGCAACATCCATCCCCAGTGATAGTCCACCACAGACAATGAGTTCTCTCTGGATGTCAAAGACGCACCAACGTGCCAATCAGTCAGCCCAACAAGCCCCCGTGAGGCACTGGGCTCTTTGTCTGCTGTGTTTCTAAGGGAGTAGAGAGGAGAGGGCAGCACAGGAGCAGTGCATCACCAATCCACCAGCATACCTGCCGCTCACCTCACAAACAGGCCAGTTACAAGAAAATCAAGCATTGTTTTTAGAAATCAAATATATAAAAGGGTTAGTTCGGCCTTTACAGGTGGTATGAGATTCAACCTTTAGTTGACCCCCTGGAAGGACCTACATACCTCCTTGTTCATTGCTTTGCCCAATTTGATCAAATTGAGCATTACAAAGCATCAGCATTTAAAATACCTTAATTCTGGCCAAACACTTCACATTCAGCAATTCCATTTTAAAGTATTTAATGAAATAGATATACATCTCATGAATTAGTCAGACCATAGATAGTATAACCTGGTGGGCCAACTCGAGCCAGCTGCCAAATCTTGACACCCCATTGCACATGCTTCCTACATTTTCTATCGGACTCCATAAAATTGTCTTTTTGTAATGATAACTGAGTAGGCTCTCTCAACCATTTACAGACACAGGACTCGGCAGCCTCTGTAGATTATTATGTGGTTTGGTTGTACATACTGTATGCAGATGGCAGACGTACATTTATAAAAAGGTAAACCATCTAATGCATGTATTTAATGTGTACCAGTTATGTTTTCAGAAACAAAAAGTATAAAGAAAACAAATGCTATTATTGTACATAAAAATAATACATCTTTGGTACGACATGAGCACATGAATAAAACTCAGACCTTGACCTCCATAGTTGAACATACTGACAATACAGTATGGAAACAACACAATTAATCTACTTGTTTTCTCTCATAACATTCTTCTTTTTTGAGAATTTACTCATTTGAATGAAATAATGATTTCCATGGCATTATAACCCCTGACTGGCAATTTGAATGGGAAAAAGAGCGAGCCTTTGAGTTCTGGTAAACATTATTTTGTTTCATGACGCTGCTCTCTTTCTTTTCTTGTCCTCCAGACACATAGCTTATTGCACCTTCCTTTCTCACTCCTAACACAACATGAGAGAACTGCCATGATCCATCCCTTGGAACAGGCACCATGCAGCATTGTCGCCACATTGGCCAGAGCTATAACCAAATGTATGCTTTAACGTGTCATGCACGTTGCATCACGTTTCTATTTCCCAGGAGCCAAGAGGAGGGGAGCAGCAGGTCCACTTTGAAGTGTTTGGAAAAAGAAAAAGAGATAATAGCAGAACTCCCAGGATGCATCAGCCTTCATAATGGTCACATTCCAGTTGCCAGATGCCAATGGCCTCTAGCCATGTTTTTAAATTTATCATTTTTGTTCTCCTCTTTTACCTCTGCCCCCTTGTGGCCATCCCATGCCAATGTGCCGAAAAAGGCCCCACAGAACCCCCTGCTCCCTTGCCCTCTATTCAAGAGTCATGGTGGATCTGTGGCATCCCCCCCACCTCAAACGACAGACTCTCGCTCCAGTTGTTAGCGTCCAAAGGTGAGCGTGGTGGTGCGCTCTTGGGGAGGGAAGGAGCCACCGGGGACCTGGGACGGGGCTCTGAGGATAGAGGGCGGTGAGCGGGGCCCGGCCCCTACTGTGGCAGCAGAGGGCACAGAGGGCAGCGATACAGTCTGTATGGTGGTTCTCTCACGTGGCCCCAGCTCCTCCAGGCCCTGCGGGGGACCCTCGTAGCCCATGTTGAGCCGCAGGGGCTGATGGGCCTGGCAGTAGTCCACGATAGGCTGCTCGTACCGGTAATACGCCAGCGTGCCCATCTGGTGCGGGACCTGTGTCGAGCAGGGAGGGATGGTGGGTGACAGAGAATGAGAGTGGCAGAGGGAGAGAGAATGTGTGAGTAATTAAGGGAATTTATATGTAGGTGGGAGAGGGAGAGGGGGAGAAAAAAACAGAAATATACATTAGAGATGTCAATCTCAATCTGTTGATTGCTCTGATAAGCCCTCTAGATACCAACTAGCAGATGGGAACAAATAATCATCAATAATTAAAATAATATCTGCAATTAAAACAAACGTTTTTGTCAAACAGTGATTATTTTGTCAGAAAAACAACAACAATGTGTATCAACTGCCTAAATGTGATGTTAAAATGTACCCACTAATCCAACCATTACCACTGGGCTGTCATCTCAGAAAAACAACAAAAATGTGTATCAACTGCCTAAATGTGATGTTAAAATGTACCCACTAATCCAACCATTACCACTGGGCTGTCATCTCAGTGCCAGGTTGATGGATATGTATGCAGTAAGACAACAGAGATATTTTTACCCAACGTGAGCGTATGCCTGTCTTGTCATACAGTGTGAACTCCACTTGCCAGTGACTCATAATGCACACTCAAATTGCACAATGCACTACAACATGCTCATTCACATGTTCAAGTAGGCGTTCAGCCGTGCACATATATAAATGTGTCCATATACTAGCATAAAGGGAGGATCAGTGTAAACTTAAGCAGAGTTCCATAGAGTCTAGACAACCACGATGAGACTAAATCACCCACCCTCCCACACACACACACACACACACCGCTTTTCCAAACAAACAGATGAGCGACTTCCAGGCATTTTCCCCAACTCACTGCCTGAGTTCATTGCCTTAACAAAGACCAATTAGCGAAGATTGAAAGGGGCCCAGAAAAAAAGTGGGGAGAGATGGCAGTCGTCGGGAATGAAGTGCTTGACAGGGTTCACAGACAATCAGATCTTACAATGGCGCTCAAGATAAGATAAAAAAGAAAAAAACAAACAACAAATAGGAGACAAAGAAAGAAAACGGAGAAATAAATAATGACAAGGGTGCTGTCTGGGTGGATGATGGGAACTGGGTACGGCTCATAAATTCAGCCCTCCTATAGGCTATAGTCTGTTGGCTGACAGAGCAAAAAACGAAACAAGGCTCCACTTTGGGTACCCGAGATTCAAGGTCTATGTAAGAGTAGAATTCATGGACCCAGTCAGTGGAGTAAGATCAGTCGTTCAGACAGAAGACTTGCCACAAGCGAAATAACCCCTATGTCTAGAAGAACAATCTATATGTAACCTTGAGTAAGGTTAAAGAGAACATACAATACATAAAATATTGTCCCGCTGAGCTAAGTTAATATGGTTGCTAAGGAGGTGAGGTGTTATGGGTTCCCATTCCTGGCTAGGCTGTAAAGTATCAATACACTAACCTGACAGGGAACATATTGGGCTATGTCAATAAATACAGCTAACAAACAAACACTGTACACACTACCAAAAAAGTATGATAAAGATACTCTTTGAGGTCACATTGCAAATATCAGACCTCTTTTCACAAATGTGTCCCTCTCCCTTATAATATACCCTCCCCCCTCTCTCTCAAATGGACTCCATTAAACTAGACCTGTATTCATTACATTATGGGCACTCAGCGGATTACTCCCCTCCCTCTCTGTTGAGCCCCCCACCCTTCCCCCTGACCCCTCTGCTACCCACAGCTCCCTGCTTGCCCAGGTCCTACGAATTAATTAACGGATATTAACTCCTAACCATTTCAGCGGATTCTGTCCTAGTGCTGGGGCATTAATCTGGCCCGTGTGCTGGGAACGTGTGTGTGTGTGTGTGTGTGTGTGTGTGTGTGTGTGTGTGTGTAGGAATGAGTGTGTGCGTGAGAGAGAGAGGACATGTTAACACACACCTGGCGGTCTAGCAGCATATCCACAGTAGTCTCTGGCCTCAGCGTTTTGTGATTGAATTGTCTCCTCAGAGAGGTGGATTTTAATAGAATTAGGTGTAAATCTCAGACTGATACATTTGGTGTGATGAACCAGATTAATAGGCTTACATTGTTATTTTTGTCTGTCTCTAAGGAGGTAAAAAAAATCCCCATTAATTGCTATTCAAGATTTGTCAGAAATATATTTTCACTGTAGCAACATTATGTTCTTACCCTGTACATAATCCCACAGAGATATAGCTATGAGGAGCCGCCAGTGCCCCACGCAATAAATCCCCAGTCACACACTCCATAAAATGCAGTTTTACTGAGTTTCTCTGCAGCTGGGACGTGGTGTTTCTTTTCTGGGAAATGTTTCCCCTTGGCTTTAGGAAACTTGGATCACTTTGACAAAAAAACTTCAGTTTGTCCTCTCAGCTCTGCCTCGTCGGTCTGTCTGGGCACTAGGATACTGTAGCAAAGGGGAGAGGAGGAGAGCATACCCACACTCATACATGTGCAATGTGACCTTATGTTTCCAGTTAGTCTCTCAGGAAGCAGGAGGTGAGAGGCATTCAGGGCCTCTTATACTCTGTGCTGTGGAGAACAGAAACACACTGTCATTTACAACTGCTAAAAAATGATACAGTGTGGAACACATTACCATAATGTATTTAAACAGGATTTCTATATTTAATGCAATGGTATTCACTTGTCATGGAAATAGTTAAGCATTGTGTCCCAGAGAACTGTTTTGGTAGAGTACTTATACTGCCATGTGTGTTTCACTTTGTTTGTCCGTGAGTCTTCATATTTCCTAGCGTGCATGCGTAGTCGGGCACAGATGTCGAACTGGGGGCATCCATCACATGGAGCCCACCAGACAAGCATTCAGCCCAGAGAAAACACACAGAACTGTCTGAGGGGGAGTTTAGCCAAATTTACATCAGATTTACAAAAACAAAGCATGGCCCCAGAGGAAAGCGAACCATGTTCCATCTTAATTTGACCCGAAAATTTGAAAAATATTTAGAATCTCTGTCAGGGGGCAGCTAAAAGTAGTGTTTGTATACAATGCAGTACATTACCTACATTATTTATTTAACCTTTATTTAACTAGGCAAGTCAGTTAAGAACTAATTCTTATTTACAATGACAGCCTAGGAACAGTGGGTTAACTGCCTTGTTCAGGGGCAGAATGATATATTTTTTACCTTGTCAGCTCAGGGATGCGATCAAGCAAAGTTTCAATTACTGGCCCAACGCTCTAACCACTAGCCTACCTGCCGTCCCAAATTTTACCTTAGGCACCAGTTAAAGTCGCCTCGGTAGGCTACGTACAGGCTACAGCACGTCTCATGTGAATTATTGTACTCAATTGACATATTTGTTGGAGTTTAGACGTATTTTTCGTTAGTGAAAATTTTAATTTTTTTGTACATTTTGTAAATCATCCAAACTACTGCGTGAAAAAATTTAAATCTGAAATGTTGTAGACTACAAATTGCAAGACATCCCATTGGCATCATATGGTAACATAATGTGCAATTTAGCCTATTAAACACAAAAATGATGTATCAAGTGACAATTAGGGAGGTCTGATGTCAAAAAAAATTTATAATAATAATAATCTTCGCCCATATTTTATAAACATTTTTGCACAAAAAGTAGTGTGTAGAGTAGTTCTAATAGTTAGCTACACCGTGACATGGCAAGAAAGTAATTAACTACTGAAAATCAAATACAATTGTATTAGTTACATGCGCCGAATAAAACAGGTGTAGACCTTACAGTGAACTGCTTACTAACAAGCCCCTAACCAACAGTGCAGTTAATAAAACAGGTGTAGACCTTACAGTGAACTGCTTACTAACAAGCCCCTAACCAACGGCAGTTAATAAAGCAGGTAGACCTTACAGTGAACTGCTTACTAACAAGCCCCTAACCAACAATGCAGTTAATAAAACATTTAAAAATATGGATAAGAATAAGAGATAAAAGTAACAAGTAATTAAAGAGCAGCAGTAAAATAACAATAGCAAGACTATATACAGGTGGTTGCCGATACAGAGTCAATGTGCGGTGGCACCGGTTAGCTGAGGTATTATGTAGGTAGAGTTATTAAAGTGACTATGCATAGACGACAACAGAGAGTAGCAGTGGTGTAAAGAGGGGGTGGGGGGGGGGCACTGCAAATAGTCTGGGTAGCCATTTGACTAGATGTTCAGGAGTCTTATGGCTTGGGGGTAGAAGCTGCCTCTTGGACCTAGACTTGGTGCTCTGGTACCTATTGCTGTGTGGTAGCAGAGAGAACAGTCTATGACTAGGGTGGTTAGAGTGTTTGACCATTTTTAGGGCCTTCTTCTGACACCGCCTGGTAAAGAGGTCCTGGATGTCTGGAAGCTTGGCCCCAAAGATGTACTGGGCCATTTGCACTACCCTCTTTAGTACCTTGCAGTCGGAGGCTGAGCAGTTGCCATACCAGGCAGTGATTAACCAGTGTGATCACTGGATACTCTCGTTGGTGCAGCTGTAGAAACTTTTGAGGATCTGAGGACCCATGCCAAATCCTTTCAGTCTCCTGAGGGGGAATAGGTTTTGTCGTTCCCTCTTCACAACTGTCTTGGTGTGCTTGGACAATGTTATTTTGTTGGTGATGTGGACACCAAGGAACTTGAAGCGCTCAACCTGCTCCACTGCAGCTCGGTCCTCTTTTTCCTGTAGTCCACAATAATCTGCTTTGTCTTGATCACGTTAAGGGAGAGGTTGTCGTCCTGGCACCAGACGGCCTGGTCTCTGACTTCCTCCCTATAGGCTGTCTCGCGTTGTCGGTGATCAGCCTGTTGTGTCAACGGCAAATTTAATGATGGTGTTGGAGTCGTGTAGACATGAGTGAATAGGAAGTACAGGAAGGGACTGAGCACGCACCCCTGAGGGGCCCCCGTGTCGAGGATCAGCGTGGTGGATGTGTTGTTACCTACCCTTACCATCTGGTGATGGCCCGTCAGGAAGCCCATGATCCAATTGCAGAGGAAGGTGTTTAGTCCCAAGGTCCTTAGCAGAGTGATGAACTTTGAGGGCACTATGGTGTTGAAAGCTAATCTATAGTCAATGAGTAGCATTCTCACATAGGTGTTTCTTTTGTCCAGGTGGGAAAGGGCAGTGTGGAATGCAATAGAGATGGCATCATCTGTGGATCTGTTGGGGTGGCATGCAAATTGGAGTGCATCTAGGGTTTCTGGAATGATGGTGTTGAAGTGAGCCATGACCAGCCTTTCAAAGCACTTCATGGCTACAGACGTGAGTGCTATGGGTCAGTAGTCATTTAGGCAGGTTACCTTGGTGTTCTTGGGAACACATTTTAAATGTGTAACTAAATAAAGTCAATGGGGGGCATTAAGTTATTTGTGCCAGAAGGGCGTGGGCTGGAATCGAACCGCATTCGGAAAGTATTCAGACCCCTTGACATTTTCCCCCATTCTTTTACAGCCTAATACTAAAATTAAATTTAAAAAAAAATGTCCCTCTTGAATCTACACACACTACCTCATAATGACAAAGAAAAAACTTTTTCAGAAGTTTTTGCAAATGTAAAAATAAAAAACTGAAATATCACATTTACATACGTTTTTAGACCCATTACTCAAATTTTGTTGAAGCACCTTTGACAGTGTTTACAGCATTGAGTCTTTTTGGGTATGACACTACAAGCTTGGCGCACCTGTATTTGGGGAGTTACTCCCATTTTTCTCTGCAGATCCTCTCAATATCTGTCAGTTTGGATGGGGAGAATTGCTGAACAGCTATTTTCAGGTCTCTCCAGAGATGTTCGATCGGGTTCAAGTCCGGGCTCTGGCTGGGCCACTCAATGACATTCAGAGACTTCAGAAGCCACTCCTGCATTGTCTTGGCTGTGTGCTTAGGGTCGTTGTCGTGTTGGAAGGTGAATCGTCGCCCCAGTCTGAGGTCCTTAGCGCTCTGGAGCAGGATTCCATCAAGGATCTCTCTGTACATTTCTCCGTTCATCTTTCCCTCAATCCTGACCAGTCTCTCTGCTGCGGAAAAACATCCCCACAGCATGATGCTGCCACCACCATGCTTCACCGTATGGAATGATGCCACATTTCCTCCAGACATGACACTTGGCATTCACCTCCCTGACCAAGGCCCTTCTCCTCTGATTGCCGTGTTTGGTGGGGCGGCCAGCTATAGGAAGAGTCTTGGTGGTTCCAAACTTCTTCCATTAAGAATGAAGAAGGCCACTGTGTTCTTGGCGACCTTCAATGCTGCAGACATTTTTTGGTACCCTTCCCCAGATCTGTGCCTCGACACAATCCTGTCTCGGGGCTCTACGGACAATTCCTTCAACCTCATGGCTTTGTTTTTGCTCTGACATGCACTGTCAACTATGGGACCTTATATAGACAGGTGTGTGCCTCTCCAAATCATGTCCAATCAATTGAATTTTCCACAGGTGGACTCCAATCAAGTTGAAAAACATGTCAAGGATGATCAATGGAAACCAAGGAGCTCATTGTGGATTACAGGAAGTCTGAAAGCTGCCACCAAGCCCCAAACAGAGCTCAATGGATGTGCGTAAAAAAAAAACTCTCCATAGCCTGCATTGTTTTAATATTGTATGTTTTAATTATGGTGCCTGAAAATGTGACATGGTCTATTTGTAGTTTCATTTTGATTAGAATTTGTTTTAATTATTATTTCTCTTTTTAGGCCTTATCAATAATTCATGTAATCTTGCTTATTGACAATGTTTGGCTAGCCCCTATATCAGTGCGAAGGCTATTGAACCTATGGGTTTAAGTTAACGGTATTTAGCAAAGATCTATATTTTGTTATTTCGTTTCTGTAAGCTATTTAACAAACTATAACGGACTAACATTGGAATTGGAGTTAATTCAAATTGAAAGTGCAAGGGGGCACGCAACTGAAATGCAGGAATAGCAGCAATGAAGATACCGAGGTAGACATGTACATGTACAACTGAATAATGTCCTTCATCAGATTTTGCAAAGCAATATAAGAGTCCAGTAGTACCATGAAGAGTGCAAAGACAGTAATACAATAAGGTCCCTGAGAGGCAGTACTAAGCGGAGGGCAGGTGGATATGGCTAGTGCCGTGCCACAGAGTTCAGCAGGGTTACAGTAGCTGGAAATAAACTGCTCTTGAGCCTGCTAATGCAGGAACGTAGAGACCTGTACCGCCTGCCTGATGGTAGGAGGACAGTTTGTGGCATGGATGTGAAGGGTCCCTGATGATGCCACGCCCTATGCAGACACCGCTTGCGCTGGAGGTCTACGATGACAGGGAGCTGGTCACCAATGATGTGCTGGGCGGTTTTCACCAACCGTTGCAGGGTCTTCCTTTCGGCCACGGAGCATCTACCAAACCACACTGTGGCGCAGTTTGTCAGAATGCTCTCGACCGTGCAGCGGTAGAAGTTCACCAGGATCTTGGGAGACAGGCGGGCCTTCTTCAGCCTCCTCAAAAAGAACAGGCGCTGCTGTGCCTTTTTGATCAGGGTTGAGGTGTTGAGGGTCCAGGAGAGGTCCTCGGGGATGTAGACACCCAGGAATTTGAATCTGGGCAAACGCAACCACCTCAGTGCCATCAATGAGAACTGGGGCTTGGCTGCAGCTTTCAGACTTCCTGTAATCCACAATGAGCTCCTTGGTTTTCTTTGCATTGAGGGCCAGGTTGTTGCCAGCGCACCATGCAGCCAGATGCTTGACCTCCCTGTAGGCTGACTCGTCATTGTCACTGATCAGGCCTACCACCGTGGTGTCGTATGTGAACTTGACGATGGTGTTGGAACCGTGTATAGGAATGCAGTTGTAGGTGAAGAGGGAGTTAAGGAGGGGGCTCAGCATGCAGCCCTGTGGCACATAGGTGTTCAGGTTCAGGGTTGAGGAGGTGAAGTTGCCTAACCTGACAGACTGAGGTCTGTTGGTTAGGAAGTACAAAATCCAGTTACAGAGAGAAGGGATTATCCCTAGGTCATAGAGTTTGGGCCAATGACAGGCCTGGGCCAATGACAGGTTGAAAATGTCAGTGAAGACCTCGGCCAGGTGCCCAGCACATGCTCAGATCACACGACCGGGAACGTCATCAGGACCAACAGCCTTGCGTGCATTCACCCTGCTCAGTGCAGGCAACACATCTGCGATGGATAGTCTGAGGGGGAAGTCGTCTGGGGGGAGCTCAGCTTTGATGGCTGGACCTTTGTTGTCCCTATCGAAGCGAGTATAGAACCTGTTTAACTCGTCGGAAATGGAGATATCGTTGGCTGTGGGGGCAGGGTTTTTTGGGTGGTAGTCTGTGATGGCTTGGATGCCCTGCCACATGTGTCGAGGGTCGGAGTTGTTGAAGTGCTCCTCAATCGTCAGTTTTTGGTCATGTTTAGCCATCTTGATGCCCTTTTTCAGGTTAGCCCTGGATGAGCTGTAGGCTTCTGCATCGCCAGATCTGAATGCAGCTTTGCGTGCCTTTAGTAGTAGTCGGACCTCTCGGTTTATCCAAGGCTTCCAGTTGGGGAAGGTCTTTATTAGGTTATGCGTGGTGACATTGTTGATGCAGATGTTGATGTAATCCAGAATGGAAGAAGCATATGTTTCAATGTCCTCATGGGAGTCAATGGTGGCTTGAGGGGCAAACAATCTCCAGTCTGTGTGTTGAAACTGGTGCTGTAGTAATGAGTCTGACCCCTCTGGACACACTTTGACTGTCCTCACTGAGAGTGAAAGGTGATCAGACTGTCCCATGTGGGGGAGGGGAATGGCTTTGTAAGCCTCCGGAATGTTTGTTTTTAGACGTGGTCTAGTGTGTTGTCTCCTCTAGTGGGGCAGGAGACATTTTGGTGGAATTTGGGAAAAACTGTTTTCAGGATTGAGTGGTTAAAATCCCCTGCAACAGAAGCTCCATCAGGATGTGCAGTTTGCTGTTTGCTAATAGCAACCTGCAGTTCTTTCATTGCTAGTTTAGCATTAGCATCCGGAGGTATGTAGCCTTCAGTAACAACAATGGATATAAGCTCCAGAGGCAAGTAGAAAGGCCTGCATCAAATCATCAGGTACTTCAGATTGGTTGAGCAGTGACTCCCGGTTATGTTACTGTCTGTACACCATGCTTTGTTTACATAAATGCACAAACCACCTCCTCAGGTCTTACCAGAGTCCTCTGTCGTACGATCAGCCCTGAAGACGTCGCGCCCCTCTAGCCCAATAGCGTTGTCGGGTATGCTGTTGTTTAGACACGTTTCCGTGAAAATCATGCCGCTGCAATCCATAAACCTTTTTTTTGAGATGATTCTTAGTCGTATTTTGTCCATTTTGTACATCAGTGACCGGACGTTAGCAAGGAAAAAGCTAGGTAGTGGAAGATGATGTGGGGTTAGCTTTTGCCTAGCCTGGAGGCCAACCCGCTTCCCTTGCCTTTGTTTGCGATCTCTACGCTGCTTCCGGGCACTTCCTCTCGGCGATGTTTCAGCCTCCCGGGGCGTCTTTGCGATCTCCAGTGGAAGTTGTAAGTTGTCAAAAACTCTCTTTGTGCATTGTGTTCCAATATCCAGGAGTTCTTGTCAGCTATATAAAGTGTACGTCAGGCTGTACTGAGTGAATAAACTAAGAACTATTAAGTAAATTACAGCTAGTTCGCAAAATCTGGGTAGATGCATGAGCCTCGCTCTGTACACGCGCCGCCATGATGTACCTATAGCGCTACCTTAGATTTACCATGGTGTTAAGTTTGTTAAAATCGAGCCCAGAGTGTGTTATCCACGTGTTTCTCTAAACAAGCTGCTACCCTCCTGCTAATTCCTTAATGACCGCCCCTCCCTTTATATGCACTGCAGTGTTGATTACAGGTCTCTGACACCCCACCGATAACCCTGCCTCACTCCATTCTACATAGACACACACACAAGTACACGCACACGCTCGTCGTTTGCACGCACGCACGCGTGCACACTCATACGCCCAATTCAAAAAAAAATGAGCGTTGCCCCCTTCACGCTCCAGCGCCTGCCCACCGTTGGCTTATCACTCTGCTCTCACACTGTACAGACACCAGAGGAGGTTCTACAGACAGACAGCAAATGGGACGTGAAATGTTACTCAATGCTCAACACTAGTTCTCCTGTTCTGCCTGCCCAAGTCTATTTCCTGTGCTGCATGCCTAAGTATTTTTCTTACACGTTCAACACAGTGCATAATTACTGGTGCTAATGATTTCTCTGCTGACTTTCTGCAGCTGCCTATAGAAAAGGTAAGTCTAAGATGGCAAACAACTCTAACCTATCTCTCGCAGTCTGACAGGCTCCAGCTGTCTCACACCTTGCTGCTGTTAAGGAATATAAAACCTTTGCTTTTCCTGTACTCCGAGTGGGAATAAGAGATTGTGTTGTAACATTTCATCTGCTGCGCTCTCAGTCCACAGTTCCCTGCATCGTTCAAGGACAAATCTCTGTCTGCACTGACATGACATAGGGGTCGAAGACCTTAGGTATATTCATCAGGGAATCTGTCCATAAACTCCTTTATGGTTTATTTTTTTATTCAATAGGAGAGCTTAGCGTATTTGCTCATTCAAGGTCATCACCAAGCATCCCTCATGAATAAGGGAGCGGATGGGGCTTATTCAGTTAACTCAAACAAAGTGGATGAGAATGACCGTAAAAAGACAACAGAGTGTCTTTGTGGGTACTATACTTCATACGGTTTTCATTTAGTTGAAGTCAGCATGGTAGTGATGTGTAGTTCCGGAACAATTATTTCATGATTCATTTTTCTGAGTGACTTCTTCATTTTAGTTGTTTGTTTGACTCGCTGGCCGCAATTAGTCCTACAGCAGGATTGATACACGCTCCTCTGGATCAGCGGCCTCAGAGACGTGCTTTGACCTACAACTGTCTGTCAGAAATGTGCACAGAAAAATAGACAATGCTGCAGGCAGGCAGCATAGAGAAGAAAAATACATGTATATAACTGATAATTGATTGCATGGTGCAAGAATGACTGCAATTAATGTATTATTGAATGTGATGAATGACACAGCTTTGTAGAACCAAAACATACACACCCTCTGCTCAACAAAAATGTATAATTTAGGGGGCTGATGTTTGCAAAGATATTATGCTTATCACCCTCAGGGTAGTCAAGCAATGCACTCCAAGAGTCATTCGCAATCTAGTCCGGTTGCGGCCACAACTAGACCTAATTTCAAATGTATCAAGAAATAATCTTATTTGTATGCCTAGCAATCAACAAATGTACATTGTTTAAAGCACACTTCTACAAGTCTCAGTTGCAAATGACAGCTTCAATAAGCCCCCTATGGTGAATGACGTGAACTAGAGGATTGTAGAAACATGACGACTCTTTCAAATGCTCTGTTCATCATTCGCCGGTAGGGAGTCCTGCATGCATTACTGACTCAATTGAACGAAATGAGTTGAAAGATTTGTTCTTTTGACTGAACGAGTAGAGAAAAGACCCAAACTTCCCATCACTACAGCATGGGGCTACCTTGTAGAGTGAGTCATCTATAGTTCATCGTGCTAATGCTATATTGACTATATTGACTCACATACTGTAATTAGGAGTAAAACGCTGTTTTCGACAGTCTTAATCTGATGCAAACACTAACAGCAACAGCTAAAACCCCCGCTCTGAATCAGGTGTGTCTGTGGCAATGCACTAAGATGCATAAAAAAATGTTACCGTGAGGTGCTTTTTGTGTCAAAGGGATACCATTCTTTTTCATATTTGTCTGCTGTTCTTTGTGAATTGAAACTTTCCAGTGTTCACTTTTCGCTTGGCCTAAAATGGCTGTCTCCTGGGGTGCTCTGTCAAGGAGGACCATTGGCTGTGTGTCTGAGTGATGAGCGCAGCCCAAAGTAAGCGCTGTGTGGCCAGTCTTGGCTCGATGCTGGGCTGCATCTGTCTGACTTTAATCAAAGATATTGGGAAGGAGTGTGCCTGTCTGTGTACCCAGGCCCAGGCTTTAAAGACCTGACTTATAACACATGTCAGGACGCCCTGGGTGAAGACCAGCCCAATATATACCTTTACTATAGCTCTCTCCATCCCTGTCTCTTCTTATCTCCAAAGGTAATACGAACAAAAAATTATTTAAAAGACGGGCAGAACTTTGAGTTCACTTTCAGACATGCCGTTCTTAGACAGTAAAAGCATTGGGTGCTTTTGCTGGTAAGTACCAGACAAAAGGAAGTATACAAATAAAATTTTATTTGTCACATACATGTGTTTAGCAGATGTTATTACTGGTGTAGCAAAATGCTTTTTTCTCAAGTTCCAACAGTGCAGTAATACCTAACAAGTAATATCTAATAATTCCGCAACAATACAGACAAATCTAAAGTAAAATAATGGAATAAATTAAGAGTATATAAATATTTGGGCGAGCAGTGTCAGAGCAACATGGACTAAGATACAGTAGAACAGGATAGAATACAGAGTAATACAAAATATGTAAACATTATTAACTTCATATGGCTGCAGGGGCAGTATTCAGTAGCTTGGATGAAAAGGTGCCCATTGTAAACGGCCAGCTCCTCAGTCTCAGTTGCTAATATATGCATATTATTATTGGATAGAAAACACTCTAACGTTTCCAAAACTGTCAAAACATTGTCTGTGAGTATAACAGAACTGATATTGCAGGCGAAACCCTGAGGAAAATCTAAACAGGAAGTGGCTTCTATTTTGAAAACTCCATGTTCCATAGCCTCCCTTTGCTGGATTTAAAGGGATATGAACCAGATTCCCTTTCCTATTGCTTCCTCAAGGTGTCAGTCTTCAGACATAGTTTCAGGCTTTTATTTTGAAAAATGAGCCAGAACGATAACATCCCGTCAAGTGGTCACATGAGTTTTGCTTGCGCAACAGAGTTTGGATAGGTATTGCTTTTCCCTCTCCTACTGTGAAAGACATTTGCGGTTGATATATTATTGATTATATATTTTAAAAACAACCTGAGGATTGATTATAAAACAGAGTTTGACATGTTTCTGTGGACATTACGGAAACTATTTGGAATTTTCGTCTGCGTTGTCGTGACCGCTCTTTCCTGTGGATTTCTGAACATAACGCGACAAACTAACGGAGGTATTTTGGATATAAAAATAATCTTTATGGAACAAAATTAACATTTGTTGTGTAACTGGGAGTCTCGTGAGTGAAAACATTTGAAGATCAAAGGTAAATTATTAATTTGATTGTTTTTCTGATTTTCGTGACCAAGCTTCCTGATGCTAAGTGTACTTATTGTTTTGTTGTGCGATCGATAAACTTACACAAACGCTTGGATGGCTTTCGCTGTAAAGCATAATTTCAAAATCTGATTCGACAGGTGGGTTAACAAAAGGCTAAGCTGTGTTTTCCTATATTGCACGTGTGATTTCATGAATAAAAATATTTGTAGTAATATTTATTGAAATTAGCGCTATGCTATTCAGCGGTTGTTGATGACACTTATCCCGATAGTGGGATTGCAGCCATAACAAGTTAAAGTGACTAGTGTTCCATTATTAAAGTGGCCAGTGATTTCAAGTCTATGTATATAAAGCAACAGCCTCTAATGTGCTAGTGATGGCTATTTAACAGTTTGATGGCCTTGAGATAGAAGCTGTTTTTCAGTCTCTCGAGCCCAGCTTTGATGCACCTGTACTGACCTCGCCTTCTGAATGATAGCGAGGTGAACAGACAGTGGCTCGGGTGGTTGTTGTCCTTGATGATATTTTTGATCTTTCTGTGACATCGGGTGCTGTAGGTGTCCTGGAGGGCAGGTAGTGATGATGCGTTGGGCAGACCGCAACACCCTCTGGAGAGCCCTGCGGTTGCGGGGGGTGCAGTTGCCAAACCAGGGGGGGATACAGCCCGACAGGAAGCTCTCAATTGTGCATCTGTAAAGGTTTGTGAAGGTTTTAGGTGCCAAGCCAAATTTCTTCATCCTTCAGCCTTCTTCACCACACTGTCTGTGTAGGTGGACCATTTCCGTTTGTCAGTGATGTGTATGCCATGGAACTTGAAGCTTTGGTCGGCTGTCAGGAAGTCCAGGACCCAGTTGCACAGGGTGGCTTCTCACCGAGGGCCTCGAGCTTAATGATGAGCTTGGAGGGTACTATGGTGTTGAATGCTGAGCTATGAACAGCATTCTTAAATAGGTCATCCTTTTGTCCAGATGGGATAGGGCAGTGTGCAGTGCGATGATGATTGCATCGTCTGTGGATCTATTGGGTGGGTCTAGGGCAGTGGTCGCCCTTTTTTAAAAATCATGTTGAGCTGTTGCCAGTAGGTGCACTTGACTTCAAAGTCCTGCGCACCGGGTAAGCAAAGTGTTGCCATGAGACAAATCTGTGACTAAATCGAGTGCACCTACTGAGCTGCCCAATCGGATAGCTCAAATCACCGTGGTTACAGAGCTTCCATGACCCTGGCCACAGCCAAGTTTAATAGGCTACTTGCCTACGTAAGATTTAATAACTTTTAAAACCATGACCACAGAGAGACTGTCAATGAATACAAAAAATAGCTGCTGTTTTTATGAGTTCATGTTTAAGTTAATATTCACCACTGTCACTGTTTTTATTCAACACTATTACAAAACGCGCTTCTCCGTACTTCCGCTCAGGCTGTATCTGCAATGAATGAGTAGTATTGATAGCCCTGCATTTGACTATTATTAGCAGCTCAACGTGTCAATTTTAATATTAAGGAATATTTCACTTTCTCTGGTCATAGGAACAACATTAATTTGTGCATGAGGCAGATGCAGTGCGACTCGAGTTTCACCATCAGGTGGAAGATGGTGTCCCCTCTCCCTGGTCAGTCTCACCAGAGGAAAGAAAGAAGAGAGCAGGGACCGTGAGAGGCGGTTGGGAAAAATGGTGTTGAACAGTCATCCAACTCTGAATTCCAAGTTGGGCATCTTTCTAGAGCTCCGACTTATCGACCTGAAGATCACTGACGTCGTGATTTGACCTTGCTGACCATCAGATGCAGGTACCATCAGTCCAGTAAAATAAAAAAGCAAATTATTTCAATTCATGCTCCACAGTGCCTCACAAGTGTTAAACCAACTGACCTATTTAGTTATCAAAGCTCAAGATTTTAAATATATTATTGTCTGATTAACAATATTGGCAGGCCGATCATATAGCCAATGTGCTGTGATAATATATTAGGCCAACTGCCCAAACCTCATTCCTACAAAACTGTTTGTGTCAGTCAGGTTCATTTAAAATAAAAAAAAATCTGAGCAGTAAATCTTAGCCCTCTTTTTGACTGCGAAAGTGATCTTGACTCAGAAAATGTTGGTGACCACTGGTCTAGGGTGTCAGGTAAGGTAGAGGTGATATAATCCTTGACCAGTCTCTCAAAGCACTTCATGATGACAGAAGTGATTGTTACGGGGCGATAGTCATTTACTTCAGTTACCTTTGCTTTCTTGGGTACAGAAAGCAAAGGGGGACAGCAGACTGATAGGGAGAGATTGAATATGTCCGTAAACACTCCAGCCAGCTGGTCTGCGCATGCTCTAAGGATGCGGCTAGGGATGCCGTCTGGGCCGGCAGCCTTGCAAGGGTTAATTAGTACGCTTTAATGTCTTTCTCACAATGGCCACGAAAAAGGAGAGCCCACAGTCCTTAGTAGTGGCCCGCGTCAGTGGCACTGTGCTATCCTCAATGCAGGCAAAGAAGGTGTCCGCGATGTGGCTAATTTCCCTTTGTAGTCCGTGATTGTCTGTAGACCCTGCCACATACGTCTTATGTCTGAGCCATTGAATTGCGACTCCACTTTGTCTGTATACTTACGTTTTGCCTGTTTGATTGCTTTACTGAGGGATTAACAACACTGTTTGTTTTCGGCCATATTCTCTGTCACCTTACCATGTTTAAATGCAATGTTTCGGGCTTTCAGTTTTGTGCAAATGCTGCCATCTATCCAAGGTCTCTGGTCAGGGTTTAATAGTCACAGTGGGTACAACATCTCCTATAGACTTCCTGAAAAACACAGTCCTCAATGTTATTCTCGGAGGCTACTCGGAACATATCCCAGTCCGCGTGATAAAAACAATCTTGAAGCATGGATTCCGATTGTTCAGACCAGCATTGAATAATCCTCAGCATGGGTACTTCTTTTTGAATTTCTGTCTATAGGAAGGGAGGAGCAAAATGGAGTTGTGATCAGATATGCCGAATGGAGGGCGGGGAAGGGCCTTGTAGGCATCCCGGAAGTTGGAGTAGCAGTGGTTGAGTGTTTTAGCAGCGTGAGAACTACAGTCAATGTGTTGATAGAAATGTGCTTCATTAAAATCCACTGGTACAATAAATGTGGCTTCGGGAAGCGGTGGGTGGTGTACGTGCCCCCTGAGTTGGACTTGTGGTCCACTCCGAGGACCTCTCCTCCACCCGCTGTGTTTTGGGTCAGCCTCTGGAATCAGATCAATTGCCCTGGGGGGTACGAACAAAGGATCCGATTTGGGAAAGTCGTATTTCTGGTCATAATGCTGGTAATGCTGGTGAGTTACCGCCGTTCCGATATCCAATGTTCTTCCCGACTGTATGTAACAACACAAAACATTTTCTGGGCTAGAAATAACACACAAAAAACTAAAAACTGAAGAGTTTCCTAAGAGCTAGAAGCACGACAGCTCTATCTGTCGGCGCCATTTTCTCTAGTATAATGTCTCTCAAAGCACTTCATGATGACGGATGTGAGTGCTACGGGGCGGTAGTCATTTAGCTCAGTTACCTTAGCTTTCTTGGGAACAGGAACAATGGTGGCCCTCTTGAAGCATGTGGGAACAGCAGACTGGTATAGGGATTGATTGAATATGTCCGTAAACACACCGGCCAGCTGGTCTGCGCATGCTCTGAGGGCGCGGCTGGGGATGCCATCTGGGCCTGCAGCCTTGCGAGGGTTAACACGTTTAAATGTCTTACTCACCTCGGCTGCAGTGAAGGAGAGACCGCATGTTTTCGTTGCAGGCCGTGTCAGTGGCACTGTATTGTCCTCAAAGCGGGCAAAAAAGTTATTTAGTCTGCCTGGGAGCAAGACATCCTGGTCCGTGACTGGGCTGGGTTTCTTCCTGTAGTCCGTGATTGACTGTAGACCCTGCCACATGCCTCTTGTGTCTGAGCCGTTGAATTGAGATTCTACTTTGTCTCTGTACTGGCGCTTAGCTAGGGATCAACAAAATGCAGGTGCAGCAGATTCAACAGTGTTTTTACTCTTAATGTTGGTTTCCTGGATCAACAGAATTTCGTTTAGGGCTTACACAGATGAGATGGGGAGTTTGCTGTGAAATGCCAGGCTGTAATTAGTTTGATGTAATGCCACTCCTCTCTCATCACCCACCACTCTCTGTGTGATTGCATTAGCGAGAAGGTACCTCAGTGTGTGCGTGTGTACAGTATGTCGGTGTGTGTGGTATTGTTTAGTTTTACTTAGTTTTCTTTGTGTGATTAGGCTGTATATGTGTGTGTATGTGTTTGAATGAGTGTGTGTGTGTATGTGAGTGTGTGTTTGAGTGTGTGTGTGCATGTATGTGAGTGTGAGTTTGAGTGTGTGTGAGTGTGTGCATGCATGATACTGGGTGTTCTTATGAGTGAGCATCACAGCCACTAATTTAAATGAAAGCGATAACAACAACATATTTGGCTGTAATTATGATAGATTGTGGAGTGTGGAATTAATGAGGGGGCGTATGTTTTCATCTGCAAAAATAATTAACCATGGGGGCTAAAGTAATGGGGGAAACAATAACCCAGGTAGTTACAAACAGTCCCTAAAGAGACATGTTGTTTGCATACACGCAGCTTACATCGTGATCACAGTTCACAATCAAACATAACCTTTCACTGAGAAACCTTGACCAGGCAGCAGCTCTGAGGCGTGTGCATCACAGCACTGAATATCAATCAGAGGTGATGCATACAGGCTAGGACTGCTAGGCAGGAAGAGTTAGGCTCTATTCAGACAGTGTAGGGCCAGGTAATTAGTGAACAAACTGGGAAACATCCCTAGACCTAGATACCACAATGCAACATCCCTAGACGTAGATACCACAATGCAACATCCCTAGACCTAGATAACACAATGCAGCAGATGGAAATGGCACAGCTGTCTCCCATATAAAGCTTTTCCTTACAATTACTTTTACTCTCTCAGTTCAATTTAAGGGCTTTACTTTCTCTCTCTCTTCTCTCTCTCCCACTCATCTCTCTCTCTTCCACTCATCTCTCTCTCTCTCTCTCTCTTGACAGGCTAGTGCTTTTGCTGTTCGTAAGGCCTACTCATCTTGTTGGCAGACAAAAAGTAGGTTAAATGTGGACAGTTCCAACATCTGTCCATCTTCATTAACTTGTAGCCTACTTCTTTGCTGAAATGACTGTGATAAGGACCCAATCACATGACGGGTATTGGCTACATCTGAGACAGCCATGTGAGTGATTGGTGCTTCATAGCACGGCAGCCGGGAGAAGGGAATTATAATCATTATATTCAGCCCAAGGGCACAACGGCCATTTTGGCCGCAAAAGGCATGGATTTTTAGTGGGCATTACAGCCACACAAGGGGGATGCCGGAAAATTCGAGGCCTAGTGAGAATATTGTCAAGTGCTTGTCAAATTGTGAATGAAAGACTGATGAAGTGTGTGCAGCTTGAGACTTCATCATTAGCGTTCCATCATGCAGCCTGAGAATGTATTAAAAATATAAACATATAGCCCAATGTTTATCACAACTAAAGATGCATAAATAACTCTAAATTAAGCATATAGGAAGAACTGATTCTTTCTAAACCGCTTAACACAGAATAGCCACATGTGCACACTTCCTTTGAAATCGTTCAGAGAAAATATTCTTTCTGTTTCATTAAGCTTTTTTCAATTGTATTCTTCATACTATAAAATAATCATAAAAAATAATGCCATGGAAATCTAAGCAAATCTGGTCTGGTAAAATAACTAGTGTAGCCCACAGCCATATGGCATATCCATATCAGGGTGTAACATAAGGACAACTCAGAGTATGCTATTCTGTTCTTCTGAAATAGACTACATTTTCTTCATATCATGTTTCTTTAGAATGGTCTACAATAAATGCATTTATTGTAATGGTGTAGACTATATTACATGGATTTATTAGACTTGTTTAAATGTAGATGTTCCAAAGGTCTGCATCAGTGGTTTGTAGGCTGTGTGGAAGCCAGGAGATACTAAACATGTTTATGTTCATTAACGGTAAATTACCGTGAGACTGGCAGTTAATTTCTTGACAATCACCGCCCCTAGTCATCAGACCATAGAATATTTTGCCTTACTTTTTTGCAAACTCCAGTCGTGCTGACATGTGCCTTTTTCTCAGGAGCAGCTTCCCTCTGGCCACTCTCCTATAAAGCCCAGATTGGTGAAGTACTGTATAGAATGGTATCCTGGCAGGTTCTCCTATCTCTGCCAAGGCACTCTGTAGTTCTGTCAGAGTGGTCATTGGGTTCTTGGTCATCTCACTGACCAAGGTCCTTCTTGCCCGGTGGCTCAGTTTGGTCAGTCGGCCAGCTCTAGGCAGAGTCTGGGTAGTTCCTTCCATTTTCCATTTTCCAATGATGGAAACCACTGTGCTCTTGGAAACTTTAACACTCTAGAAATTGTTTTCCCTAGATATATACCTCATCACAATTATCTGTGATCTACAGACAGTTCCTTGGACATGGTTTAGTTTCTGCTCTGACATGCTCTGTCAACTGTGGGACCTTATATAGTCAGATGTCTTTCTTTCAAAATCATGTCCAAATAATTGAATCCAATCAAGTAGTAGTGACATCTCAAGGATGATCAAAGGAAATTGGATATACCTGAGCTCAATTTAGAGTGTCATAGCAAAGGGGTGTGAATACTTATGTAAATTAGATATTTCTGTATGCAATTTTCAATACATTTGCAAAAAAAATCTAAAAACATGTTTTCATTATGGGGTATTGTGTGTAGATAGGTGAAAAAAAATATTTAATCCATTTTGAATTCAGGCTGAAACCGAACTAAATGTGAAATAAGTCATGGGGTATGAACACTTTCTGAAACCACTGTATGAAATACTCACAGTAATGACACATGCTCACAACAGTAATGACACAACAGTAATGAAACATGCTTGTGCTAGACATAACAACAGACATATCAAACACACACAGGCACACACACACAAAGATGTGTTTACATACCAATAATGAATGGCCAAATAACAACCTTGCTGGCTGTATAGCAACACGCACCAACACATTCCACCACATCCCAGAATAGGTTATGAATAAAGGGAATAGAAGATCAGAATATGTAAATATTAGCATATGCAGATTAGGACTAAGAAGTATTCACATGTCTAAAATATGACGACCTGAATTCTTCTGAAAGTTGAGACATTGGAGACCTTGAAGATTGGAGACCTCTTTTCCTCACTTTTCCCCTTCAATCATGTAGCACATACCGTTTCAGTTAAGACTTAAAAGAGGGTCGGTGGTTCTCCCATGTTGCCATCTTCCTGAGGTAATTGCTGTTTCCTGGTGTCTGTGATAGCTCAGGCAGCCTGACTGAGGAACTAAATGACAGCCTTGAGGTAACCCAAGCAGCACCGTCTATATACAGTCAACAGTTTGCACACACCTAATCATTCAAGGGTTTTTCTTTGGTTTTACTATGTTCTACATTGTAGAATAATAGTGAAGACATCAAAACTATGAACTAACACATATGTATTTTAGATTTGAGATTCTTTAAAGTAGCCACCCTTTGCCTTGATGACTGCTTTGCAAACTCTTAGCATTCTCTCAACCAGCTTCAAGAGGAAGTCACCTGAAATGCATTTCAATTAACAGGTGTACCTTGTTAAAAGTTAATTTGTGGAATTTCTTTCCTTCTTAATGCGTTTGAGCCAATTAGTTGCGTTGTGACAGGGTAGGGGTGGTATACAGTAGATAGCCCTATTTGGTAAAATACCAAGTCCATATTATGGCAAGAACAGCGCAAATAAGCAAAGAGAAATGACAGGCCATCATTACTTTAAGATATGAAGGTCAGTCAATCCAGAACATTTCAAGAACTTTGAAAGTTTCTTCAAGTGCAGTCGCAAAACCATGATGGAGATAACTATGATGAAACTGGCTCTCATGAGGATCGCCACAGGAAAGGAAGATCCAGAGTTACCTCTGCTACAGAAGATAAGTTCATTAGAGTTTCCAGCCTCAGAAATTGCAGCTCAAACAAATGCTTCACAGAGTTCAAGTAAGACAAATCTCAACATCAACTGTTCAGAGGAAACTGCTTGAATCAAAATATAAACACAACATGTAAAGTGTTGGTCCCATGTTTCATGAGCTGAAATACAATATCCTAGAAATGTTCCATATGCACAAACCGTTTATTTCTCTCCACTTTTGTGCACATTTGTTTATATCCCTGTCAGTGACCCTTTCTCCTTTGCCAAGATAATCCATCCACTTGACAGGTGAGGCATATCAAGAAGCTGATTAACCAGCATGATCATTACCTAAGTGCACCTTCTGCTGGGGATGATAAAAGGCCACTCTAAAATGTGATTTTTTTTTTCACACAACAATGCAACAGATGTCTAAATGTCCATTTCTCTGCCATAAGCCACCTCCAACGTCATTTTAGAGAACTTGGCAGTACGTCCAAGCGGCTTCACAACCGCAGACCACATGTATGGCATCATGTGGGTGCTGATGTCAACGTTATGAACAGAGTGTCCCATGGTGGTGGTGGAGTTATGGTACAGGCAGGTATAAGCTATGGACAACGAATACATTTGCATTTTATTGATCGCAATTTGAATGCACAGAGATACCGTGACAAGATCCTGAGGCCCATTTTTGTGCCATTCATCCGCGGCCATCACCTCATGTTTCAGCATGATAATACACGACCCATGTCGCAAGGATCTGTACAAAATTCCTGGAATCTGAAAATTTCCCAGTTCTTCCATTGCCTTCATACTCACTTAACATGTCACCCATTAAACATGTCTCCCATTGAGCACGTTTGGGATGCTCTGGATTGACGTGTACAACAGCATGTTCCAGTTCCCGCCAATATCCAGCAACTTCACACTGCTATTGAAGAGGAGTGGGACAACATTCTACAGGCCACAATCAACAGCCTGATCAACTCTATGTGAAGGAGATGTGCTGCGCTACATGAGGCAAATAGTGGTCACACCAGATACTGACTGGTTTTCGCTACCTTTCTTTTTAGGAATCTGTGACCAACAGATGCATATTTGTATTGCCAGTCATGTGAAATCCATAGATTAGGACCCCATGAACGTATTTAAATGAACTGATTTCCTTATTCGAACTGTAACTCAATAAAATCTTGAAATTGTTGCATGTAGCGATTATATTTTTGTTCAGTATAATAAGAAAAAGTTGATATCAAAGGAAGCCCAGATTCACAGTACTCCTTTATGCTCCCCGATATAAGTGATCTGAATATGTCAATACATTGTGAACATCTGGCACTGACAAATGGGAACAGGTCACGACTCACAATAGCTGGTTCAAAACCTCTCACAAGGAGGCTGCTTAGTTATAAAACCGGTAACACTTTACTTGAAGTATACGTCATAACAGTACCGTAATATATTGTCGTAAACATGACCTAATACATGTAATGAGACTGAATTTCAAGTGACAGGACAGTGAAACAAAAATCAGCATGCAACACATGCATTAGGAGAGTATGAGGAGAAAATAAAAATATTCCATGCATGTTTTCTCATTATAGCTTTCAGAAATGTAGTCTCTTGTTGTCCTGCTTCGCATGTGCAGCTAAAGTTGCCTTATACTTCCATTATGCTAAGTTGATGTATCTCCTTTGTAGCTGTTGGAGACTATTTGGAGTCATTAAGGAAGGCTCACAGGGGCAGGCATCATTATCAGTATGTTTATTCACAGCAAGTCAGATGTCTGAAAGGACACAACTATTCCTGTGTGTCACTCTAGGCCTATTATAGGAAGTACTTTCTCCTTCTAACCACTGCTTCTAGCCACTGTTGGTACATGTACTGTATATAGGAGAGTGCTGTGATATTTCCTAACATATTAGCTATGATTTGTCACCACAGTTAGCTGCACATATTTATTCCTATAAACATCAGAGAGACAGGTTCCAGCCAACAGGTCCTTTCAGATTCTACACCTCTGGAGTAGTTTTCTGTGTTTTTGTGTTAAAACAAAAATTGCATTATACTGGTGTACTGTATGATTCCCTAAACCATCCACACTAACAATATAAAAGCAGGGAAACTATTTAAGTTGCATCAAACTCTTTGTTGGATGGAGGGGTTGTGTGTGTACTGGCCTCTCCACTTCCTGCTAGTGGGATACAAATCAGCTGGGCTAAAAGCAGGGCTCCTTTTGGCTGATTGGTGCATAATTGAATGGCTTCTGCGGACATTTTTCAAGGCTAACTCTATAATCATTTTAATTTAACTGTGACTCAGGGTGCAGGCCTAATCAGAGAAGTCAAAGACTCTGTGAAGCCAAGAGCTCTGTGGCTGCAGAACCCACTCAGCAGTAAGACGGTAGCTTAATCTAGCACTCTGCTACAGGCTATGGGGAGAACAATAACAGAACAATATCATTATGCTGTGAGCGGAATGTTAGATGCTGCAAAAACAGTTTATTTTTTGTATGTTGCTTTGATACTTATATCTGTATCATGCTATGAAACATGAACAATGCATGTTAGGCCAGTTAGGACCAATGACATGGGCTGTCAAGTGAGCGTTCATGTTTTTTTGATTTTAGTTGGGACGAACTGAAATGACTGCATTACTAACCAGCCTTTCCCCTCTGTTTGAGACTAACATAGGCTGATGCTCAACAGTGGGTCTCTCTCTCTTAGTCTTTCTCTCGGTGTCTGGCAGCCCACAGGCAGTGTCATTTCCACTCTTTGAAAGCCAGTTACGGTGACGTGCCACTGAGCTTTCGCTGCGACTTCATGAAAACCCCAGCTGCATCTGAGTGTCACGCCGTCACACCATCCATCGGTCCCCGTTGCTCCAGGATGTCACCCCCAACCGCCCGCCTGCCATCAACCTTCTCCTTACTTATCCTCTGTTTCCATAGCGACGTCAGCCTGTGCCCATGATGACTGTTTGTCTCCATCTAAGGCAATCTAAATCTCTTAGAGTTGAAACAAAATCCCACAATGCCAAAACTCAACACTCTGCTGCATATACATGTTCACCTATGGGGAACTTAAGGGGGATGTACAGTATGTGCTTTGGCAAAGAAAAGTGCTCACTGCTTACTGACATTTATGTCAGCCTGTGTAACAGGACAGTTCCTTGAGTGTCTTTGTCACGAATAACAGAAGGTAAAATAACGAAGTGTCTTCTAAATCAACTTCCTGAGCATTATATGCTACGTTTTATATTGCTAAAAGCGTTGGGGAATTACATTTATAGTTAGTGGTCTATTTAATGTGTTTTGAGTTTCCACTTCCTCGAGTGTTGAACCCCAAATTAATTGGACTATGATATTAGTTGCACATAAAGATGTATGTAATTCATCTCTATTGAACACAAAAAAAGATCATTCCGGAGTACTAGTTTGACAGTAAAATAACAACTATAGTCCAATTGTTAACCGACAATTCATGACAACCACTGGATTAGGATGCACATCAAAATATCTTGAATTATGCAGTCCTGCTTGGACAACTTTTTTCTGTAATACCTTAGCAGTCTATTGATTACACCAGTCTATTGATTACACCAGTCTATTGATTACACCAGTCTATTGATAAGGGCTATACTCAGCCTTGTCTCAGGATGGTAAGTTGGTGGTTGAAGATATCCCTCT
Source organism: Oncorhynchus clarkii lewisi (assembly GCF_045791955.1). Taxonomy (NCBI): domain Eukaryota; kingdom Metazoa; phylum Chordata; class Actinopteri; order Salmoniformes; family Salmonidae; genus Oncorhynchus; species Oncorhynchus clarkii. The sequence continues at coordinate 25,765,769 of NC_092175.1, read as the reverse complement.
AGTGGTGTGGGGGCGGTGCTTTGGCAAAGTGGGTGGGGTTATATCCTTCCTGTTTGGCCCTGTCCGGGGGTGTCCTCGGATGGGGCCACAGTGGCTCCTGACCCCTCCTGTCTCAGCCTCCAGTATTTATGCTGCAGTAGTTTATGTGTCGGGGGGCTAGGGTCAGTTTGTTATATCTGGAGTACTTCTCCTGTCCTATTCGGTGTCCTGTGTGAATTTAAGTGTGCTCTCTCTAATTCTCTCTTTCTCTCTTTCTTTCTCTCTCTCGGAGGAGCTGCACCCTAGGACCATGCCTCAGGACTACCTGACATGATGACTCCTTGCTGTTCCCAGTCCACCTGGCCGTGCTGCTGCTCCAGTTTCAACTGTTCTGCCTTATTATTATTGGACCATGCTGGTCATTTATGAACATTTGAACATCTTGGCCATGTTCTGTTATAATCTCCACCCGGCACAGCCAGAAGAGGATTGGCCACCCCACATAGCCTGGTTCCTCTCTAGGTTTCTTCCTAGATTTGGGCCTTTCTAGGGAGTTTTTCCTAGCCACCATGCTTCTACACCTGCATTACTTGCTGTTTGGGGTTTTAGGCTGGGTTTCTGTACAGCACTTTGAGATATCAGCTGATGTACGAAGGGCTATATAAATAAATGTGATTTGATTTGATATTGATTACACCAGTCTATTGATTATAAAGGTCCAGTGCAGCCAAAAAACAATATTCTCCTGGGTTTTAAAAATACACAATATACAAAACATTAGGAACACCTTCCTCATATTGAGTCAGGGCATGGACTACAAGGTGTTGAAAGCATTCCACGAGGATGCTGGCAACATGTTGACTCCAACACTTCCCACAGTTGTGCTAAAGTTGGCTGGGTGTCCTTTGGTTGGTGGACCATTCTTGATGCACACGGGAAACTGTTGAGCATGAAAAACCCTGCAGCATTGCAGTTCTTGACACACTCAAACCAGTTGGCAGTGTGCCTGGCATCTACACTAATTGAGGTGGATTTAACATCAATAAGGGATCATAGCAACACCTGGATTCACCTGGTCAGTCTATGTCATGGAAAGAGCAGGTATCCTTAATATTTTGTACACTGAGTGTATTTCCACACTATAATGTCGGAATAATAGTGTGACATTGATTATAATACCATTTTAGTGTAAGAGCTGTTGGAAAATACTGCCTGAAATTTCTGCTAGTTTTGGTGGGAGTGGGTTTTGGCCTTACATGGTGACATCATCATCATGCAGTAAATCAGTCAATATGTGCATATATTTCCTGACGTAGGTAGTTAAAGGGATAACCGAGTGGCGCAGCGGTCTAAGCCACTGCATCTCAGTGCTAGAGGCATCACTACAGACACCCTGGTTCGAATCCAGGCTGTATCACAACTGGCCGTGATTGGGAGTCCCATAGGGCGGCGCACAATTGGCCCAGCGTCGTCAGGGTTTGGCTGGTGTAGGCTGTCCTTGTAAATAAGAATTTGTTCTTAACTGACTTGCCTAGTTACAGTGCCTTGCGAAAGTATTCGGCCCCCCTGAACTTTGTGACCTTTTGCCACATTTCAGGCTTCAAACGTGAAGAATCAACAACAAGTGGGACACAATCATGAAGTGGAACGACATTTATTGGATATTTCAAACTTTTTTAACAAATCAAAAAATGAAAAATTGGGCGTGCAAAATTATTCAGCCCCCTTAAGTTAATACTTTGTAGCGCCACCTTTTTCCCATTCCTCCTTGCAAAACAGCTCGAGCTCAGTGAGGTTGGATAGAGAGCATTTGTGAACAGCAGTTTTCAGTTCTTTCCACAGATTCTCGATTGGATTCAGGTCTGGACTTTGACTTGGCCATTCTAACACCTGGATATGTTTATTTTTGAATCATTCCATTGTAGATTTTGCTTTATGTTTTGGATCATTGTCTTGTTGGAAGACAAATCTCCGTCCCAGTCTCAGGTCTTTTGCAGACTCCATCAGGTTTTCTTCCAGAATGGTCCTGTATTTGGCTCCATCCATCTTCCCATCAATTTTAACCATCTTCCCTGTCCCTGCTGAAGAAAAGCAGGCCCAAACCATGATGCTGCCACCACCATGTTTGACAGTGGGCATGGTGTGTTCAGGGTGATGAGCTGTGTTGCTTTTACGCCAAACATAACGTTTTGCATTGTTGCCAAAAAGTTCCATTTTGGTTTCATCTGACCAGAGCACCTTCTTCCACATGTTTGGTGTGTCTCCCAGGTGGCTTGTGGCAAACTTTAAACGACACTTTTTATGGATATCTTTAAGAAATGGCTTTCTTCTTGCCACTCTTCCATAAAGGCCAGATTTGTGCAATATACGACTGATTGTTGTCCTATGGACAGAGTCTCCCACCTCAGCTGTAGATCTCTGCAGTTCATACAGAGTGATCATGGGCCTCTTGGCTGCATCTCTGATCAGTCTTCTCCTTGTATGAGCTGAAAGTTTAGAGGGACGGCCAGGTCTTGGTAGATTTGCAGTGGTCTGATACTCCTTCCATTTCAATATTATCGCTTGCACAGTGCTCCTTGGGATGTTTAAAGCTTGGGAAATCTTTTTGTATCCAAATCCGGCTTTAAACTTCTTCACAACAGTATCTCGGACCTGCCTGGTGTGTTCCTTGTTCTTCATGATGCTCTCTGCGCTTTTAACGGACCTCTGAGACTATCACAGTGCAGGTGCATTTATACGGAGACTTGATTACACACAAGTGGATTGTATTTATCATCATTAGTCATTTAGGTCAACATTGGATCATTCAGAGATCCTCACTGAACTTCTGGAGAGAGTTTGCTGCACTGAAAGTAAAGGGGCTGAATAATTTTGCACGGCCAATTTTTCAGTTTTTGATTTGTTAAAAAAGTTTGAAATATCCAATAAATGTCGTTCCACTTCATGATTGTGTCCCACTTGTTGTTGATTCTTCACAAAAAAATACAGTTTTATATCTTTATGTTTGAAGCCTGAAATGTGGCAAAAGGTCGCAAAGTTCAAGGGGGCCGAATACTTTCGCAAGGCACTGTAAATAAATAAGAAAGAGAGTTCCAACCCCCTCTGCCAACAACAGCCAGTTTTCCCTTCCATACTCAAACCCCTCCCAGACAGTCCCAGAAAAATGATTGCTTGAGAAATTGCTATTTTTTAAAACCATTTTATTGAAAACAATCACAGTAAGGTACTTTGATTGATATCGAGAAATTATTTGATAATAAGATAAAAACGGCAGCATTGGACATTTAATAAAGCACTATGAATTACTTTATAAGATGATTACTTATGATTTGGGTTCGACCAAATCATGAGCTTGTGCAACACAACTCTTAAAGTTAGTGACACATGGGGAAAATGTTAGTCTGGAGCCCTGTAATAGTATAACACCTACTGTAGGGTTTGTGTAGATTCAGGGGAAGCGAGTGTTGCAAAATACATTTCGAAATCTATATTATTCAAGTATTGCACCCACACTGCTCGGGCGGGCCAACAAGCGTCTGCGTTGTCAAGGGCTAAAATAGAAGTCAGTTCTATTTGTGATGCCGATTGCGCTGCAAGTCCTGCCTCTCCCATCTCCTCATTGGTTTATAGAAGCAGGTACCCACGTGCCATCTCGTCATTGGTTATACCCACGTGGGTGACTGTAAGACGAACAAGGTCGGTGGTGGTAGTAATGCACCTAATTTATGAAAGGTGCCAATCGCAATATAAAGTCCAGAGAAGAAAATGCCTGGAAGGAGGAGAGATGACCAGAAACGATTCGGTTGACCATTTTATGTGTGGATTAATTGGCGGAGTAGAGGACCTTGTGCATTTCAGGTAAAATAACAATTCAATGTTTATATCCCAGGACAAATTAGCTAGCAACAGCAAGCTAGCTAAATAGGACAAATTAGCTAGCAAGTGCAAGCCAGCTAGCTAAATTGCCATAAATGTTTAATGCTTTTCAAGTCCCCAAATTATTATATTTGGTTGAGAGTTTGTTTTGATATTTTAACCTACGTGTCATGATCGCGTTTGGTGTGGGGGGACAAAATACATTTATGCACGATGGCGCACACGCGCAGCTGGTTTGAGTTCCGTGTGAGTCATTAACTTGGCGGCGCGCAGTGACATAGGCTGGTGTAGATAAAATGCCAGGGCCAAATTCTTGTCCTAGTCCGCCCCTGAGTGTGCTCGCGGTATGCATAGAATACATCAGTATCAATTCTTAGTAAAATATATGCACATAATAATTCCACCTCAGTTGGAGGGACAGCATACCATTTGTATAGTGATGCAACCTTATGTTTTATGCGCATAGTGATGTGCTGAGCTGGTACAGGTAGGTGATGTGACTGTGGAGTCTCATTAGACTGAAGAGAATAGGCTGCCTGCTATAAGCCCTGGCAGCTGCCATCGTAGCTGCTCTCCAACACTAGCCAGCTTTGGCTGTCATCAAGCTGAGGACAGGCCTAAAAACACAGTGCAATAACACAGACCCAAATAGACTTGGACTGGCACTGCAGATCCAACACACTGAATGTGCTACTGCCATGATGTTACTGGGCATGCTCCCTGGGGCAGGGCAGGGAAACTACATACAGCAAGGCTGAGTCTGAGAGAGGGCACGGGAGAAGATGAACACGAATGGGATGTTTACAACACATGGACCCGCTGTGAACTTTGAACCTCTGTCATAAAGATCTGTGTTAAAGATCGCTCCGCCATTTCCTGGTTGCTAAAATTCAAATAGTTTCAGTTCCTAACAAAACAAGCAAGTATAGTGTAGAGAATCATTGCACCATCTATTTTCTATAACCACAAATATTTTATTGTCAGCTGTTTGAAGCTGGTGTACAAAACCGGAAGTAAAAGACGTAAAAACGAAACCTAAGAATCAAAGTCATAGAAATAGCCCACATAGACTTGTTTTCAATGAAAATGACACATCTATAATGCCCTTTTCTATGTGAATTTAGTCAGGTTGCCCAGAAAGTTACATATTGCAGCTTTAACTCCCATATGTACTTTTAAAATGAAACAAAATGTCATACAGTGTATATACTGATTTGACATTTGCTTTCCTATTTCTACCAATAAATTAGAATTACAATCTAAACATTTCAAGCTGTTTGCACGCTAAGCATCACAGCTTCCATCCACTGTCTACAAGTCATCAGAATGGGGGTCAGATAGCAATCAAACTAGTAGGTGATCCCTCCTTCCAGTGTGAACCACTCAGCTATAATTACAACCGCAGAAAGACAAGGCTTGAAATGCTGCGTAACTGCACTGCACCTTCCAATCCCCCCCTCCAACACACACACACACACACACACACACACACACACACACACACACACACACACACACACACACACACACACACACACACACACACACACACACACACACACACACACACACACACACACACACACACACACACACACACACACACACACACACAAACAAGGAGCTACAGGGAGAGAGACATGGATAAGTATGAAAGGCAGGCTAGATGTGGAGGCTTTCTGTGGTCTTGCTCTCTCCCTTATCCTGCTCAGCAGTAATTGCTTGTGTTGGATTTCAGGTTATTTCTTCAGATCCTTTGAAGGGTGTTAATGGCTTTGTTTGGCATTAAGTGAAACCTCAATAGGTGACACATGCGCTAGATCCCATATTCTTTGTCCCTGCCTACCACTGGAGGCTGGTGGGAGGAGCTACAAGAAGACAGGTTCATTGTATTTGCTGTAATGGAATAAATGGAACTGTACAAAACACATCAAACATTTGGAAACCACGTTTGACTCCGTTCTATTTATTTAATTTCAGGCATTACAATGCGCCCGTCCTCCTATAGCTCCTCCCACCAGCCCCCACTTCTGCCTACGTTCCAGCTCCTTTTAGGGGTATATAAAAGGAGAGGTACTTATTCTGGTGCTTGATTGACTGAATCATGATGTTTTTTAACCCCATGTGTTAAAATATGTGTTTTTTTTTATATCCCGGACTCACTATAGAACTCATGAACAACAGATTCCTTGTGCCTGCTAGGCTGGTATTACAGTGTAAGAACATGCTGTACTGGGTGACTTGATGGCTTGTACAGTGTCGTGATGGTTTTGTGTAGAATATATTCCAGTGACTAACAGTAGAGCAGTAACCTTCATCACCACTTCTAATTCGCTACCCTCATCGTCCCCATACCTCCTGCGTGGTTGTGGTAAATGTCACACTGTGCTGCAGATGTGTGTAATGGAAAAGGGGTGTGCTGGGTCGGGTGTTTGTTCAGCAAATAGGTAATGCAGCTCTCTGTTCCAGCCGCTCACAGGAGTATTTACAGCTGTCCTTTAACAGAATCCTGCTTCAAAACACAGGAAGCTGATCAGCAGGCCTTTGAGCTAGGTTTTAAAATGATACATTTCACACTTTTAAATTGTTTTTGTTTGACCTTTATTTAACTAGGCAAGTCAGTTAAGAACGCATTATTATTTATAATGACTACCTACACCGGCCAAACCTGGACCACGCTGGGCCAATTGCGCACTGCCCTATGCAGCCACTTCTCCAAATGATATTTGCACAGGTTAGTTTATGTTCTGCTTTTCCTCCTGATTCGACTGAGTGCATCCTCAGGACCAGTAAATAAAAAAATTTATGTCAAGGAGGTAAGAAAGAATATCTCCACATAGACCTGTCAGTGATTTTCTGTTCCCCTTTGTCATCGAGAGCAAGTTTAAAGTTCACCTACCTCACAAATTGGACGGGATAATTATTTTTCCCCTGACATTTCACTTGAGATGTCACTAGGCCGTCTGCTCTTTTGAGAGGGGTGACAGGACGACTGTTGGGTGCGCATCTCCAGTACCTCTCTGGACCCTTTTATCCCTTTTCGCTCTTCATTATATGCATGAAGACAGCCAGATAAAGACAGGTGTCTACTTTCTCTCAGGTGTTGAGTCAGTGACCTCTTGCTATTCCTGCTATCCAGGCCATGAATAAAGCGGCAAGGAACACACTTGTTCTCTTTTCACCTTTCCTAATAGTATTGTTGCAATAGCCAAACTTCCATATATTCCAAATCTCACAGGGTAATGTGAGACAATCATGATGGTACGGATGGCAGGTGAGAATGGGTATTATGTCAGATAGTAAGGATGACAAATCCCTTCGGCTTTGCAGTATGTGCCCCTGGAATACAGAATGTGTAATTCCCCCGAATATATACACCTCTTCTCTCTCCATGCCCATCCATATACTCATTTCCTTACTTATGATGAGACAGGCAACCATTTGGTATCTCATTGCGCCCCCACACCCCTCCCACACTGCAAAATAAACTCCTTATTATCTGGGGAAATAGACAGTGCGATCCTCTGCAAATTAAGAGTATAAGTGACAAATCCCGGTGCATATTTCTGGGGCCTTATAAAACCCCGCTGTCTTTAACATGAGTGCTCATTTACATATGAAAGATTAGGCGTTTCCCAAGAGATCAACATCAAGAGCAAAGACATCAATTCAACCCTCACAGGCCTTGTGTAATTTTCGAAAAACAATCTGTGCATTACAGTCCACTGTGTTACCACCAGCACACGGCCGGTTCCCACCGGCACACAAGGCCGATTTATCACCGGCACACGGCCGATTTACCACCGGCACACGGCCGATTTACCACTGGCACACGTCCGATTTACCACCGGCACACGGCCGATTTACCACCGGCACACGGCCGGGTTACCACCGGCACACGGCCGATTTACCACCCGCACACGGCCGGGTTACCACAGGCACACGGCTGGCTGAGATAAATGCTCTAGATTAAGATGCTCTGTGACAGTTGGCAGCTCATGGCCCTCCATTGTGGTGTGACATGGTTGACTGGGTCTTACTTCCACTGCCTCTCAGGAGGCAGCAAGGGCTGCTGGTAGGGCGGCGTGGGCAACGAGTCCGGGGTTGGGGGAAGGCCGGGTTGGGACCGGGACACCTCATGGAGATGTCATCCCATCCAGGCAGATTAGGTGAGTATGACACGGCAAACCCCTAATCCTTTATCTGACTGAGATTATAGGAACATGACACAGCGCCCCACCAAATCCTTTTAATCATCCAAATGTTCCTTCGTCTGCCTATGGCTATGCTGAGCTGGGACTGGGAGTCAGCTCCTGGTAACAATAAAGATTCCGAGGAGGAATTGTCTGAGAACATTGTTCTATCCTTAGGTCTCACAGGTACTTATGATACTGACAAGAGCTTTAGCCTCAGAAACACAGAGGAGTTATTCCAGTTGGGGCCAAGTCAATTAAACAGCAACACATAGTGTGTTTGAGTGATTGGAGACAGAACAGGGCCGAACAGACTATGTGTCTCATCACTGATGCTCTCTTTCTGGACTCATTAAAGACTGGGAGCAATTGGTCTGACTCTGATAATGACAGCGGGTTGTTGATAGTCCTAGTCCATCTTAATAATGTCTATGAGATGTCTTATTCATTTCAACCCCAATTATTAGAAAAGCACCCATTAAAAATGCTCACAAATTATATTCAATTGTCAGGGGGGAGTTCAAGGCAAATAATATAGTAATAGAAGTGTAGTTTAACAGAGAGACATTGAACTCTTGTACACTGTCATGTATCCATGGTCTTTGTGATGTTTCTACTCTATTTTCTGAACTGAAAGTATAGTTCAGAGACAGTTGAAGTCGGAAGTTTACATACACCTTAGCCAAATACATTTAAACTCAGTTTTTCACAATTCCTGACATTTAATCCTAGTAAAAAATCCCTCTCTTAGGTCAGTTAGGATCACCACTTTATTTTAAGAATGTGAAAATGTCCTCCCGGGTGGCGCAGCGGTCTAGGGCTGTGCCACCAGAGACTCTGGGTTCGCAGTTGGTCGCGACCGGGAGGTCCGTGGGGCAATGCACAATTGGCCTAGCGTCGTCCGGGTTAGGGAGGGTTTGGCTGGTAGAGATATCCTTGTTTCATCGAGCACCAGCGACTCCTGTGGCGGGCCGGGTGCAGTGCGCGCTAACCAGGTGCACAGTGTTTCCTCCGACACATTGGTGCAGCTGGCTTCCGGGTTGGATGCGCGCTGTGTTAAAGCGGCTTGGTTGGGTTGTGTTGTGTTTCGGAGGACGCATGGCTTTTGACCTTCGTCTCTCCCGAGCCCGTACGGGAGTTGTAGCGATGAGACAAGATAGTAGCTACTAACAATTGGATACCCTTCCACAAGCTTCCCACAATAATTTTGGCCCATTCCTCCTGACAGAGCTGGTGTAACTGAGTCAGGTTTGTAGGCATCCTTGCTCACACACACTTTTTCAGTTCTACCCACAAATCTTCCATAGGATGAAGGTCAGGGCTTTGTGATGGCCACTCCAATACCTTGACTTTGTTGTCCTTCAGCCATTTTCCACAACTTTGGAAGTATGCTTGGGGTCATTGTCCATTTGGAAGACCCATTTGCGACCAAGCTTTAACTTCCTGACTGATGTCTTGAGATGTTGCTTCAATATATCCACATAATTTTCCTGCCTCATGAAGCCATCTATTTTGTGAAGTGCACCAGCCCCTCCTGCAGCAAAGCATCCCCACAACATGATGCTGCCACCCCCGTGCTTTACGGTTGGGATGGTGTACTTCGGCTTGCAAGCCCCCTTTTTTCCTCCAAACATATCGATGGTCATTATGGCCAAACAGTTCTATTTTTGTTTCATCAGACCAGAGGACATTTCTCCAAAAAGTACGATTTTTATCCCCATGTTTATCCCCAAACCATAGTCTGGCTTTTACATGGCGGTTTTGGAGCAGTGGCTTCTTCCTTGCTGAGCGGCTTTTCAGGTTATGTCGATATAGGACTCGTTTTACTGTGGATATAGACATTTTTGTACCTGTTTCCTCCAGCATCTTCACAAGGCCTTGCTGTTGTTCTGGGATTGCATTGTACTTTTCGCACCAAAGTACCTTCATCTCTAGGAGACAGAACACATCTCCTTCCTGAGCGGTATGATGACAGCATGGTCCCATGGTGTTTATACTTGCGTACTATTGTTTGTACAGATCAACGTGGTAGCTTCAGGCATTTGGAAATTGCTCCCAAGGATGAACCAGACTTGTGGAGGTCTACATTTTTTTTCTGAGGTCTTGGCGGATTTCTTTTGATTTTCCTTTGATTTCAAGCAAAGAGGCACTGAGTTTAAAAGTAGGCCTTGAAATACATCCACAGGTACACCTTCAATTAACTCAAATTATGTTAATTAGCCTATCAAAAGCTTCTAAAGCCATGACATCATTTTCTGGAATTTTCCAAGCTGTTTAAAGGCACAGTCAACTTAGTGTATGTAAACTTCTGACCCACTGGAATTGTGATGCAGTGAATTATAAGTGAAATAATCTGTCTGTAAACAATTGTTGGAAAAATTACTTCTGTCATGCACAAAGTAGACTGTAGTTTGTTAACAAGACATTTGTGGAGTGGTTGAAAAACGAGTTTTAACCCAAGTGTATGTAAACTTCCGACTTCAACTGTACAGTATATGCAGCTTTGTTGTACAGTACAGGGGGAAGGTGCCCTCTTCAGGTTGTTGACCATACAACAGTTCATTGTATACCCATGTAGGATTGTATTGAGCTGGGTTGGAAGGAAGATTAATGAAATGCAGGGGATGGAGGACTTGTGACCCACTGCTTGAGAGCTGTGCCATGCTGCAGCAGGAGAAGCAGCAGCAGCTGTATGTCTGCCGTATTCTGGGTAGCTGGGTAGCTGGGGTGACATCAGATCAGACTGATGCCAAGGCATATTCCCAACTCTGGGCTGGCCCTACTATGCCACTATCCACTCCACTCTCAACGAATGGCTCTGAGAGTGTGTGGCTTACAGAATGTGTTTGTGCGACAGTCTTTCCTACTCTCACTTTCACTATCCCTTTCACAGACAAACAAAAACACAATGTTAAGCTAAACATGTTTGGGCATGCTGCCAGCATGATAAGACACATCTTCCACAGCCTCTCCCCGCTTCCTTTGGAGAGTTGTACCTTGAGTTTACGGTCATTTTGTTTCCTGTTTCAAAACTTCTGGCCCTTCTGTTGGTTTATTCATGAAGAAACAGACGATAGGGGGAGGAGAAGAATGCAGGAGAGGACAAGAGAAAAACCTGCAAAGAAAGGATGAAAGAGCAAATCCAATCTGCCTCAATTTGACTATCAATCAGTCCAGCATGTCTTTGGGAGAGAGGCCCTTATTATAGTCCAAATGAACATTGACTGTTTTCTAATGGAATAATTCAGACGCCCTGTGTTTGTGTATGCCAGTCCCTCGCTCTCTATTCCCATTCATTAGGCTGCATTTCATTTTAGTGGATTTTGGCAGCCGATATTTGCTCAGCGAGTTCAGAAGCCAGATCATCCTCAAAGAGAATTACTTTCCCTTGTCTTCCGTTTTCTCTCCTTCCCTTCCCTCCTATTTTTTCCTCCTCGGAAGGAGTTTCCGGCACTCGCAGCGCCCTGTTGAGCAAGGCATGGGATTACAGTTGCTTGCACAAGTATTCACTCCCCTTGGAATTTTCCTATTTTGTTGTCTTTACAACCAGGAATTAAAATTGATTTTTGGGGGGTTTGTATCATTTGATTTACACAATATGCCTACCACTTTGAAGATGCAAAATATTTTTTCTTGTGAAGCAAACAAGAAATAAGACCAAAAAATTTTTGGGGAGCGTGCATAACTATTCAACCCCCCAAAGTCAATACTTTGTAGAGCCACCTGTTGCAGCAATTACAGCTGCAAGTCTCTTGGGGTATGTCTCTATAAGCTTGGCACATCTAGCCACTGGGATTTTTGCCCATTCTTCAAGGCAAAACTGCTCCAGCCCCAGCTCCTTCAAGTTGGACGGGTTATTCTGGTGTACAGCAATCTTTAAGTCATACTACAGACTCCCAATTGAATTGAGGTATGGGCTTTGACTAGGCCATTCCAAGACAATTAAATATTTACCCTTAAACCACTCAAGTGTTGCTTTAGCATTATGCTTAGGGCCATTGTCCTGCTGGAAGGTGAACCTCTGTCCCAGTCTCAAATCTCTGGAAGACTGAAACAGATTTCCCTCAAGAATTTCCCTGTCTTTACCGCCATCCACCATTCCTTCAATTCTGACTAGTTTCCCAGTCCCTGCCAATGAATAACATCCCCACAGAATAATGCTGCCACCACCATGCTTCACTGTGGGGATGGTGTTCTCAGGGTGATGAGAGCTGTTGGGTTTCTGCCAGACATAGCATTTTCCTTGATGTCTAAAAAGCTTTCAATTTTAGTCTCATCTGACCAGCGTCCTTTCTTTCATATGTTTGGGTAGTCTCCCATATTCCTTTTGGTGAACACCAAACATGTTTGCTTATTTTTATCTGGCCACTCTTCCGTAAAGCCCAGCTCTGTGGGGTGTATGGCTTAAAGTGGTCCTATGGACAGATACTCCAATCGCCGATGTGGAGCTTTGCAGCTCCTTCAGGGTTATCTTTGGTCTCTTTGTTGCCTCTCTGATTAATGCCCTCCTTGCTTGGTCCATGAGTTTTGGTGGGCTGCCCTCTCTTGGCAGGTTTGTTGTGGTGCCATATTCTTAATTTTTTAAATAATGGATTTAATGGTGCTCCGTGGGATGTTCAAAGTTTCTGATATTTTTTTATAACCCAACCCTGATCTGTACTTTTCCACAACTTTGTCCCTGACCTGTTTGGATAGCTTCTTGGTCTTCATAGTGCCGCTTGCTTGGTGACGTTGCAGACTCTGGGGCCTTTCAGAACAGGTGTATACACACTGAAATCATGTGACACTTAGATTGCTCAAAAGTGGACTTTATTTAACTAATTATGTGACTTCTGAAGGTAATTGGTTGCTCCAGATCGTATTTAGGGGCTTCATATCAAAGGGGGTGAATACATATGCATGCACCACTTTTCCGTTTTAGAATTTTGGACAATTTTGTGCATGCCCATTGCTTGAAATCCAAATAAAATCTATTTAAATTACAGGTTATAATGTAACAAAATAGGGAAAATGCCAAGGGGGTGAATACCTTTGCAAGACCCTGTATATCTCAATGGCTCGGCAGAAACCATGTGGAAAAGGAAACGCTGTGGACAAACGAGCCGCGTGTTTTCCCGCCCACCGTTGGACATGGACCGGGGTAACCATGGGCAACGTGGCACAGCGTGAGACATCACCCTGAACACAGAGGGTGGGAATTGTTGGAGATTGGCATTTAGCCAGGGTGAACCAGACACTGTGAGATACTAGAGGGCTTTGCTGTTTTAATGAGATACAGTGTATGAATATCAATGGAAAAGATTAAGAATTAAAAATGTCAGGTTTAGTCACCCTGTGCATTTAACAGCTCTAAGACTTGTATCTTTTTCTCGGCATGAAATTGATGTTGTATTTGTTTTGGAGAGACATTGTGGTAGAGCGAGCAACATGTTGCCGCCATCATGATACGACAGGGTTTCCTGAAGCCTGACGGAGACATTATTAAAGATGCATAACATCTCACGACTGCCGACAAGGATGACTTATGTATGACATCTGTCACATTGCGTCATGTTGTCTGTCACTGGAAGTAAAGAAACTGTGGTGGTTAGAGCAATCACTGAGAGGATTTATTACTGTAGCTACTGTTGTTTTCACCATATAGCTCCTCCTTCTAATGGCATATATGTGAAGAGGTCACGGGGAGGAGGATATAGACAAACAACAATGGGCTTGCTCGGGAGGGACGCACAATGTTATGGGTATAACAATGTTATGCAGACCAAGATGCTATGTAGACCAAGATGTTATGTAGACCAAGATGTTATGTAGACCAAGATGTTATGTAGACCCAGCAGGGTGGGCTGTTTTAGTGTGTTTATGACAAACAGGTATTCTCAGCAGCAGGACAAACAGGTATTCTCAATAAGAGAGTTTCCAAAGTTGAAATATTCTGCCCAAGGACACATTTCACATTTTAATATTGATCTATATACTTTCTTTTCAATAAGATGGAAAATAGTGAGCAATTGACTAGGGACAAAGTAAACACTACGCCATATGCACGCTGATTTGGGAAGTAAAAATTAATGAAGCTATCTTATTGTGGTTAACGTGGGAATGGCAGAGGGGGGCTGTTATTAACGTGAAACCTTGAATCTATTATCCGTCCCATCTGTAGAGTTCACAGTGGGGCATGAAGAGAGAGAGAGAGAGTGCTAAAGTCACGGATGAAAGTGTGGATTGCGGAGCAGCGAAAAGATGCAGGAAGGACTTTGCTATCGGGAAAGGCAAAGCTATTTACAGCGGCAATGTCTGGGGAAATAGGAGGGGAGAAAAAAAGAGAAAGCTTCAGGAAACATCTCACTGAAGACTCAAACAAACAAACAAAGCACACGAAATGGAGCGAGAAGAAGAGCTTCAAAGCCTGCAGGTTGATTTTCAAAATGAACTTCATTAGCATATAGTCGACTGAAGGACATCTTTTGAAAAAGCAGAGACATTGGTCCAGAAGAGAACAGTTATCACTAATAACAAAGATATAAGAATGATTAGCTTTTACTAACAATGATAAAGATTAGCGCATTTAAGAGAAGAGTTTATTCACACTGTGATTTATAATAATAATATGGTGGGTGCTTGAATTTGTGGTATTATACACGTGTGAATTGGTCATGTTTTTTTTGCATATCCCCAAGACACCCTCGGAGAGCGGGGTCACACAGCCAGGGTCAACTATTATCATTGGCTATCCTGGAGCAATTGGGGTTAAGTGCCTTGCTTAAGGGCACACCGACCTTGTCGGCTCAGGGATTCAAATTTGTAACCTTTTGGTTACTGGCCCCACGCTCTAACCGATAGGCTACCTACCTCTCGTTAGTGAGTACGGTACTGCGTGTAAGGAAACATAGTTGAATAATTTACATGCAAGTAATGCACGCGAGAGGTAGCCTACCCAGTTAAATCATTAACACTTAGTTGAAGAAGAGAAGCCTGTAGCTCATTGACTCAAGCCCAAATCATGCAAAATTCCTGAAAATAATTAACTTTTTTAACAGGCATGAATAGAAATTCCCTTTAGCTACACCACTAGGCTCATGACCTTGACACTACTGTTAATGTTTGTTTTTCCCGAATAAAGGAATATATTCCATCAACCTCTAGCATCTGTGACTGTATACCCCTCAACAACAGAGTTTGAATCCTTTACTTATGACTTTATACTGTGTACAATACAGTGGAGGCTGGTGGGAGGAGCTATGGGAGGACAGGGTCATTATAATGGCTGGAATGCAATAAATGGAGCGGAATCAAATGTGGTTTCTATATGCATGATGTGTTTGATACCATTCCATTTATTCCATTCAAGCCATTACAATGAGCCCATCCTCCTATTGCTTCGCCCACCAGCCTCCACTGGTACAGTATATAGGACAAAACCTGTTGTAGTGCTTTTCCCCTAGCCTTTTATCATCAATTGCCTCTGTGAATGGCTTTCTTGTACAACTGTAACCCATTTTACTACATTGCTCTGATAAAAGCACGAGAACAGTAACTTCCTAACCGTACCGATCTAGGCATCAAATAGCTTCCACTCTCCTGTGAAGCACCGGAGAGAGAAGTGACTCTCTAAACAGTTTGGCAGATGTCTTATTCTGAATCTATCAGAGGGTAATACCCCAATGTGTTCAACTACATCATCCGACGTATAGAAACACTCTCGTCCTGCTCCATATCCTGAGAGGAAGCATCCAGAACAGAACATGTTGTGTTGTCCGTAGCAACAGCAGACAGAGCACAGACCTATACCACAACCACTCTACACCATATTGCCTAATCACAGAGTCTGGGGATGGTGGCGTTGATAAATTTATACAATTCTAGTCCAGACGTTGTTTTGTCGATTAAAAGACTGCATGAGCAAAGTAACAATCTATATGAGACAGCTGAAGGAGCACCGATTCATTATGGAAAATGTCCTTCCACACCTAAGAATGGAGTGGGCTCACATTTATAGCATTATGACCATTCTCTGTTCTCTCCGAGGGTAGTTATTAGCAGTCACCTGCAATGTCAAGTCAGGTCTGTACATACATATTCTAGCCTTTTAAGCCTACTGTATATGAACAAATAATTCAGTATAATCTCTGGTGACTTGTCAAAGGAGGACCGTCACATTCTCCCAAAAGTTTGGTTAGTGCATGGTTGCCCAGGTCTGTTTGCCTGTTAAATTGCAGCAGCAGACTAGCGTCTTGGCCCAATATTCTCTGTGTGCAAACCAAACTTTTGGGAGAATGTGATGGTCCTCTTTTGACAAGTCACCAGAGATTAATCAAAGACAGTTACATGTGTAGATTGAAATTCATGTTGTATGTAGTGCATGCATTTATGTGCCCGTGGGTGTGTCTGAAAGGCTTTGTTCATATACAGTAGGCTTAAAAGGCTAGAATATGTATGTACAGACCTGACTTGACATTGCAGGGGACTGCTAATAAATACCCTCTGAGAGAACAGAGAATAGTCATAGTGCCGTAAATGTCAGTCATCCAGTATTCTACATAAACCAATTCCGGTTGAAAACCCACAGAGGCCAAGGATTTTTTTTCTTTCACTACATTTCATTTTTGACATCTTAAAAGCTATTAGTTCAGCAATGCACACCAATGCTTTACTCAATATAACTGTCGAGACTCCCCCTTAGACTAGATGTGGGGATGAAGTACAAACAAAAATAGAATAGGAATAGGTAAATGAAAGGAATGGGGAGCCAGAAAGAGGACAGAGGGGTAAAGGGAAGGAGGAAAAAACTAAATGTCTAGTGAAAAATAGAGAATGGTTTGAAACAGGAAGCTCAGACATTTGTCTGGCAAAGCCAACCCATTAACTTTTAATAAAGGTCCATTGTAAGGCCAGTAAACTTGACATGGACTCCATATATATTGACAACATTCTCTCTTTAGTTTTTATTATCAAACAAAGGGCATCAAGCTAGCCTCCAGACACTCTTTAGAGGAAACGTTATAGTATCTGAATGGATAATCGTATGTATCAAATATTGATTTTGTTTCTCTATGCACCTTGGGCTCTCTCAAGCAGAGTGAATTCAGAGGCCTTTGAACTAAGGCTCCCCCTATGCACAGAGACCATTATTCAACAGAAAGCCTCACAATTCTTCATATATATATTTTTTGATGTATTCAACATATTAACAAGAGCAATTCCTGTAGTCATACACTTGTGACTTGACACTTTCACAGTCAAATGGCACAGTCATGCTGTCCAGAAATGTGCTGTGTACTGGCTGTCTAGCCTACTGTATTTTAGTGGCCACAGCCTTGACTAATGTCCTCTGTCGTCCATCATATCGTTTAAACCTGGTGAGGCTGCTGGCGTGGACAATTTGTCAACCTCAAGACCTATGACTACTCCCCTCATTTCCTTTGATTCCTGACGTTACCAGGCCTCTGGAGCAGATTATCAAGAGCTCGACAAAGTTAGAAGTGTTTTCTATGAGGCTAATGAATGCTCCATTAAGGTGAGTCAGATCTCTGTGTTTGCCCTCTGTGAGCTAGTTAAGGAACGTGTTATCAGTCTCTCTCAACAACCCTCCCTCTCAAGGCTCTCCTGCTTCCTTTTTCTGACTTTAAAAGTGATCATTTCCATTTATCGCTCTTTCTTTTCTTTCCCTTCTTTTTGTCTGTATGTAAATGGATACACTAGATAACAAGGAGAAAAGCTTTGAAAGCTAGTGCTGCTGTTATCTGCAGATATGTACTTACAAAGCTAACAAAACTTGACTGAGTTTCTCTATTCATGGTAATTGAGATAAACAGATATATAGTGTTCAGTACCCAGCTAACATTTCTAGGGTGAGAGAACTTTTTTGTAATGTTCCTCTAATGTTTAAGTGTCCAGTTTTCCATCAGTTAGGGGAACATTCTATCTATATTTAGCGATAATCTTTTTAGCATGTTTTTGCATTAAAGAGTTAGGAGAACATCCCTTAATGTCAAACAGAACAAACCCAGAACGTGGTTACCTTTTTCTCAGAATATACAACATTAATGTTCTATACACGTTACATGGGAACATTCGCGTCCAGTTTTCTGAAGGTTAGGAGAATATTATTTCAACTTGCCATGTTCTCAGAATAGATATTAATGTTCTCGACACGTTTCATGCATAGACATTAAAACCAGTAACGTTAGATAGTGATAGCGCTGACGTCATCCACATATTCCTAATGCAAACTCCTGATGGCGCATGAAGCCGGAAGAATTCGAATTTGATGTGCACCATATTGCTTAATGGGGCTGAATGGCATAAAAACAGTCACTAAGGATCATGGTGAAAAGGGCCATAACTAGCAAAGGATCATGGTCGATGTAGTCATTTTCATCCCGCCGGAGAGAGTCAACCATGGACATTAAAGCCATCATCTTAACTGCTTGTCATGAAAACGAAGACGACAAAATTAAGTTAGCTTAGTCGATCAGGTATGCCCATAACCTGCATAATCATGCAGTAACCTGATGCTACATACCATCATAACAACCACTCACAACTTGAGAACGTTGCATGAACATTCTTGTGTCCTGTTTTCTGATGGTTAGGAGAATATTCCATCAATGTCCCACCAAATTTGCCATGTTCTCAGAACAAAAACGTTCTTCAACATTCCCATGAAACGTGCCTAGAACATTAATCTTGAATATTCTGAGAACATGGTAACCATGTTCTAGGTAAGTTATGTTTGGCATTAAGGGAATTATCTCTTGGAAACAGTCCTTGCATTTCACTGGAACATTCCTATGAAAACGTGGGAACATTTGTTGTTGACTGGGTAGTACCTGTAATTTTATACGCCCACCTGGTCTCAGAGAATTTTGTATTATTCGGTACATAAATCCAAGACACTCCAATTAATATGATATGTTACATTTTGTGTGGTATGTTTTAATTTGTGGATGTCCATCACCCATTTCGCATGATATATTATGAATTTTGATTCATATTATATGTTACAAATTTGCAAAACATACAATATATTAAGAATTTGCTAAACTTATGATATGTTACAAATTCTAGCTAGGTGGCTAACATTAGCTAGGCTAAAGATTAGGGCTTAGGGTTAAGGCTAGGTTTAAGTTTAGGAGTTAAGTTAAAGGGTTAAGTTTAGGGTTAGCTAAAAGGTTTATAGGGGAAGGGGAAGCTAAAGGGGATAAATCTAGGGTTAGGGTTACGGGAAGGGTTAGCTAACATGTTAAGTAGTTAAAACGTAGCAAAATATGTGTAAGTAGTTGAAAAGTTTCTAATTGTTGTCCATGATGAGATTTGAACACGCAACCTTTGGGTGGCTAGACATTCGTGTTATACGCCCACTCATCCACTCTGGCCAACCACCCTACTTTTGTTTTTGCCTTAAATAACCATACCAAACATAACATATTATAGAAATTTGAGTGTCCTGGATTTACAGTTACTATGTTACATTTACTAGTCTATGAAACCAGTCTGTATACGCCCAAATCATGCAAAAGAGGACAAATTCAAGATGAATTATCTTAAATTGACTTACTTTGCGCAATAAAATAAATGATTAAACAATAAATGCAACAGCCAGTTGAATTTGATACTTGGAGACCGGATAAAGTCTAAAAAGGAAAAGATGAAAAA
This sequence comes from Oncorhynchus clarkii lewisi, assembly GCF_045791955.1. Taxonomy (NCBI): domain Eukaryota; kingdom Metazoa; phylum Chordata; class Actinopteri; order Salmoniformes; family Salmonidae; genus Oncorhynchus; species Oncorhynchus clarkii. Next base: position 25,746,066 of record NC_092175.1, on the reverse strand, counting down.
GACAGGAGGTCATTGGATTCGGCTAGCGGATAGTGGGTAATGGGATGGTGTGTGTGTTCTTTGTGGATGTATTACCATTCAGGGCACGCACTCCTCAGCAGTCAGTGGCGTTTACCGCCATTCACCGGCCAGCATCGTTTGATCAGTACTTAATGACACTTAACGCTTCAAGACAACCCTGCCTGTTTAGAGTGGAACAGATGTTTTGCCAAAGCCATCTCACAGTTCTAATTAGCCATTGATACTAAATGCATTAGCACTGGGAAGCAATGCAGTTTGAAATATAGCTGCCTTCGATAGGAGCTGAAAGTGAGCGGCATTGGAATTAGATGGAGGAGAGAGGGGAAGGGTAATAATCAATGGGGCTCATTTAGATAGCAAAATCGTGGGTTGCCATTACAAAGTGCTATTTGACTGTGCTCTCATGCTAGCCTTCTCGGTAGTTGCTGAAGTTGAGCAGATTTATTAGTGTTTTTTACTACGCTCAAACATCTGGAGCTTTACCTAGAATACAGACTGCATGTTGGGAGTGTTTAGGAGTACATATCTAGGTGGAACCATTACTTTTCCATTTTACGCCTACATTATACTCCTAAGCAGCATGACATAGAGACTCACACTCCTTGTTCATATAGTTGCACAGGTAAGCCAGTATATATACTCTCCAGGAGAGTTGGTCTTACTGAATGCAATTAAATATAAGGATCCTTACTGTAGATTGGAAACTTTAACTTTAATACCACTTTTTCTGTGGTATTACATGAATGTTTAAAGTGCCATTTAAATACAGTAGACAACAAATTGACAACACAAAATTGATATCAGTTACATACTGTATATACAGTATATACACCAGCCTGGTGGCCTTAGTTATCACAACTTCCTGTTCGGGTGGTGTTCGGCGGTTGATGTCACCGGTCTTCTTGCCATCGCCGATCCATTTGTCATTTTCCATTTGTTTTGTCTCGTTTTTCCACACACCTGGTTTACATTTCCCAATTACTGGTCATGTATTTAACCCTCTGTTTCCCCCATGTCTTTGTGTGTGATTGTTATTTGTTCAGGTCGGAATGTTCCGGCTGGTTTGTACCGGGTGCTGTTTATCACCCATGTTTTTTGGCAACCGTTCTTTTTGCACTTTGTAAATTGTTTACTTTGTGCTGTCAAGTACAGTGCGTTGTTTCACTCATGTCTGCTCTCCTGCGCCTGACTTTCTACACCTGCTACACCCACCAGCCTGCTATTAGTGGGTGGATAGAAACATTAACCTGAGCTGTTTAGGAGGGATATCACACTTGCACCCAGAGGGGAATAGATCAAAGTCCAGGTACATGGGGTGGCTTGCGTCTAAAAGGATTTTGTGAGCCTTGCTGAGGGCCCTGACCTTTAAGATCCCACCTTTTTTTTTGCTGTGGCGATAATCCTTCTCAGAATATTTGTGAACCGTTTCAAGAAACTAGGCTTATGTTGCATGTCTCAACCTCACAGGAGAGACATTTAAATGTTTTTTATCTATATTTTTTGGCAGAAATGCCTTCTGGAACATGTGAACTTTCAAGTGTCTTAATAACAAATGTGTATGTCATCTGTAAATATGAATAAAACTGTTAAATTATGAGCCTAGTTGGTTTAGCGATGGAAAAGTACAGGAACCTTCCCGCTAGCCATGAGTGGCTGAGGTAATGGATGAGCTGGACATGCCAAGAGATGAGTTTGGATTGGTCTGTCATGTACTGTAGCATGCTTCTGTCTATAAAATGAGCTCCTCAGAATGTGTGGATAATCCTGTCTAACAAATCTTTTTTTAAATATATCATGGAGAACTGAAAAAGGTTTGCTACTGCTCTCAGTATTGCTGCCCTGAAGTTTGTAGCGCTATCGTGGGAAAACGTTGTGTTTGATGACTTTCTAGAGGATGAGTGTGCCATGCTGACTCTCTCGGACTCTGATTTAGGTAAAAACATATTCATTGAACTAGACACGGTAGAGTCTTCTGATGACAATGGTGGGGAAGAAACGGTGTGTTGTCACGGAAAGAAGTTGACCGAGTTTTAAAATCACTGGAATGCCCAGTGGATGAAAAGAGAGGATTGCCAAATGCGTAGAGTCCAAAAATAGAACATAGAAAGAAGGCTACTGTATAACGCACCTGTCACCGGTTTACATCTTCAAATTAAGGGCAACCATGGCATCCATGACAGAGTGGGAGAAACATTCATTCATGTATACGGGTAAGAGTAGCTACATTTTCAGATATTATACATTTCTAATTTTGGCAGAAATAAGTTTAAGCATACTTTTAGCTAGGTAGCTGTTAGCTGGCTGGCTAGCTAGCTAACATTACATGTATGATCTGTGTAATAATATTATTTGTATCTCAGAAAGGCATTTGCAATGCTGGTTATAGCCTAATATTAGCTAACTATCTAACATTGAACCTAGTTGGTTCACTTTAGCTACCTGCAGATTCATGCATGGTAGTATTGCCGCTTTCCAAACAACTGGGAAGTCAGAAAAATAGAAGGTCAAATCATGACATCAGTGATACATGTCTAAACAAAAGAATGTGACTATTTCACTGTACCGTTTACACCTTCTGTATCCTGTGCATGTGACAAATAAATGTTGATTTATTTGATATAGGGTGTGTTTGCTAGAGACGGTAATATGAAGAACTACATGACCTGCACCAAAATCAGATTAGGATATAGGCCAAGGACTAGATTAAGCATATTTTTACTACTACTTTTTGCTTTCACCACATTTAGTCTTGAAATCTTAGTTTTGTTACTACTCTGTGAATCCTTAAAAAGATGGGTGGGGCTAAGGCTTAAGAGGGTGACGCTGAATGGGTGTGGACAAAAAAGAGCTCCCCAGTAGGTGTACCATAACAGGCCATTTTCTCAAAAGTTGGATAACAAGTTTATCCACTTTCAAAGCAGAATTATTTTCCCATTGTACCTAAACTGCAGTATATGATAAACAGACTAGGTATGGTACTTAACATGAATAGATCCCACCTTTTTCAGAAAATACAGTCTCTGCTGACCCTTTTTGTAGATTACGTTTGTGCATTTAATCCACTGAAGTGTATTGTCCAAGAGGACACCCAGATATTTGTAAACATCTACAATTTCTTCAAATAAAATAAAATACAATATTATTGGTCACATGGTTAGCAGATGTTATTGCGAGTGTAGTGAAATGCTTGTGCTTCTAGTTCCGACAGTGCAGCAATATCTAAAATATAATCTAACAATTCCACAAGAACTACCTAATACACACAGATCTAAGTAAAGGAATGGAATAAGATTGTATGCATTTCAATATATGGATGAGCAATGACAGAGCGGCATAAACAAGATGCAATAGATGGCATAAAATACAGTATATATATACAGTATGAGATGAGTAATGCAAAATATTTAAACATTATTAGTGGCATTATAAAAGTGACTAGTGATCCATTTAATAAAGTGGCCAATGATTTCAAGTCGGTATGTAGGCAGCAGCCTCTCTGTGTTAGTGATGGCTGTTTAACAGTCTGATGATCTTGAGATAGAAGCTGTTTTTCAGTCTCTCGGTCCCAGATTTGTTGCACCTCGCCTTATGGATGGTAGCGGGGTGAACAGGCAGTGGCTCGGGTGGTTGTTGTCCTTGATGATCTTTTTGGCCTTCCTGTGACATCAGGTGCTGTAGGTGTCCTAGAGGACAGGTAGTGTTCCCCCGGGGACGCGTTGTGCAGACCGCATCACCTTCTGGAGGGCCTTGCGATTGTGGGTGGTGCAATTGCCGTACCAGGCGGTGATACAGCCCAACAGGATGCTCTCAATTGTGCATCTGTTAAAGTTTGTGAGGGTTTTAGGTGACAAGCCAAATTTCTTCAGCCTCCTGAGGTTGAAGAGGCACTGTTGCTCCTTCTTCACCATACTGTCTGTGTGGGTGGACCATTTCAGTTGGTCTGTGATGTGTACGCCGAGGAACTTAAAACGTTCCAAATTCTCCACTGTTGTTCCATCGATGTGGATTGGTGGGTGCTCTCTCTGCTGTTTCTTGAAGTTCACAATCATTTCCTTTGTTTTGTTGACGTTGAGTGAGAGGTTGCTGTCCTGACACCACACTATGAGTGCCCCCACCTCTTCCCTGTAGGCTGTCTCCCTTGTGGGGCCCCAGTGTCGAGGATCAGCGAAGTGGAGATGTTGTTTCCTACCTTCACCACCTGGGGGTAGCCCACCAGGAAGTCCAGGACCCAATTGCACAGGTCGCAGTTGAGACCCAGGGCCTCAAGTCTAATGATGAGTTTGGAGGGTACTATGGTGTTGAATGCTGAGCTATAGTCAATGACCAGCATTCTTACATAGGTATTCCTCTTGTCCAGATGGGATAGGGCAGTGTGCAGTGTGATGGCGATTGCATCGTCTCTGGACCTATTGGGGCGGTAAGCAAATGAAAGTGGATCTAGGGTGACAGGTGATATGATCCTTGACTAGTCTCTATATTCTGCCCTCTGATAGATGTTGCAGAGGTGGCTGTTGTTCGCTTCCTGAGGCCTATGCACATCTCTTTGGTCTCGTTTGTAATGAAGACGAAGTGGGATTCATCACACCACTCTACAAAGTAATTTAGGACTGGCCCACGGTCTTCCTCATCATCATGTAACAGGCTGAGCAAGGCAGTGTCATTAGTGAACTTGATGAGATGTCTGTCAGGATGGGAACTTGTACAACTGTTGGTGTACAAGATGTACAAGAGTGGAGAAAAAACACATCCCTTTATTGAAACCATTTTCTATAACCATTTTTCCTCAACCACGGACATATAATTTGGCAAAGACTACCTGGGTTTCAAGCCGTCAATTGTCAGAATAGAATTATTGAAGTTTATTTTTTTACTAAACAACACCAAAGCCCTATTCTAACTATAATGAAGACAGTGGGGGCTTTTCAAATAGCTTCTGTGAAGCCTACAGTACAATACCATCCAATCCACCAGCAGCACTCCAACCCTCTTGAAAGGATCACTCCATGATGTACCCAATTCCATCCTCCAACTGATTCCCTTCCACACAATGCCACAGAGCTGATTGCTTTTGAGCCACGTGTGAATGGCCAGCCACCAGCCACCTGCCTCCCCTTCTGCAAAACATCAATAGAGTTTATCAGAGTGGCCAGTGCCAGTGCCCCAGCAGCTGCCCTCTTCAACCTTAAAGACATGGAGCTGGATGTCTTCTCTGCCCTCAATGCCATGTCCCCTGCTCTCCTACAGGCCTAACCACCTGGTTTCTCTTTCGTTCTGCTGACACTGCAGCATGGGCTACTACTAATATGGCCCTGTCCTCTCACTTCTACAGCACCAAGTACCCTAGCTGTCTTCTCCCTTCAACAGCCCCAAGTACCCTGGCTGTCCTCTCCTGACACTGCTACAGTCTGGGATACTTCTAACAGTTAACACTGCCATGTATTCTCCCTGCTATCTCTAAGCTGCCTCAGCTTGGCTGCCTCTATGTGCCTCTGTCGTTGACTCCCCAGGCCACAGCCTCATCAAACGCCACTACAATGGATCCATGGGCCCTGAGAACTATATAGGGCTGATGTAAACCTTTTGCCTTTAATGGCACAGGAAATTAATCTCCTGTTCGGGATTACTGTGGCGTGTAACAGCCCTTGAGCGGCCCACTTTAAAGGGGTTTAACAAGGTTAAATGAGTGTGCAGTGGCGGTGGTGGTATGAGGCGGTGGGCGTGGGGGGGGTTCATACCCAAATTTATAAAAGGGAGATGATGCGTCATGAGTCTTTATAAACTCGTAAACACCCCCACTAGCACCGCAAGCATTAAAAAGAAGGCTGGAAGGAGGTGAATTGCGGCAGTAAACGCGGCACAAACACAAGCTGGAACGCTAGCTATCTGCAAGTAAAAACACGTATAATAGAAGTGTTTTAATGGAAAATGTCCCCTCTTAGACCTTAATCTATCCAAGCATCCTATTAAACAGGCCTAGTAAAGACAGTGAGGACACAAGACACGTAGTATAGAGAAAGAGAAGTGACGTGGTGTTGAGCTTGGACAATAGCAGTGCTGTTGGTGCCTACTGGTTAATTTGGGGAAGATTGACACTGTGGATTCTGTCACCTTTCTACAGGCCAGGGTCAGGGCAGACTAATCTCCTGAGGAAACAAAGAGTGCTTCCACCTCAATACACACACACACACACACACACACACACACACACACACACACACACACACACACACACACACACACACACACACACACACACACACACACACACACACACACACACACACGTATGTTCTGTGCCTTAGTTGCACCTTTACACTCTGGCCTGTTATGTAGCCTTTCACTGTGTTTTGTAAGCTCTGACAAAGGTCACATCGACTGAAAGCTTTGCACAATAAATCTGAATTTACATGGACACTAAGTGTGCAGAGGCTTTCTTACGCAAAGTGAATAAAACCAGTCTTGACCCACGGGTTGAAGGTTCACTGCCAAAAAGCAGCATTCAGTAATTTCCTACATTGAGGCATTCAACTGCACAAGCCCTTTATATTTCCATAATAGGTGCTGTGGAGGCCATGTAAGACAACAGATTAAAGCCGGATGGAGGCTGCGGTAGAATAACAGGTACAAATGCTGCGACAGAGTGTGTGCCTGTGTGTTTGTGGGTGTGGGTTTTTGTTGGAGAGTGTGATTGTATTTCCCTTTTCTCCTGTCCCCTGAGGAGGTGACAGGGTTGGAGAATTCCACTCTCATTTCCTGTATCGCCACGGTGACTGTGGACTTGTCACTCAGAGGAGGCAGAGAATGAGCCTGTCAATCAATCAAGGGCCCATTACAGAAACATTTTCTAAAAAGCCTGCTCTTTCCTTCCTCTTCCTTGTTGGCATAACACAATTTCAACACTTTGTCATTGACATGGAGTGTGATTAGCCTGCTAAGTGAAAGGCGGCTGCAGGGAGAAAGAGAATGAGGAGGAGGGAGAGTAAGGACGGAGAGTGAAAAAAGCAAAGAGTAGGGGCATCAATACATTACAATGCCCTTATCGTAAGACAAATATATGGTAAGGTATAAATGGAACTGAATGGTATGTTAAAAGGGAAATATTGAAATAAACCGACAGGGCAGATAGGCCAAGGAAATGAAAGGTGGGGAAACATAAAAAGGGTGGGCTTGAGAGGAAAAGATCGAGTGAGACTAGGTAATGCAGGTAGACGTGAATATGGTTATGGTGAGTCGAGTGACAGGCGGGGGGAGACGAGATGGAGCCATGCTGTGCGCCTTAAACAGATGCGAGCGTAAACCTGCATATAGTACCATCCATCACACACGCAGACACGTGTGACATGACAGCTAAAACCACTCTCATCGTCTCAGCAGAAAAAGACAGACACAAGGTACGGGGTGGGGTGAATAGAGAGAGAGAGTGAGACAGAAGGATAGAGGAGGGAGAAGGAGAACACCAGAGAGAAGAGCCCCATCTTGAACTGTATGATTCTGTTTACCCTATTCTGACATTCTGTCTCACATGACAACCATCGCCACAATGAATCCTCACTTCACTGTGGTCTTGCGTCAAACGGAGCAGAGAGCTGCAACCTTGACCAGGCTCACCTGCCCCCTCTAGAATGAAGCTTTGACCTCAGCATAGCAAAATACTGCCCTAACACTTCTTCACCACGGCTTTGTGATCAATGTTTAGTAAAGATAAAAATTTAGGAAAATCTGGACTATAGGATTGACATTCTGTTGTCACCATTTGTGTGGTAATGATGCAAATAGCCAAGGGATCTGTATAGTATCAGTGTAGTGATCCCCATTCCCCATAACAGTGCATTTAAGGAGAGAGATACATTTAGGGCAGTGGTTTTCCACTGGTTTTGCCTCAGGGCCCAAATTGAATCTGGTTGTCTCAGTCGAGACCCAATATACGCATCCCAAAATATAATCGCCAAAATACAATAAGAAAAAGTGTTTTTAATGCTATATTGATAGTAAATATATGAATTATATGACAAGGAAAGAACATTCCCACTTCTTTCATTGTCAATAATACAATTTTGGCCCTATTATTAATGAGGAATGTTAATAAACTCACTGACTTGAGACGACAAAATCAGCCAAAATGGTGCTGCTAATAGCTCTTAATTGAAAATACGGTGATTTAATAATCCATTTTCAGAGATTCAATTATTTGAAAATGTAAATTCATTATAATTTCTACGCACTTTCTACCTGGTTTAAATCATTTAAGTTCAAGCTGGAGTATTTTCTCATAAAACCCACGAGTTGAGAATTGACGATTTAGGGATGCTCCTTGAGATGCTGTTCTTTCTCAGTATTTTTCATAAACTGTGGCCCCAACTCAATAGAAACCATTTACTTGGTTTCTGGGGTATAAGAAAACATTATGCTCTTCAGATGCGGGAATACATGTTTGGATTCAAGCACTCAGTTAAAATAGAGTTTACGGTTTAAGACATCATTTTAATTCAGATATGCTATCTTGGAGAGTAATACATATGTTATTTATAACCAGTTTAGATTGAATAGGGCCATGTGTCTCAAAGGCCTTATTGTTTCCAGGCGAATAGAATCCTGTGTTATTAGTTAGGATCCCCTGGGATCTAGTGAACATCCCCGGAGTATAAATCCCATCAGTCATAGAGGTGGTTAACTACTCCTCTCCTCCTCTCTCCTCTTCTCCACCCTTTCATTTCCTTGGTCTCATTTCCCCACTTGTTTTCTTCATTCTTCACAACGCTCTTCTTCAACCCACTCTTCTCATTCATCTCCTCTTAGCCCCCTCTACCTTTACCCCTCTCTCTCCACATCCTTCTCTTCTCATCCCTCTCTACTCCTCTGTCTCCTGCTACTGCTGCTGGCACAGTGAGTAGAGGGCTCCACGGCGGACCAGGTATCGATTGCACTGAGTCAGCTATGTCCACTTTAATTCATTAAACCTCCTCTGTCAATGCCCCTTGGGCAATTCCAATAATCTAAGGGGACGAGCCAGAGCCTACACACATAAGGGTTTAATGGATACCCAGTGGGCATACGACGTGATAAAGACTTATTTTTCTGGTTGAAATCTGGTCGGGAAGTCATAACCAGATCACAACTTGTCACAACTTCCACCGAAGGTGGCTCCCCTGCCTGTTCGGATGGCGCTCGGCGCTCATTGTCGCCGGTCTACTAGCAACCACCGATCCCCTTTTCCTTTTCTGTTTGTTATGTCTTATTGGTTGCATCTGTTTCTTGTTTGAGTTTTGGTTCAGGACTATTTAAGCCTGTTAGGCCCGCCTGCTTTTGTGCGAGCTTGTTTTCTGTTAGTCTAGGTTGGTTGCGTGTGGTGTTCCCTGTCTGTTTGTGCCCAGTTTTCGGTTGGACACTTTTGTCTTCGCCTGTTGTTTTTGGCGTTAATTGTGGATACCGCAATAAAGTTTGGTTTCCCCCATTTTCCTCCGCTCTCTGTGCTTGACTCTGCACCCACCACTCCTGGTTGTGTGACAGAAGCCCGCACCATTACCCATGGAGTCGGCAGGAGCAGCTGCACCCCCCCTCCCATCCAGGGAGGAGCGTGTCTTCCATCATACGCCCAGTCTCCCTACCTCACCCCCAGCTCCTCCTCCGCCGGCTCAACCTACTCCTCCGGCGGCGTCCGGATCCAGTGCTCTGCGCCTGGCGCTCTCCAGGGAGTACGATGGAACGGCGGCTGGGTGCCAGGGGTTCTTACTACAGCTTTAGCTGTACCTGGCTACCGTTCGTCCAACTCCCTCGAGCCCTGGAGTGGGCCAATGCAGTGTGGAATGGCCCAGACTCTCCGAGGGACCACTATCGGCTGTTTGACCTTCGACAGGAGACGAGGAGCGCGCAGGACTTCGCGCTGGAGTTCCGGACCTTGGCCGTTGGAGTGGGGTGGAACAACAGGGTTCTGATGGACCACTACTGATGTAGCCTCCGGGAGGACGTCCGCAGGGAGCTAGCTTGTCGGGACGCCACCCTCTCCCTCGACATGTCGATCCGACTGGACAACCTGCTGGCTGCCCGCGGGCGTCCAGAACGGGCCCTGTTAGTTCCACCTCCTGGCCCTCCCACTCCAATCCCTATGGAGTTAGTGTGGGTGCATCGAGGGGGACCTGAGGAGGAGGCTCCTCCTGCACCAGCTGTGGTCGGAGAGGACACACTGCCGATCGGTGCTGGAGGAGCTCGTCTGGGAGTCGAGAGGGCAGGCAGAGCACTTCTCGGTCACCCCAGGTGAGTCAGCACCAGACTCCCTGTTGGTCACATGTTCTTACTAATTTCTTTATCTGAGTTTTCTCCCTCTCTCCAGCATAAGGAGCTAGTCTATTCAGGCGCAGCTGGGAACTTTATGGATCGTGGACTCGCATTAAGGCTAGGGATTCCGCTGGTGCCGCTAGACCAACCCTTCCCCGTGCACTCCTTAGATAGCAGACCATTAGGGTCAGGGCTGGTCAGGGAGGCCACGGTTTCACTGGACATGGTAATGCAGGGGGATCATAAGGAGCGGATTAGTCTCTTCCTTATTGATTCACCTGCGTTTCCAGTGATGCTGGGGATTACCTGGCTGGCTAATCACAATCCTGAGATTTAATGGAAACAAGGGGCTCTCCAAGGGTGGTCAGAGGAATGTTCAGGTAGGTGCAGAGGAGTTTCCATCGGTGCGACGACGGTGGAGAGTCCAGACCAGGTTTCCACTGTGCGCATTCCCTCTGAATATGCCGATTTGGCCATCGCTTTCTGTAAAAAGAAGGCGACGCAATTACCACCTCATCGACGAGGGGATTGCGTGATAAACCTCTTGGTAAACGCTGCACTTCCCAGGAGTCACGTGTACCCGTTGTCCCAGGAGGAGACAGTGGCTATGGAGACATATGTCACTGAATCTCTGGGACGGGTACATTCGGCCCTCCACGTCACCCATCTCCTCAAGTAAATTTTTTGTGAAGAAAAGGAAGGGAGGTCTGTGTCCGTGCATTGATTATAGAGGTCTAAATTCCCTCACAGTGGGGTTTAGTTACCCCCTACCTCTCATCGCCACGGCAGTAGAATCATTTCAGGGAGCGTGTTTTTTCACAAAACTGGACCTTAGGAGTCCATATAATTTGGTGCATATCCGGGAGGGAGACGAGTGGAAGACCGCGTTTAGTACCACATCTGGCAATTATGAGTACCTCGTCATGCCGTATGAGTTGAAAAATGCTCCAGCCGTCTTTCAATCTTTCGTAGGAGAGATTCTCAGAGACCTACACGGGCAGGGTGTGGTGGTGTATATCGATGATATACTGATCTATTCTGTCACACACGTCGCGCATGTGTCTCTGGTGAGTAAAGTACTTGGGCAACTGCTGGAGCATGACCTGTACGTCAAGGCTGAGAAATGTGTATTCTCCAAACAAGCCGTTTCCTTCCTGGGTTATCGCATTTCCACCTCTGGGGTGGTAATGGAGTGTGACTGCGTTACAGCCATGCGTAATTGGCCGACTCCGACCACGGTAAAGGAGGTGCAGCGGTTTTTATATCCGGGGTTTTGGTCAGGTGGCTGCTCCCATTACCACACTGCTGAAGTGGGGGCTGGCGCGTTTGAGGTGGTCAGCGGACAGAGCCTTCAACCATCTGAAGGAGCTGTTCACTGACGCTCCCGTGCTGGCTCATCCGGACCCCTCTTTGGCGTTCATAGTGGAGGTGGACGCATCCGAGGCTGGGGTTGGAGCCGTGCTGTCACAGCGCTCGAGCACGCCACCGAAGCTCCGCCCCTGTACTTTATTTTTGAGGAAGCAAGGTCCGGCGGAGCGGAACTATGACGTGGGGGACCGGGAGTTGTTAGCTGTGGTCAAAGCTCTGAAGGTGTGGAGACATTGGCTTGAGGGGGCCAAGCACCCTTTCCTCATCTGGACTGACCATCGTAATCTGGAGTATATCCGGGCAGCAAGGAGATTGAATCCTCGTCAGGCAAGGTGGGCCATGTTTTTTTTACCAGATTTCGGTTCACAATTTCCTGTAGGCCAGGCTCCCTTAATACTAAGGCCAACGAACTGTCCCGTCTCTATGACAACGAGGAGCGGTCCATCGATCCTACTCCCATCCTTCCAGCTTCATGTCAGGTAGCACCGGTGGTATGGGAGGTGGATGCGGAAATCGAGCGGGCGTTACGGTTGGAACCTGCACCTCCTCAGTGTCCAGCGAGTGTTCAGTACATGCCGCTTGGTGTTCGTGATCGTTTGATTCGATGGGCCCATACGTTACCCTCTTCGGGTCATCCTGGTATTGAGAGGACAGTGGGGGGTCTTAGGGGGAGGTACTGGTGGCCCACTTTGGCCAAGGATGTGAGGTTTTATGTCTCCTCCTGCTCGGTGTGCGCTCAGAGCAAGGCTACTAGACACCTGCCTAGAGGGAAGTTACATCCCCTACCCATTCCACAATGGCCTTGGTCTCATTTGTCGGTCTCACCGACCATCCCCCGTCTCAGGGGAACACCACGATCCTGGTCGTTGTGGATCGGTTTTCTAAGTCCTGCCGTCTCATCCCGTTGCCCGGTCTCCCTACGGCCCTACAGACTGCGGAGGCCCTGTTTACCCACGTCTTCCGGCACTACGGGGTGCCTGAGGACATTGTTTCTGATCGGGGTCCCCAGTTCACGTCCAGTGTTTGGAGGGCGTTTATGGAGCGTCTGGGGGTCTCGATCAGCCTGACCTCGGGTTTTCACCCCGAGAGTAATGGAGAGAGTGAAGCAGGATGTGGGTAGGTTTCTGCGGTCATATTGCCAGAACCGACCAGGTGAATGGGCAAGGTATGTCCCATGGGCGGAGGTGGCTCAGAATTCACTCCGCCACTGCTCCACTAACATGTCACCTTTCCAGTGCGTGTTGGGCTACTGGCCGGTCCTGGCCCCATGGCATCAGAGCCAGACCGAAGCTCCTGCGGCGGAGGAGTGGGTGCAGCGCTCGTATTGCCAGGACCGGCCAGGTGAATGGGCGAGGTACGTCCCATGGGCGGAGGTGGCTCAGAATTCACACCACCACTCCTCCATTAACATGTCACCTTTCCAGTGCGTGTTGGGCTACCGGCCGGTCCTGGCCCCATGACATCAGAGCCAGACCGAAGCTCCTGCAGCGGATGAGTGGGTGCAGTGCTCGAAGGAGACCTGGAGAGCAGTCCAGGAATCACTTAAACAAGCTGGTGGACGACAGAAGAGAAGCGCTGACCGTCACTGCTCTCGACCCGAAACCTGCCCCTCCGCCTGCCCTGCCGGAAGCTGGGACCGCAGTGTGTGGGGCCATTTAAAGTCCTGAGGAGGATAAACGAAGTGTGTTATAGGTTACAGCTTCCTTCTTACTATCGTATTAACCCCTCGTTTCATGTGTCTCTCCTCAGGCCGGTGTTGACTGATCCCCTGCAGGAAGGTGAGGTGCCGGAGGTCCCTCCGCCCCCTCTGGACATCGAGGGGTTCCCGGTGTAAACTGTACGTTCCATTCTGGACTCTAGGCGCCAGGTGAGGGCCCTACAGTACCCCGTGGACTGGGAGGGGTATGGTCCAGAGGAGAGGTGCTGGGTACCAGTGGAGGACATATTGGATCCATCATTACGCCGATGGCGGCGTGCTGGTCTACTAGCTGCCACCGATCCCCTTTTCCTTTTCTGTTTGTTATGTCTTATTGGTTGCACCTGTTCATGTTTGAGTTTTGGTTCAGGACTATTTAATCCTGTTAGGCCCTCCTGCTTTTGCGCGGGCTTGTTTTCTGTTAGTCTAGGTTGGTTGCGTGTGGTGTTTCCTGTCTGTTTGTGCCCAGTTTTGGGTTGGACACTTTTGTCTTCGCCGTTAATTGTGGATACCGCAATAAAGTTTGGTTTCCCCCGTTTTCCTCTGATCACTGCGCTTGACTCCGCACCCACCACTCCTGGCTATGTGACACAACTAGATGAACACTTGTTTTTCATGCCGTCTATAGAGATCATGAAAAATCTTTCTTATTTTGGTTGATATCTGTTTTTTGGATGACTACTGACCAGTTATCTAAATGCTACTCAATTAATCCTTTCCCTTGCCCTTAATAGTCACTCATCTAGATAAACAAGTGCATAGTGTTTGTGGGCCATGCACCTATTTGGATATAAGAAACTAGAACCATTAAAATTATTAAAATAGAATACATTTTATTTTTCAGCAAGGTTTGCATGACTCAGCTTAGCACAGCTGGCAGAGCGCATCAAAGTGGCTCTCATGGCATACTGTATCCAGTAAAACCGCTGGGCTCGGGCCTATTCCATTAGAGACTCAGGGGACTAGGCATGGAATTGGACTCGGGGGGGGGGGGGGGGGGCATCATGCTTGCTGAGCTCTTCCAGAGTCAGGCAGAATCATACTACTTTGGGCTCGAGTTAATGGTGCTTCAGCCAAGTCCACTTCAGCTCATCCAGCCCGATTTGACTTTTTCAGGAGTAGGGCCATTTGAGGTTTTTATTCCACAGGTGATTAAATGGCCATTTTTAAAAACAAAGAAATGTGCTATATTTCACCTCTAAGTCATTGAATATGCAAAGTCAGGTTTTCAGAATTTAACAAATATCACGTAGGCCTATGTAGATTATTTCAATATCCTAATCAAATTTATTTCCATCTATAATGAGTAAAACATTATTGCACCTTTTATTTAACTAGGCAAGTCAGTTAAGAACAAATTCTCGCTTTCAATGACAGCCTAGGAACATTGCCTTGTTCAGGGGCAGAACGACAGACTTGTACCTTGTCAGCTCAGGGATTTGAATTTGCAACCTTCCGGTAACCAACGCTCTAACCACTAGGCTACCTGCCGCCCCAAACTGAATTTGACCCTGAAAATCCGACTATTATATTTTCACTTAAAGCTTTTATGCAATTAACATAATGTGTGCATTCATTTTATTTTAATTTCAATAGCTAAATAGGGAGGTACTGCATATCAGTTCCAGCTAAAACTTGGAATGGAATTTGTGCCTTGTGCACAGAAATAGATCTCTACGCACAGGTACCTGCTTGCTCGAGCATCAACATTCCATACTGCCATTGGGACAGAGCGCCCAGTAAGGCTACACAACAACACAGCTGGTAAAGTTTCTCTAAATTTACACACAAACATTTCAGAAAATTTGACTGTTCTCCCCAATTCTTGTTTTACTTTGGAAGTAAAGCGGCAGTTTGTTGGGGAGAAGAACGTCAAGGAAAGATTTGCTAGCTAGCTAAAGTTAGCTCTGGCTACTCCTCCATTGAAATGGTACATTTTCATTTTTACCTGTTGTAGCATTTTTACCTGTTGGCTAGCTAATCTTTTGTCATTTTGATATTTGTTCAGTTAATGAGAGAGAGAGAGATGATTAATACATTTACTGTACACTGAGTGTACCAAACATTAAGAACACCTTCCTAATATTGAACACCCTCCTTCATTTTGCCCTCAGAACAGACTCAATTCTACAAGGTGTTGAAAGCATTCCAACCAATCAGCATTGCAGTTATTTACAACCATTTTGCAGTCTATCTCTGTATACCTGACTGCCAGATTACTGAGGGGAAACATAGTAAATGTACTTGCTAGGCTAAGTCTAAGTTAGTGAAGACCTTAGCTAACTGTTAATCATGACTTGTCTCTGTCCTTACTGTTCCTGAAACACATCAATGACTTGATGCATGGTCTCTACAGCAGTGCTTGGCCACCCACTCATTTACCAGTGACCTATTCTGCCGAATACCAGGGAAAGGAGAGAGCAGAACCATCCTTCCTTGAATCCATAGTCATTAGCATGGTTTTCATCCAATTGGCGACAGATTTTCATGTGAATATAAAACAATCCTCATAAAGAAAATATGCATATTTTCCCACCAGCGGTGTGTTTCCACCAAACTGTCTTCAGTGCATGATGACATAGTGCACACAAAATCTATTTTTTTTAAAGCCCCGAATAAATGACTTTCCATTGCATTTTCTACTCTAGAGATAGTTTTGTCACAAAAACTGTTGTGTTAAATAGCAAATCTACATGATGAGATTATTATGGATAAGAGCGAGAATATTTTTATTTGTCAAATGGCAGTCAAGCCTCAATCATAATGTCACCAGAATAAGACCCTCATTATTTATTGGAATGCCGCATCAAGCTCATCCCCATACACTTTCACCACCCTGCGAAGTTCATCATAATTTATTTAATCTGTAGCCAAAAAAACTGCATGGTTTCCTGAGTCGTAGTGGGTGGACCACACAACATATCATTTCGTGACACCAGGTTTACTTCAATATTATGGTTATTATATCAATATTTGCCCATAAATGCATTGTCACTGCTATTTTTGCATAATGTTATCCTACCATGTCGAACAAACAAATGATCTGTGTGCATTTATTATTTTTTACCGAAACGTCCTGTTTCCGTCACAGCTGTCATGATTTTATATTTACAAACTGTGGATGGAAACATGACTATTGACAGTAAGTTTTGTGTGCTAACTGTTGTATTTTTTAAAACTTTGATACTTAGATTTTCGATGTGTATTGATTCTTACTAACCAGGTTGGTAAGAGCTATATTTGTACTAGGTATGCTGACGATCATGAACGTCTTTTCTCTGCATCAGGTCCCAGTGAGACTGGATTCCCCAAGAGATATGCTTTTTAGCTGCCCCTGATTGCCTGATCTTAGTAGAACTAATTGAAAGAGCACCACTTCTAATAATATAAGTTTGTTAAGCAAATCAAATCCTACTTTAAGTTGTTTCTCCCATTTCTGTCTTGCTCATTCTCTGTTGCTCACTCAAAGATTTTGTCCATCCACACCAGACACGATCATGACCTGCAGGTTAAAATATTAAAACCAATTGTGAACCAGCTATATCAATTTGGGGGCAGGTTGAAACACACATGAAACATTCATGGACATTTAGCTAGCTAACTGTTGTTAGCTAGTTTGTCCTGGGAAATGGACATTTAGCCAGCTATCTGTTGTTAGCTAGTTTGTCCTGGGAAATGGACATTTAGCTAGCTAACTGTTGTTAGCTAGTTTGTCCTGGGAAATGAACATTGGGTTGTTATTTTACCTGACATGAATATGTTTTTGCCATTGCATGATCTATTTCAAATGTCAGAATGTGTTGCAAATTTGAATTGATGCCTTTGGAAACAAATGTTTTTAATGTACAACTTTATCCTCCGCAATACTTTTTACAGTAGGTAATAAACTGTAGTCAGGAGGTCATTACCAGGTTATGATGAGGTCTTAACTATGACTAGTACATAATATAGCACATAATATAGTCTTCAGAATTATGACCAGTTGGTCAGATAGAGGTCACAATTAGTACCAACTTTGTTGTCAGAAAAATATGTCATATTCTGATCAGTAAAAAAATAAAATGTTTTCAACCAGTTTGCCACCAGAATTTGACATCATAAAAACACGTATTTTCAAACAGGTTTTGCCCACTGGATACGTGTGGGCAAATACTGGATACGAGGGGGAAAATAAATACTGTATTGTATCAGTGGTTACATGTACAGTGAAAAAGGATACTCTGAGAGTTCCAATACTGGTATAAATGGGGAAATAATTTTGGTTTTGAATAAATTATGCTCAATCTAATTATTTGTGAATCAGACATTTTTTGGATAATGAGTATATGCGGTATAGTGATATAATTGTAAATGGGCTATCAAAACCTTATGCTTATCAAATTGAATGTAATTAACGACAGAAGAGATGATGATAAACAGATGGATTTTCTCTATATGTGTGTGGTTTAATGTTTGTGTGGGTGTGTGTGTGTGTATGTGTGTGTGGAGGTATATGATGAGACATGACATGCTAAATGAATACACAAAGAGGCTCATCACATTTCCTTTGATGTAAAATGATGTATAGATGTAGGATCTTCATTTGATTCAGTTTGCTACAGCAGGAAAATAATCCTGCAGCAACAGGAAACGGGAATTATTATGTGGATTTTTAATTAATTGACATTTACGTAGGGGTTGATACATTTTTCATAAGGAAAATTAAGTCTGAAATTTCTAAATGGAAATGTCTAACTTCTGAAATAAAATAAAATGTATTGATGAAGCCCTTTTTATATTATCAGATGCCACAAAGTGCTTATACAGAAACCCAGCCTAAAACCCCAAATGGCAAGCAATGCAGCTGTAGAAGCACGGTGGCTAGGAAAAACACCCTAGAAAGGCAGGAACCTAGGAAGAAACTTAGAGAGGAACAAGGCTTTCAGGGTTGGGCAGTCCTCTTCTGGCAGTGCCAGGTGGAGAGACATTTAAAAAACGAAACTACGAAATGTAAATGTCCTGCATTGCAGGAAAGTTCTCCTGCAACAGGGTGATCAAATTGATATCCTACGTCTGTAAATCAATTCCACACACCTCCTCAACCAACCAGCATGCTATTATTACATACACTTCAGAGAGGATGGCAACAGAGACCAGAAACAGGGAATATGTGAAAACGGCCACATGTAGACAGCAAAGCTAATCAGAATGGATTTATCTGCAATGAGACATTGGACTGTTCAATCTC